>NW_027286292.1:7670000-8165000 GCF_022747635.1 Hetaerina americana | reverse complement strand
TAAAAATTATTCATTTCCCCTGCCCCTGTTTCTTCGCTATACTTGTTTAATCCATGAAAACCTCATGGCGGTGAGGATGCAAGTAATATTTCATGCCAATTATGCATTTATTATCTTTAGCTAGCCTCACTCATTCATTGCAGGCACTAACCACGTGTTCCCCCATCACCATGTTCATTAGTATGCCCGTAGACGGTGTGTCGCTGCTGGGGTTTTTTGGGCAAATACGGAATTTCCTGATAGCTTTTGTGTCGAGTTCTCCGACCTCGAAGTTGAAAATGCTTTCTCTAGTATTTATTAGGCTGCTAGACATTGTCAATCGTAAGTTCGCCTTAATTGAGAATGTACTAATACGTACAATGGTATAGAAAGCATATACTGAAATGTTTGCATGTTTGAATACCGTTAGAGTTTCCAAGGTAGTATTTCTCCAATGGCATGGGTACTTGTCGTTTTCGGGGACACGTACGGAAATAGAACCGAGTTACACTGTGTGTCAAATGTTCCTCCCTAAGTGTTTCAGTATCGTAAGCGCAGAAAAATATATGAGGTATTCAATTGTTGAACGCCCATATAATCGGTTACCTTGTGTTCCAAGTATTTTTGATGGCAGAAAAACTCAGTAACTGAGAATTTAGTTTTAAACAATTTTTTAAACACACGCTTTGGCTGTTTGACGTAGCCAAAAAGGACAGCGTTTACACTTTATGAGAGCCGTTAATGTTTTTAATGAATGGAGAGGAACACTTGGGGCTTGTGGACTTGGTCCTTAACCTCCCCACACAGAGAAAAAACCAATCATGTAGATGGCGTTGAATAAATTAGCGTATCTGCTTAAAAACGAATACAGTTAGTGGTGACATATATGGATGCGTTCCGAAGGTAATGCAATTCAATTCCCCGCTCCACTCCTATTGGTCGTAGCGGGATCAAACCACTTGGAATAGGTAGGGGGGACGATAAGATTTGCCGCGAAACCGGCCTCAGTGCTCTCCAAGTTGTGGAAGTGCCAGGACATCAGTTATTGTAAACCTCTGCGCGCCGACCTTGTCACGAAAAAAATGGAATCGACGGTCGAGCAACGTTACGCGATTAAGTTCTGTGCTAAACTGAAAAAATCTCTTGAAAAGACTAGCAAAATGATACGTGAGACTTGCGGGGTCTCTGCTCTGTCCTACTTAAAAGTTTCGGGGTGGTTTAAGGCCTTTAAGGAGGGCGGGGAAGAGGAGAGCCCAAAAAGGCAAGAATGAGCAAATCAAAAGTGAAAACAATGCTAATTGTCTTTTTCGACAGTAAAGGAGTGATCCATAAGGAGTTCGCTCCTCAAGGACAGACAGTTTACGCTACCTACTACTTGGGTGTGCTGGAAAGGCTCCGAAAAATGGTCATCCGGACAAGAAAAGACATATCCGTTGCCTGGCAACTCCATCACGACAACGTACCTTGGCTAAACGCGCTACGAGTCCGCGAGTTCCTGGGCAAACATCAGGCGCCAACTCTGCCCCAACCCCCAATAGTCCTGACGTTGCCCCAGCAAGCTTGTCTTTGTTCCCTCGGATAGAGGCAGCCCTGAAAGGAACCCGTTTTTGTCCATAGAAGAGATCCAATCAGCCGTGACGAAGACCTTGCGAGAGGTCCCCGAAGACGACATCCAGGGCGCGTATCGATCATGGCAGAGTCGCTGGAAAAAATATGTAGAGGCCCAAGGACAGTACTTTTAGACAGAATTTTAGGAATTTGTGTAAATCTGTTCAATAAATTAATTTAGAAAAATGATTTCAATACTTTTGGAACGCACTCTGTAGGTCAATCATAGGAAAAGAACAGTTTCTGACAGTAAGACATGTGAAATCATTCCTTATTGACCACTTTTCGGTGGTATTCACGTGATTTGACGATAATGTCGAATAATTTAATATTGAGGTGTTTAAGAGACGAGTTATCATTGAAAAATGTGGATTTTATAACAATGACACTTTGAGAGACATATAGCTTGAAGTTAGTTTGAAGTTTTAAATCTATTTCATCGACGAACAATAAATTATGTTTCAACTAACTAATCATATGCGTTTCAATCAGGCTTGTCATAACCAAAATTTCCAAATTCGATCCTTTCCTCCGGATGTTTTTCATGGGGCGGTTACAAAAAACCGGAAAATATTCATGAGAAGCTGAACCTGGTATAAAATTGCGAAATTTACCCCCTGCCGTAAAAAAAATAAATTATTTGAAATACACCAATGGAACTATTTGGTTCCTTTGTTGGCGTTTCACCGTTCATATTGCGGTTTTATCTTTTGTTTTCGTAGCTCATGTAATGTACTTTACACCTGCCGAATATTAGGAATTTAGATTTGCGAATTCTTATTTTTTAGCGCTTTCCTCCTTTGTGCCTCGGAATAAATTGTAGAAGAACCCCAAACAGGAAGTGGATTGTGGCATGCAATGCGAATATGATGGACATGTACAGAAGTCAGTGATGGGAAATTTAAGCAGTTTCGACGATACTTGTTGTTCCTATTTTGAAATCAAGTTCTCTTTGAGCTTTTTTTAGTGATATCTCTCTTCGTGTTGACGGCTTGTGACGATTTTTGTTTGTATTCGCGCATGTTTGGAATTAGTCGCTCTTTAAAAAAACCCATTTATTCATCCATAGTGTTTTCGGAACTTAACGCTTTCTGTAATCGGAAGGATTATGAAACGGGAGTGGAAGTGAACGCGCGGTGCCTAAAATCCCACGCGCAAATTGGACGTGGGCCTACGGGCACAAAGGGCGCAAGAAGAGCGGTCGGGTCGCTTTGCAGTTCCGCCGCACAGCTAACATTGATGCCATTTTTTACATTGCGGCGCACTTGAAGCTAACACAAGCAGGCATCAATTCTGGGGAATGCTCCTTGGGTTGCGAGAGGGGTTTGACTGGGGAATGCTCCTTGGGTTGCGAGAGGGGTTTGACTCAACCTTGAGTTGAGTGATGGACTACCGATCAGAGGTCCCGGGATTGATATCGGTTGACGCCTCTGGGCACACTCAGATTTACCCAAACCTTGCGACTTTTCGGGTACCAGAATTACTACCTCTGGGGAACGGCAGTCGGCACAGGGAAAATAATCACCCCCACCTCCCTCGTCTATCAAAATAAACTTGCGGTTTGTTTATTGTGGTTCCCGGGGTGTGTGGATGCCATTCCCATCCTCTCCTCCCTGAGGGGCCCTCTTTCCATGAATCACGGAAGTCTCTTGAACGGTGGACAGGGTCGTGCCGTTTCATAAAGTTTCCTTACTGAAGATTGAGAAGGGGTTCAGGAGGAATCTTACTTGGAGGTTTTTTGTTGAATTATGCCATCAACTTTTTATAAAGAAAGAATTAACGGCGTTTATCGATGGACACATTCTTCAAATTCTCACTAATGGAATCGTCGCTTAGGAATTATCGAACCATTAAACAATCAATTTTTCAAATGAAACAAAAATTTTCCAAATTTTTTGTTTCATTTCACTGAGTGAATTATGATATGATGTAAGTTTTTAAAAACTATTTAATTCATGGATTGTGTAAATATTTTAGGCAAAAAACACGTAAGAAGAGTGATCAGTAGACAATCGTAATGTTAAACGCTTTCGCCAAACCCAAATGAGCTTTATTCATTTTTTAGCAACAAATGCATGTTTTAAATATTGCACGTAATATCTCCGATAGTGACGCAAGATGGCGGAAGGGAGGGTTCCTATCTTATAGATCATTACGCGGAGGGCGAGAGGAGTAAAAAAGTAGCCGAAAAATGACCTTACGTAATTCAAGGGCGCCCCTCAACTTCGCGACAGAGTGGTGTGTGATTAACGCCGAGGCGCTTGGCATCTCGTGTGGTTTGAGAAGTCTCTTTTATATCTTCACTCTTAACCGAGACCTATCGTACATTCAGGTCGTCCACGGTGGCCCTTTCAGACGTACTAAACTTGTTGTCGTTCATTCCGATTAAAAATACTGAAAAACAATTGTTTAATATTTCAGCATTTGGCTTGAATCGGGAGCGGAACGTGAGGGGAGGCGGAATTAGTGAATTGTAACCAGGCGCACGTAAGAGAATTCCGATTCAAAGAACCCAGTTGCAGCCTCCTTTTACTGATTTCCACTCGCCATTCAATCTCCGCAAGGGTCTGTAAATGTGCGTAGTCGATGCGAGAGTGATTTTCATTCCGTTCAGCTCGTCTTCTTCTCCGTGAAATACCTCATAATGTTCAGTTTTGTTTTTCTCATTTTTCAATCCATGTCTCTTAATGCATGAATGATTCTTTGCCATAATTCCTAGAGTCATCTACGGTATTTAGTCGCCGCATCACATTTTTTGCTAGGTTATGTGGCAGGAAAAAAATTCCGAGCTCACAGTTTGATCGCATTGTTTTTCCAGTTGCTAGAAGGGCTCTTTGATTGAGCACTCGGAATCAGGCAAAAGGGAGACTAAATTTTAGAGTCTGACATTTTATATTACATAATTTTTAACAACATTTCCGCATTTTGCCTGATTTTTGCAATGAGAATGTGATGTTTCAATATGTTGCCGATGTTTGTTTTTCAAATCCCTTTTTTCCCTTGGTCGTTTTCCATGATGTTTTTTCGTACCCTACCATGTCTTCCATTTCTTTGCTCCAAAAGACGACTGCCAAGAAGATTTCCCGGCGTCCCACAGAGAAAATATTCCGGAGAATGGCGTTCCACCTCACGTGTTTAAAGCGAACACAACCCTCCGCAGCAGAAAACTGGACGCCTAATAACCATTACGCTACCGACTCGTTTGTACCATCAAGTCAATGGACAGAGTGATTGACGCAATGGAATTAAGGCCGACCTCAAAGGGCGTTGGGCAAAATTGGCTTGAGAGTTCGCATTTGCCCCATAATGGAGTGTGAGTCATCCCGAGACCCCTTTTCTGCGATTTCCATCGCCTCGAGTAATTATTTAAATACGTTAGCCGGTAGCATAGTCACGAAATATTGGAGTGGCAGTTAGTCATGCAGGTTATGACACTTTTTATCTTATTCTAAATCTTTTGTTAGTACTCCCTCGCGATTTCTTTGGTTAGTGACGTCTCTGCAGTGTTCGTCTAAGTTAATGTGGTAACTCAAGACTGTCGTTCCTTCAAATGCCCCAATCAATTGCTCTCGGTATAATTTTCAATGGGAAAACATTGGAATTTAGCTTGGTAAGTCTGGAAAAATACAAGGAGGTTCTAAATGCCAGAACTGTTGCTAGGGAGAGTAATAACTGATCATCTACGACGCGGCCAACGGAAGTTCAAGCAAATCGGAGAGCTTGCGAGGAGACATATTTGTCTCCTCATCCTTTTCATGTCACCCTTTTTTTTGCTGGCGCCAACCGTTTCGAGAGAGCTCTTATCGGTTGGAACCTATTTGATCCTTGTCCTCGTGAATCGTTACAAATATTTACCGAATAAGAATTAAAAGACCCATTGAGTAAAGCGTTGGAACTTTTTTCCATCCCCTTTGAAGAGTGCAATGGGTGTAATAAATTTCTTTTAATGCTCGCTAGTTTTCGCGTCAGTAGTCAAAGACATTAACCCCAAGAGCACGTGGGGATAAGACAGGAAATTAAATGTAAGAGGTTTTGTCAATAAATAAGTCGCAAACGTCAAATTAACAGGCGCAGGAACTGTTGAGAAAATTTCATTGGGACCACATGGAACATTCACTCTAAAGCCCCGACTTAGCCCCCAGTGATTTTCATCGGTTCGGGATCCTAAAAAATTATATGGGTGACCGACGTTTTGAAAATGATAATGCTGTAGTCCAAGAGGTTACTCGTTGCGTGCGACAGCAAACAAAAGACTTCTTTGCTGCCGTCTGTCAAGGACGTGTAGAGTGATGGGAGGTCTGAATGTGCAGGGTGAATATACGATATATTCTCGTACAGAAAAGTTAAATAAATTTTAGGTAGTAACTTTGATTATTATCGCCTCTATCCAGTTTTGCAAGTTATATTTTGGCTCACCTCCGTATATCTGTTGCAAAATAGAGGAAAAATGTTTGAAAATGAGTTGCTAAGTAAACTGTGTCTGTTTTCAACTTGCAATTTGTGCACAACCTGTGACTGCTGATCCTCATTTTTTTAAGTCAAACTGTAATCGTTAGTTCATATCATAATTCTTTTTTTTGCGTTGAAGTGATGAAACATCTCTTTTCTGTGTTTATTTTAATTAAATGTGAGATTGTTAGTTACATCTCATACTTTCTAAAATAATAAAGCAATTGACGTACAAAAGGTGATATGTACCTATTTAGGAAAATTCCCCAGTACGTTCCACGGGCTTGGAAAGAATCTGTTGCGCATTAGTCAAAGGGTTTCCATGATTCATATATGCCTGGCATAAAGTACAAATCCAATAGACAGACATCATGAACATAGCTAACATCGATTACACTGGGAAAATAGACAGAAAACTACCATATTAGTTCACATTGTTTAGTATTAATGAAATGAATAATTTTATTGTGGTAAAATAAGGCCAAATTGAAAAACAGCATGGATATTTCCTACAAAAAAGTAATTTTTTGCCTTTAACAAAAATATTTTAATTCCAATACAGTGGCGTGATACGCAACAGACTTATTCATCAATCTAACAACTTTTACTGGAATTATGATCATTGGGTCTCCTCGATAGACTTTGACCTCGTGTGAGATTACGTATGAAATGCATACGAGTACATTTGTAATATGTCCTCTTTGGGTTTGTTGTTTGTTGTTATTTGTATGATGCTTATTTTTTGCCACTAGTTACTTTTCCGTAGGCTAAATTTGAGCGCCGTTTTAATCTTGTCGATCCATCTTGTAGCCTCTTACGGTTAGGATTCTCGCATATCGCTAGAAACCGATGCTCGGTAGCTATAATGCGCTTGGCTTCGCCGGCGGCGATTATCGCTGCCAGTGCGGGGATCATTCGCTCTAACAAGTAGAATTTTCATCATCTAGGTAGCATCTCTGAGTTATTCCAGTCTCGTCGAGTGAGATAAGTGGTAATGAATGCCAAGCGCGGCGCACTACCTTCAAAGAACGTTTCTCTCTCGCACTGATTCGCTCACGATTGAAAAATGTTTCCTCATCCTCACCGCTCTTACTTAGAGCGAGGCTAGGTAGGAGGGCTCTCTATGGGGCTGCTTCGCTGCCGCTAGTTACTTCCCTCACATTATTATTTCGTGGTGTGCAATATTCGGGACATCGACGGTTTTCTAGTCTTTTCCAGCGCTAGCAAACTCTTATTTAAATTAGAACTTCTTCATTTTTTATTGCGGATAAGACAACTGTCGAGGTTGCTGTACTATTTTTAGGATAAAAAGCAATTTTCCGCCGCAAATTTCCAAACTCGCCTGTCCAAAGTGACCATCGTTCCTAAACAAAGTGACTTTCGTTCTTAATCATGTTCATCTTCGTGATAAGTGTACTGCTAAGGGAGTCAAAGCTATATTTATCACCCTTTCAACGGGATAGCCTCGAAAAATAGTAATGACTGCCTGATCAGGCGGTGAGCTGGAAATTTACACCTATATAATGCCCCGGAAGCCACCACAAGGGAGTGTGGTGGGAGGTGCTTCGTCACCAGCCATAGATGCATAATCATGACATCTACGTCTACACAGATATAAGTTCGAAGATGCAAGCAAACGAAGTAAGGAGCCACGCAAGAGACTGCTATACAAATATTCAGTAACTGGACAATTCTCAAATCATGCGGAGAAAAAGTTATGAAAATGGGTACATATATGTTTCATGCATGATCACGTCAAAAATTGCACACCATAATCTCGCACCCGCGATCGTGTCTACTTTGATCTTTGATCGTGCGGGGAAAAAAACCTTTTTCAATCCATCTGTTCCACAAGATATCACCCTGATTTCATATGAGTGATATGGTCAACCATAATAAGTCGGGATCTATAATATGTATTTAGCATCCCCGGGGAAGCGATTGGCCTCAAATTTACACGGTAAATGCAATCTGTATTTTAACCTACGACCAACTTGTGCCTTCCATCACAAATCTCTGATTAGTGTCTTGATACTGCTACTATGTTCATTAAAACTATTCTCAAACCTAGCTGCTCTACACTGAACTCGATCTGGCTCATAAAACTCGTGAAAATCCCATACATTCGTAGCGTACTCAATATGAGGCCTAACTAACATAAAATAATAGGGCTTACTACCACTAGATTTTAGATACCAGTGTGAAATGATCTCTCATTATATTCTCCAAGTACCCTTTTAATGAACCCTTACTTTTTATAGGCTATTCCGCAAATTTGAATAAAATATCATGAACGAAAAATCCGAGTTGGGTCTCACAAGATGTAAATTTGCGGAAACCGTGTTTGATTTTCATCAGTAAACTGTGGGAGTCGAGATAATCCATGATTGAATACATAATTATGTGCTCCAAGATTTGGCAATTACGCATTTACCATGGATGCGAGGTTGGTGGATCGGTAATTAGGAAAATGGTTACCAGCAGATTAGGTCTTCAAGTCGGATTTCTGTCGTTTTTTTTAATATGGGTGTGACGATGGCTACTTTCCAGTTCTTATCCACTGTGTGTTAATTTAGGGATTTGTGAAATAATATTTCCAGGTAAGGGGCTATTTCTGTTACTATCGTTTTTACACGCGGGCAGGAATTTGACCATGGCCTGGATGTTTGTTTGGGATGACGTCTTTAAGTAAGCGTTCGATTCCGAGAGTAGAGGTGTAATGAAAATATGAAATATTAACAAATATTTCAATAATGAGAGTTGATTTACGAGGAAATGGATACTATTCTAAGGTTCAACTCATATGCAAAACAAAGTCAAGCGAGAAAGCAAATAACACGCACGCGTGTGGTTATTGTGGTTATTGTAAAATTTAATTAGTTATGTTGGGTAGCAAGGACTTTTGTTGGCTATGCAGAGTAAATAGCATAAATGGATTCCGGGCTCGCGAAGTGGTTTGCGGAGAAATTATTCCCACTGCGAGAAACGATTCGACCAATTCACACCCACACACGTGGCGAGATTTCGCGTAAGTGTTCACAGGGAGATCATTTCAAGCGCCCACAATCAATTTCGCAGAAAAAGATGACGCAAAATACCGCAGTCTTATAATTAATATTTCAAAGCATTCTTCTAATTACTCTAAAATTTCCTTCCCTGATTAAATTTTTTTGTGTTTCCACGCCATCCCCGCCTTGTGGAAAAACATCTTTTTGTTTCATGTTTGCCTGTGCGTGACGTGACACACCTTACATACCATGCTCGTACAATTACGCAGAAAAAGTACCGTAAATCACCATAATATGGCAGATACAAACTTTAAGTTTTATGTGAAACTTCAATGTGGCTCTCCTTAAACACATTCAACGATTGACGACGTATATATGAAATTAAAACGGTAGCATTTAGAGTTTTCAGCAAATATGACGTGGAAATATTCAACTACGAGGAAATTCTCATCGTCGTCAATGAATATATTGTTCTCGTCGAGACCAGATACGGGGTCAGATTGGATTTAAATACTAGGGTTGAATGACCTTAAATGATTTCTGCCAATAGTACCTCCCGTAAAACACATTCATGAGAAGTGTGACTCATTACCGTGATTACTATCGGTCCCTTGTTAAAATGACATTTTCACTCGATTACTAAAGTGATCGTTGATCAATCTCATTTCACCATTGCTGGCAATTTTCCACAAAATGGTTACTTTTATAAATAATTATTTTGAGGAAAAATGCAAATTTTTAATTAATTCTAAGTTTTAGCAAAGGGTAAATCAAAATGTAATATTCCGTTTGCATAATTTTTTGATGGAAACAACATAGACACCATAAAATGACCGATCGAAAAATTGGATTCATGCTGAATTTACTGTAAGATTTGTCCATCTCTTAGAATGTACAATGCACTCCCAACATCCAATTATACGCCCAGTAACTCGCTTTCATTTCGGCATCTTCCCTCACCTCGGAATACCTTTTCAACCCCTTCACCGAAAATTGCTCTCCCACTCCCGGCACAAAGGGTTTTTGTCAACATCGAGAGCGATGTAACTCGATTGAAGTCATCGGCCCTCAAACGCCAAACCATCTTGGCTTGGGCCATTCCGCTTGCCTGTCAGATGTCTTCCCTTCCTGTCAGATGAAAGCCTTCCCATTTGTGCGTCGTGAGAATTGATGACTTTAAGTGCGAATTTTAGGCATCGAGCGCCATTAGTGTACCTCACAAAATGTTTCGAATTGAAACGCATTTTCCTTCGCACTGCAGGATGTCATCGATTCCACGCAAAATGAAACTATATGAACAGTTCAATTTGGCTTACCGATCAAAATGAAAGTAATTTTATACGCTCATTGTATGATGTTAGTTGCCTTGGCTGTGATGCTTCGCGGAGGAATCACTTGATTCCGACCAACGAAACGGAGTCGCCATGAAATAAGTGACAAACACTCTTCGTCCACGAAATTTTATTAAGGTTACATTTTAATTAGGTTTTATTAATAAATGTTATTTGGTCTGTTGTAAAGGTGGGGGAGAATGGATAATGGGAGGAGGGTTTGCTTGGCATGACAATGAAGGGAGTCAAACAAAAGGGAGAAAAGTATGTATTTCCGTGAAGGAAGGGAAGCTTGTAGAATTGATGAGAGTTGTTAAAACAATATGTTTTGCACCAAATATCCCTATTTAAAATATTCGGGTATCGTATATTTATATCGTATGTCCACATACGCACACGCGTGTGTATGCATAGACATAAATACAAACGTGCACAGATGCATGCCTTGTTTATATGCACATATATACGTGAACACGTATGCGAAATTGTCGTCAAAATGCGTTTTTGATCCAAAGTGAGCAGGCGCAGCACCCATCGTGCGCAAAGCTTTGTCCGGTGCAATTCCTCGTGCAAAATGTAACCAACGCTTTCTTTCGATATCCCTACGGTAATAGCTATTTCACGCACCTTGGTACACCGATTTTCCGAACTCATTTCCTGTACTTTTTTGATGATTTTTGGTGTGGTTGCACTTGTACGGCCTGCACGTGGGTCATTTTGGAGGCTTCCTCGGCCATGCATCAACTGGGCCGCCCATTCATTCTCGGTGGAAATTGAAGAAGTCTCGCCATACTTATTTACATTTCTCAAATGAACTTCGGTCGGCGTCAAACCTTCCTTTTCGAAGAATTTTGTCCCTGCACGATTTTCGATTTTGTCCATGTCTAACAACACACGTACCTCAACTGATTCAAAAGACTACCGGCAGCGAACTGCTGGATGGAATGGCTCGCGATTCCACAGGGCGTCCAATAACAGTCGTGCCAACATGAAAGGAAAACATTTAAGAGATTAGATTTATATATATATATATATATATATATATACATGTATATATATATATGTATATATATACATGTATATATATACATGTATATATATACATGTATATATATACATGTATATACATACATGTATATACATACATGTATATACATACATGTATATACATACATGTATATACATACATGTATATACATACATGTATATACATACATGTATATACATATATATATATATACATATATATATATACATATATATATATATATATATATATATATATATATATATATATATATATATAATTATTAGGCAAGGTGACTCGGACCCCGCACTTTTGAGCTTTCGAATTCAAGGGGTCACCAAGGTTTTATGTCACTTGGCTGTGGAAATTTCACGGTACGGAAGACTTGGTTTTATGTTTAGGACTGTGAAACAATACTTAATATTTAATGCAAATGGTTGTGCAATGATAATAATATCAATAATGATAAATAATATGCAAAGAGGTATGTCAGGCCACGATGGCTGCATTGACTGAAATTTGTATTTCGGTGGCTATGGAACGCAAATTCTTGTAACATTCCGTATATAATTGACGCGTATTAATATGGCTTTCAAATGAACTTTTTTGTTTCCTCTTAAATATTCATTTACATTGGTACATATTTTCAAACCAAATGTTGAGGAAATATAAGGAAACTGTGCGTTATGTCGAGATCCCATTGACTCCCCGTCTATGCCGTGCGCTGTCTTTGGTCCAAAGAATGGTCTGCAAAATCCATATTTAGCATTTTATTTGTTTTAATAAATAACCCCTGATGATTTACCACCAAATTACTTCTACCTTGGTAAATTCTGTCGCACTTCCCTGGAAGCGGCGCTCAGAGCATAGAATGATCACGGCTACCTCTAAGTACAACTTCGAATACCCTGTACCTTTGTAGTCGTAGTTTTTAGTGGAAGTGGCTGACTGCTGAGGTCATTTGCCATTTAGGGATGGATAGGAAAGGATGAAGGGGGGAGCAAAACCCGGCGTTGGCATTAACCCACTCTTAACAAGGGGTCCGAAGCTTAACGTCCCATTCGACGGACGGGCGTACTCACTCAAACTGCTCTCCCCAAACACCTCAAGTTGGCATCGGAATACCACTGAAAAATATCTGCCACCTACGGGATTCGCACCCAGGCCCTCGGGGTGGGAAGCAAGTAAGTTAGCCTCCGCACCATTACGTTCCCCCCGTATGCACCTTTCTGAAAGATTTGGTCTCATGGGATGAGTTCGTGTCTCGAGGAACTTCCGTCCTAGTTTTCCTACTAACCTGGTCACTTTCTTTGCGTAAAAATATCGGACGAATTTTGCTGTCATTCCCTTCACTTTATCTGCATAATTCCTTTAATAGCATTTTCTTTACTGAATCTTAAAAATTGTCTTCCAGATTTGGTCCCATCAATTTTAACGTATTATCTGTCCTTCTCTCTCTAATGTTTTTTCCCAGAACATGTTTATTGAAACCAAGCCTCTTCAAATTACATATTTCCATTATTTGTGCTCCTCATAACAAAATAAGTTCCTTAAAGCTAACAGTGATACCCAAGTCCCTCACTGGTTTTGAGTCCCCGCATCCACATCTCGAGGCCTTGAGTTCAAATCCTGACGGTGGCAGTTTTTCACAAGTACTTTGACCCGTAAGGGATGCTATATGGATATATCTTTAAGCGAAGTACCCTGTCCTTTGAGTGGCACGTTAAAGTATGGACGGATACCGTTTTGGATCCTTAGAAGATTTTACATTAATAGAGCAGGTATATCGTTAATAGAGTAGGTTAATACCGGCGTCGGTTTTCTCTCTACGCATCCTTTGCCTGAAATTCCGACCTCTTCCAAATTGCATAAGTTTTCCTAGTAACACACTCGGCATCAACTGTCGGTCGCCTTAGCATAACTTCATAATCGTGTTATTATTATTTTTCCTACCACTCCGAGTACGTGTACATCGGTGTGTTTTTGGTTTTCTTTTTTCAGAATTGCAATACTGGGCTTATTCATCATTAATTTGAGACCATGCACCTTACTCCAAGTACTTAAACTGTTTAGCTCGATATAGAGAGTTACTTACTAATAATTACATATATCATGTCACATGACTGTACCATCGACGAGTAATTTGACGTTGCTGAATGTTTTTGCATTAATGATAATGATGTCAAAAAGAGAGAAGTGACCGACCTCGCGGAATGTAAATGGCTACTTTTTCATGAATCCCACGCAATCGAAATATATTATGTGTTACTTGCTCGAATTCAAGATTTGTTAATGTGTGCATAGAGGACTACCTATTTAGTCTTTTCCGATTTGAGAATGTCGCGGAGAAATGGTTGGTGTTTCACAAGATCTTTCTTTTGATGATCCTGCCCTTCGGTCACCCTTTCTCCTCCTTTGCGTTCATATCTTCTTTCGCACATACCCTTCGGTTCTGTTCCTAAAACAGGTATATTCCTTTGAGCTAAGAGCGTTTTAAAATACATTCGCAGCTGGAACTCCTCATTTTACTCTATTTTCGGAAAATATTCACTCTACTCCCATATTTCTATGTGGCGATTCGGATCTCATCCATTGATTGAACGTATCCAAACCATCGGAGGACAACTTTTTCCGTAAGTGTCTGTCACTTGTGTATCCAAGCCCCATTCTTTCATAGCCCACTCATTCCCCGCCTCGTTTGTCCTATTTTTGCCGCAAACACTGCTTAAGTACCACGGAACTCCGCATTTAATCGGCCTGGCTTTAACTTGCCCTTGCATACGCCAGTTTTTTTTGCATGCCCTAATGCGAGCAGCAGTCTTTTTAATCCACTGCCTGGTTAGCAAACATACAACATAAATAATTTTTTAACATTTTCAACAAATTTCCTGCTGAATTAGCACGTCTCTTAATCCCTTCATCGACCTTACCTTCTTTCGTGAGGCCTTAGATGAGATACGCTATGAGTTAATCTGTTCTTTCTTTTCACACACGGAAGCATGGAGGCGTGAATGGAAGCATGAATACCGTCGTCTTAGGTACCCTTACCATAAACTTTATTGTATTTTTACACCTGTATAGCTATCCAAGCCTCCTGCGGATTTGTTCGCCTTGTATTCATCGTATCATCAATATTTTTGTTCTTCTCCAATTATTAGTATGGAAAAAATAGGTGCACTTTTCCACTAACTATTTATTCAAACCACGACCCGTATCGGTGTACTGCATCATTAGTAAAAAATACAGTCATGAGCCGAATTTTATAACTATTTTAACCGGGGAGAAAAGGGGAAGGAAAAAATGGTTGGAAAAGGGAGGTATTGTATTTCGTTGCATTCGGATATTGTTTTCGCTATCCTTTGCTAACCCACCCTCTATCTTTCCTACTTCCGTTCAAGCCACATCTCTCATCCGCCTCCCTCTCCCTACCACTTTTTCCTTTCCCTCTCCTTACCGGCTGAAATAGGTATATAAGTCGCCAAATGACTGCAGTTTTCACTTGAACATGATGTAGTGCATCCACACCTGTCGTGGTTTAAATAATTCTCGTGGAAAATCACTACTATTTGTTCATTTTAATGTCTAAATTCCAGAACATCACACCTAAAATTCCGAAATTCGTTCCAATTAATAACCCTACCTTATCGATGCATTCATCATCTCTCGTACATTTATAAACGAAAATATTGGGCAGTGATGGTGGCATAAAGTATCGTTGTTTCACGTCAATATTAATTTCATCCATGTCCCTTAAGGTCGCTCCCACCGTTAAAATGACGTTGCTTTTTTTAACCATCGCTTTTCTAGCAGTAAATAAGAAATATCACCACTTTTATTCACCATAAAGTTTACTCATTTTCCCTCCCCTTACCTTGCTCTTATTTTACCCATGCAAAAAACCGCCTCTTTCTTTTCTTCTAAATGGTTCTGCATTTTTTTCTTCCATTGCCATTCGCGTGCTGCCACGCAGAGATAAGCTGCCGAGGGAGGCGTACGCAACATCCCTCGCGCTAGGGCGATGGAAGTGTCCGACTTCTTTAACAATAACTTGGCTTGGATAGGCAGCGACTGATCCAGCCGACGTGTGCCGCAAGCACGCTCGCTCGTTTCCTTTGGGTTGCTCGGAAAAGTATTTCCGCAGGGAATGGAGGTTTCTTTATATAATATCGCTCTTCCACATCTGTGGACACCTTTTCTGCTTTCGGATGGAAGCTGTGGATGTTCCCACACTCGCAGGCTATCTTCGTGGGGACACATCCCAAGAGAGGAAGGAATTGAACGACGTCCATCAGAGAGATGTGCGCCTTGAACGCGAAAATGCTCTTCAAGAAATATATTATCCCCTCGTAATTCCAGAAGGAAGGCTGAAGCATTCATTTTAACCCTCTCCCAGTCCCCCATGAATAACTAAATATTGTGCAGCGTCACAAGAAATATAAAGTTAAACAAAAACTTCAACTTCAAGGGAAGACATGCGTAACATACGGTGAATAAGCCCAATAACCGCGCTATTCATATGTTAAAATAATCATAAAGTAGTTTTACCGTTTTGTGCTCTTTTAATGAATCACAAGGTGTACCATCTAAAAGTATCTTTGAAGGAAAGTTGAAATCAGTTTATAAATTTTGCATTCCAAACATTTATTTAATGCGCAATTCCAGGGTGTCATGTCATGACACCTCCAGAGAACACCTGAAAATATCACAATACTGCCATATAAAGTTGTTTCATCGGGAAGATATCCAAGTCGTGCATACGAAAAATACTCGTATAGAAGAAATTTGTGTGGTGTGAGGTCATTTATTCAATTTCAATATGGAACAATTCCACCACCTGATGCCGGTCACCATTAATTTTGATTGAAGGTGTCTGTGAAGATAGTGACCACCAAATGCCTAGATAGCTATGAATGTGGATTTCCCCCGTTGGTGTGTTAAAATAGATCCACATGGACCAGGTGTGTGCTCGTGGATGTAGGGGGGGGCGAGTGGTGCACTCGTTTTTGGTGGGTTTTTGGCAGTCTAGGGGTCCCTCCGACTCCACTTTCCCTCCTGCCCTCCCGCTGTCCTCAGTTGGTTGTCTCTCGAGAAAACACCTCATCTGACCTATTGAGTTTAGTCAGTGAGTTGAGGAGGGAGGTGGTCGTCCAGTGGGTAGAGTCTTGGGCCATTGACCAGAGCGCCCGGATTCGATTCTGGTGGCGCCTCATGACGCTCTAATTTTCCACCAAGGTGCTTGATTTATTCGTGCACCATGTTAAAGGAGACATAGTTCTGTCTGATGGATTGTGTCTGTATGTGACTAAAAAAAATTTGTAATGATTAAATAAAAAAAAGGAAAAGATTTTTCATAATATG
This sequence comes from Hetaerina americana, assembly GCF_022747635.1. Taxonomy (NCBI): domain Eukaryota; kingdom Metazoa; phylum Arthropoda; class Insecta; order Odonata; family Calopterygidae; genus Hetaerina; species Hetaerina americana. The sequence goes on along the minus strand of NW_027286292.1, from coordinate 8,148,240 downwards.
TTGTGTGTAAAGTAAGATATCCAATCGGGAATACTGCCGAATAATCAATACACGCCATCATAATCATTCATTATGATGTCGGAAACTTATAATGGAAAACGCTGTCTCAGGCATTACTTGGCGGAAATTTTTCATGATTAGCGTAAATGAGAAAGACTAACGGATCACATTTCACTAGACTTTATTTTTCACGACCATGGTTTCGTCGCAAGGTAACATCGGCAGGTCAACTGATTGCCTTGCGGTGACACCATAGTCGTGAAAAATAGTGATTCAAGTGGAATCCGTCAAGTTAGTCTTGTCTCATTTACGCCTACCTAAAATAGAAATTAATTTTTACGATTGAATTACTTCAATTGAAAAATTAATCTGTCTATAATTTGCCTTACCTTTTCAGTTTCATTATTGGTCAGAATGTAAGGAATTGCAGAGTTCAGATAGAATTGTTTAAAAGGGAGGAAATCTAAAGAAGGAAAGAGAGAAATGAAGAAAAAAATGACAGGGAATGACTTCGAAAGAACGGATATGGAAGGTGAAAGACCTCAACTCAAAGCATCTTATTTGATCAACGCAGCAGTTACATAGTTGCGCATTATCAATTTGAGGCGTTCTGACTTTGAAACTCGCATTTCAAAGCGCCTATATGATTTTGGGAACAACACTATGTCACAGAGTATTTCGATGAAAGTGAAGTTTTTTCTCTGTATGACAGTTTTATGGATGAAAATTCTCCTCTAAACGACGTTCTTTCCTCAGCCTGTAATGTAGGAATGCCAAGTATTTTCTGTTTATCGCATACAAAAAAGAAAGATACTCACATATATGCTTTTTTACCGCCTCTAAACTATAAATAATTGCCTAAATAAAAATTTAATGGTCCATATCATTTTATGAGGTCAATTAGAGCATGGTAAAAACGGATCAGGACATTCCTTCAGTTGACTTGGTCACCATTGTCATTGGATATCTTCAAGAGCAGTGAACCGTAAAAGCTTTAACCGTTATATCTTCTTGAAAGGTTATTCGAAATACAGATGGAGCAGAACTAGTAGACTTGCCAGAAGAGAAATTACTCATACATAAAACAATTCACAACTCATCGGTCACCGGCAGGTACTTGATGGCGACGAAATATACTGTAATATTAATAGTTATGAACCAATTTATATATTAGCATGCTCATTTTACAGACCCTTTGACTGCAATATAGATTTCGTAATTTCTCTCGTGGGCCAAAGAACTCTCGGCTCGTAACTTCATAACGTTAACATTTTATTAATTATAAATCATCAATATGCTGTATAGGAATGGTGGCACTGCAAATGAAAGACGGTTTGAAATTGTGATTTCTATGGCTCACTTCTTGGTATATTCTCTAGGTATACTACCTTGATCAAAAAGTTCCCGGAATAAAAAACCGTGTGGCGCTCCCATCGTTCCGATTTGAGTTCTGTTTTTTTTGTTAAATTGGTACATCTGTTGTTGATATTCCCTTTAAATCTTAGTGTCATAACTTGACATTTGCAAAAGTTACGTAGCCAAGAGTACATCTATCTCTGTGTGTGTTGGCGATTTTTTACAATTGCAGAAATGGATTTAAATTTGCAACAACGAACTTGTATTAAATTTTGCGTAAAAAACGGATTTAGTGGCGCACGGACGTTGGAAATGTTGGAAAAGTGTTTCGGCAACGATTCTCTAAAAAAAACGGTCGTTTACCAGTGGCACGAGCGGTTCAGAAGTGGTCGTGAGTCAATCGAAGATGATGAACGCAGTGGCAGACCATCGACATCGAAAGTCGGTGAAAAAATTGATAAAGTAAAAGAAATGTTGGTCAATAACCGCAAATTAACCATCAGAGAAATAGCGGAGGACTTGAACATTGCCTATGGATCCGCCCAAGACATTGTGGTTAATGATTTGGGTTTCCGTCGTGTAGCAGCAAAGTTGGACCCAAAAGACCTCAATTTCATGCAAAAAAGAGACCGTGTTGACGTCGCAAAAGACATGATTTGCGAGGCTGAATCCGATCCCACATTCATCAAAAGGATCATTACTGGAGACGAGACGTGGGTTTATGAGTACGACACGCAATCCAGACATCAGGCAAGTGAATGGCGTTCACCAAATGAGCCGAGACCAAAAAAACCACGTCGTTTTCAGTCAAAAAAGAAGGCAATGCTGACGGTTTTCATGGATTACAACGGTGTAGTGCATCATGAATTTTTGCCAGAAGGTCAGACAGTAAACAAAGAGTATTATTTGGGCGTTATGGGACGTTTGCGTGAAGCAATTCGCCGAAAGAGACCAGAAATGTGGGCAGAAAACTCGTGGATTTTGCACCATGATAACGCACCGTCGCACAGTGCTATCATTATTCGTAATTTTTTGACGAAAAATGCAACAAATACCATCCAACAGCCACCGAATTCACCTGATTTGGCTCCCTGTGACTTCTTTCTGTTCAATCGAGTTAAAAAAACCATTACGGGGAACGCGTTTTAGCAGCCGAGAGGAAGTAATGGAAAAATCGCAGGAAGCACTGATGGACATACCGAAAACCGAATATAAAAAATGTTTCGAGGATTGGATCAAGCGCTGGCATAAGTGTGTTGCAGTCGATGGGGATTACTTTGAAGGGGACAATATAGATTTAGATGAATAAACTTGTATTTTTAATTTTCTGAATAAATTCCGGGAAATTTTTGATCAAGGGTAAGTTAAATCCTAGTTGAAATCCCGATACAAGGCAGCAGTACACTGTATTTCCAACACACCCGAAACTGCGTAGGTTGAATTGAGTGGGAATTATTATTAGGTAATCTACCGGTTAAGGTAGGTTTTTGGATGGACAAAGCTACCAAATAAATATTTTGCGACTCCTAACAAAATACAAAATCCAGTATCCTACTCTACATCAGGTCCCTCTTCATCTCTATTGGAAACTAATTAAATACGGTAATTTTTACGAATGTGAAGATAATTTTTCAAGACTGACAAAAGAAAATTGTCAAGTACGTCCATACCATGAAGGAATTTTGTTGAGATTCGACTGGAAAAAAGATGTATCAAAAATTACTTATAAAATTCTCATTTTCAACATAAAATACACAGGAAAATTGTTACTGAATGTATATTTTATGTGGCAAGAATGCGGAGTGTATTTCATATTAACTAAAAGTCATGAGAGATTAATGCAAATAAAAAGATTTAAAGAGAGTATTAAATTTGAATTGGTTACGCCATTTTTCTCTGTATTTCATATTTTTAAATAATAATAATAGGATAGAATGTTATTGAAGGATAGGATGTGTACACTTGGATTAACTCAAAAAATACGCTTGAAATGGGTTTTATAAGAGTGTAAACCTTCTAATGTCATAAATGGAATTATTATAGCCTCTCAGCATCAAATTCTTAAAGTTTGCGTGACTTTGACTCCTAATCGGGGAAACAAAACGACTGAAGAATGGCTATACTCATGGCTACTTAGTGAAAACCAGATATTACTGATTAGAAACTAGACTACCTAGACTATAGATTGGAAATGTTTTTGGAACTTTGATAAGTTTATTTTATCGTTTGACAAAATCAGCAGTCGTATATTCTGAAGAGACGGCGCTAAAAAAGCGCTCTTCTGTAAAAGCCTTTGAAAGCCCCCCCCCCCCTACCCCCATCTTTTTCCCACTGATAACAGTCATTTGCACCTCTTTTTGTGCAGGTTTGCCATTGCCGGACTCTCAACGGTAATATTTTGCAACTTAATCTTAGGCAAAAATAATAATTATTTTTTAAGAAACTTCCTTTCCTGCAGGAAATACTGTACTGTACCAGTAACCCTTTCCACACTAATTGTACTATGATACTACTATTACCTTGTTATATGTTAAATATATGATTCTAAATAGTCACTTTATATGGTTCATTTGCGAGCACTCCAGTGGGATGTAGCCGGTCGTTGTTGAGATTCGAGGGTTCCCAGCGATGGTTCGGGTCATAGAACTTTCGCGAGGGAGGACACTCCTAATAGCCTGTTACTCGAGACTTGTCCCAGAGGATTACCAAAAAACGTAAGGCCATCTTGTAGGAGGAGTAGGACTGGTAAACTTGGATTTGGAAATCAAGAACGAAAGAAGATAAGACAGATGGTGTTCTGTACGCAATGCATGCATACCGTGATAAACATGATAAACACTTTGATCGTAGAAGCTATGCGTTAAAATTTCAAAGGCTTATGAATATTGCAAATTGAGTGGGAACTTTACTGTAAAGAAGAGCTTTAGGAATTGAGTTAAACACACCAAATTTTATTCTGGTGTCAATGAATACAGAGTGAAAGGAATGTACTCGAAGTCAATTGGAAAATAAATTAATGTCACTTTTTTGAAAGCTGTGGCATTGAATTTAACTGAAGTTAGCAAAAACGCGGTATGTATGGATATGGAATTTATCCAAAGCGTAAAATATTCGGGTTAACGTAAACAAACATACGTACGTGTAGCAGGAAACCGTTAGTTGACACGGGAGGACTGAAAAAAGTGAGAGAGGGTACTTTTCTAGTATTATACTGGTAATGTTCCATTAATAATTTTGAAAAGCGCTATCTAAGAAGAGCCTTTCTTTTCTTGGATATTTCATGGCCACAACATTTGATGTGGTGGCAACAATTACTACCGTTCTATATCAACCTTATAGAAGTATATTCAATTCTTTAAGTATAAATAGATATAAAATGTGCAAAGAAAATAATATTTGCATCTAGTGCTTTCACGTCAATAATTCTTCCATTTTTCATATTCTAATTTAATTTTTTTTGCATTAATCTCAATTATCACGATATCTCGGGTCTAGTTTTGTTCTGAATCTCTTTATATTCCCCTTTTTCAGTTAGCAGGGTGAAGAGCGTGTAGTTGCTTCCAGTATATTACCATATAGCAATGATGCCATTGCTTCACGACCGTAGGTACGTTCATTTTATATTTACATATTACCATATACATGACGCAGCTACATCAACGCCCCTTAATGTCCATGATAAAGAACGCCCCAAATAAAACTACACCTACGTACGTCCTTTAACTTCCCTGATAATCGTTTAGATTCTTCTTAGCAAACCTTGAAATTAATTCCTAGTTTAATGTGGTTAAACTTTGATTTTATAAGTAGTTTAAATATTTAAGTTTTAATATTCCATGCCATGCAAAGGATAATTTTCGCAAAAAAAAAACGTCTGTGTAAAGTATGAATCACTTATTCACAAAATATTATAGCATCCACAAAATTCCTTAATTTGTTCTTGAGAATAATTTTTAATTTTAATATTGCTAGTATAATTCGCTCCATACGTTTAGAGAAACTCAGGGGGTCAAAGCTCATCATCTTCCATTTATTAGTGGAACATACGAAGCGCCAGGAGAGCGATATATGACGTGCTATCTGCCCCAGCGATTCGTTGCTCCGACCGGAATTCGGTCGGCTGCACATGGCGCTTGGTTTTGCGGCCGACACTGACTCTAATTCCCACTCGCTCCGCTCAAGCGTTCAACACAGAAATCATTTGCTGTTGAAACTTGAAAAAAATGTTCGGTCTTTCAAATTTATGGGCATAAAGGTGTGTAATGACCACCACTATCGACACACCTACTAATTTATACCTTTCTACCTTATCAACATAAACTGTTTTCTCCTCCCTTGCTCTTCTGCATTACGGCATCGTCGTAACCTGTTTTAGGTTTTAATCTATCGCTTAAAAATGTTCAAATTAAAACCGGTGATGTTTTCGGAATTCATGTTCTTCTGGGAGTTTTATTTATCAAAGCATTATATGCACGCATGTTATAAAAAATGAAAGCAGGTGAAAGCCCTTTATTGTAGACATTGTGGCCGCGGTTTTATATGCACACTTTGTACATATAAACCACGAGTAGCTTTACAGTACAGCACTCGTGTACAGTATTTAGTACATTCTCGTTTAACTCTATGGAATGTGCCTAAATACGTAATAAACGGTGGATACGTTATTTCGTTTTCATGGTTTACGGCATATATTGAACAAACTGTGTACGGTGCAGATGTTTAATGCTTCCTTCTCACCGGTGTCTTTCGTCCTATATAAACAGCCTCGATTGCGACCCGTCCCTCAAGGGACCGCCGACAAGAGCCTCCAGCACGGAGAAAGTCATTCCGTATTAAAGACCCCTCTTCCCTCCTCAAAGTTTCGCTCTTTTCTATCCGCCGCCTGAAACTTCTGCTCCAACATCCTACGCCCCCCTTCCCAACATCACCCCCCCACTCCCTCTCCCCCCACCCCGGACGTACTTCCCTCAGCCGTAAGATAAACTCCCACAGTCGCGATGCGGCCACTGATACGGTCGTCTGTCATTCGTTTCTCGCTCTCCCGCTCGCTTTGCCTCGCTGGGAATAGCGAGAAGCAAGGACAGAGGGTCAGGCGTCTCAGATACGGAGACTAACGACTTCATTAGGTTGAAAAGAAGACCGCAGGGACTCGTGAAGCATAAAGCGCGATAGACTTAATGTGACGGCTTCAGTTTTTGCAGTAAATAATACGAGCAGTATTATTACAAAGGGAGTCGGAATCTCGTTGGGTCTTACTCCCTTGTCGTCTTTTCAGAATAATTTTCTTTCACTGGTTTTTTCACGTCGAATTCATGAAACGGGTATTGTATACACTGCCCTCTATGTTCCGAGACTCTCTGCAGTTGAACTTTCTCCGCGTGTTCCCCTGCTTCACTGTTTGTTACCGTAGTAGCGTCCTAAATTGCAGCCTGGATTTTACTTCTTCTAAAGGAAATGGAAAGCTTTACACAGTAAATTCATTCGTTCGTTGAAAAGAGCGCGTTTCATTTCAAACTCGGCGATCCATAACTTTTCACCGTTTACCTAAATCATTTCCGATTCTACCCAACCTCGATGGAGTGCTACAAAAATGTGCTCCTAATTCCGTTAGTTTACTTTTAGATTTAATCTTTAAGTTCCTTTTTTACGATATTGTCAGTTGTGGGAGTCATGTTAATGAGTGGGTTACTTGTTGCTCTGCTAGACATTTCACACCTCTACCCAGAGAACCCGGATTCGATTCCGAGTGACATCCCCGGACACCCTCATCTTCACTCAAACTATTTGATTTCTCAGGTCAGAAATATTTTCCTGGGTAAGCATATGCGACACTGGGAAAGGAACCGAGCACCCCACTATGATCTGTGAATTTCATACGCCTTCGTGATTAATGCTGGTTGAGCTCTACCCTCACCTATCAAACAACCTTTCGGGTTGGTTGCTGTGAATGTCAGTTGGCTTCAGTTGCTAAGGTCGTTTATACTATTTGAGATAATTGTAAATGGAGGACTGAAGAAAGTTTGCGGGGAGAAATATAGTACGAAATTGAATTGTTGATAATGGAGGAACGTAAATATTTCATTAACCCGCTCACCCAACGTCGTCGTGATTTTCACTGCCCTATGCGACGTACGTGTTGTCGCTTGCGTCCCGTTTACAACTAGCCGACACAAATCAAACTGGAACCCACGGAGAAGAACACTGCGTCCAGAAGCTACCGTTTATTTCCAAAATTATGAATTTCAATGTCGGCCATTAAAAATTGATCCAATTCGATTTTAAGGCCTAAGAAAATTTTATCAAACCGTTCCGGCTAAATGAGAAGCGTACAATCTCAATCGTCGATGGCCGAGGAAGTCCCGTCGCTCCGTGGTGCTACTTCCGTTCGAATTTCCCGGAGCGGGAAACAAATTTTTTTTCTTTGTTTTATTTTCGCCCGTGGATCGAGTCGCGCCCGTCCTTCAAGCGTTCGCTCAAATAATATATGCTGCGAAAATGCAAAAAGCGCGGTGAATCGCACGCCCACGTTGGGAAGGGGACGAATGTAAGCGATGAAAAGCGACCAGCGTCGCCTCGGGTCTCGGATTGCGGGGGAAGGGGCGTGCTCGCCAAAGTATTCGCGCTTTGAAGTGCTCGCTTTTTCATCGCCGCCGCATTGAGTGACCGACCGGTTTATGGACGTGCAGGGTTTCCCCACCTTTTGTATTCTTTTTATTGCAGCAATCACATTTTCATCCGTTGCGGAGGTTTTCCGCGGCGCCGAAACGATTCTCGCCCTGTCGCAATGCATCCTCATCCATCCAATTCATTCATATTCCTTTCCTCTTACCCTATCCCTGTTTTTTTAAACAATTCCCCACCCCCTCTCTTTGTTAATGAACTTGGAAACATGAATTGCGGTTTTTCATTCCGCGCAGTTTAATGTGGGTATGATTGTCTAGGGATTGAAAATTTTTTTTTAGTAATCATGTTTATGCCTTCTGTTAACGCTGAGTTACATTTTCATTTTTAGGGCCCCTTTCATATTATATGGGCCCCAAAGCCATAACATTTTTGCCGTAGAATAGAACGAAAAACAATTCTATTTTCTCAGTAACTTTGCCCCCTGAGCCATTTTAATGTGTATAACATAAGTTATTATTATTTTATTGTTATTAATTACAATACAATTTGGCAATCAGCAAGGTTGCAAGGCACAGTTAATTCAATCAATAATTAGGAACAGGTCATGTGATCGTCAAAATAAAAAATCAGAAAGAAAGAGTAATTTAGTCCAGGTGTTTCGCCATTCTCCTCTTGAAGCTTCTTACGTTTACAGGAAAAGATTTTCAAACACTTCCTGGTAAACTGTTCCCATAAATAATTAGAAAGGAATGATTGCTTATGTTAATCCTTTGAGTAAGCCATTTCAATTGATGTGTATAATCTCCCCTTTCTTTTAACATCCGTCTTGCGTGTTTACTTTGACATGTCACAGTGCCTCATTTCCCTCTTACAATACAAATATTTTGCATAACCTTCTAATTGTTCGTCTCTTCTTTAAACAGTCCCATTGCAATTTCTTAACCATGTCTCTTACGCTATCTTCCGTTTTAAATTTTTCCTTAAACGAAGGGAGTGGTGTTCCGTAGAACTCTTTCAGTTGCTTTCTCTAAATGAATGTGATGAGAGTCCCATAAACATTATTCATACTCCTAGGTCTTACGGAGGCTAGATAATATATTTCTTTGATCTTAATCCTGTATTTTTTTCGATTGCGCATGATAAAATTTAACGTTTGGTGTGCCTTAGTTGTCATTCCATTCCAATGTTTATTTTATTGAAGGTTATTTGAAAAAGTTACTCTAAGGTATTTACAATTACTAACTACTAGTAGAAGTTCTTGTCCCAACTTTGAACTGTACGTGAACCTACTTTTATCAAATCGATTATTTTACTTTTCTTACGATTTGACTTAAATTAAATATTCCTCGTCCACTCTTGAATGATATTTAACTCATCCTGCAATAATTTACAATCAGTTTCATTATTCATAACTTTATATGTATTAAACAGTCATCTGCAATGAGACGAACTTTTGACTAAACTACACGATGAAAGATATAATTTAATCACAACATATGCGAAAGTGTACCTCCTTGGGGTACTCCTGAATGCAGCTGGATTTCATCGGATAACTACTAATAATATTTCATGTCCTAATTAAAATATTTTGTACTATTTCATATAATTTATATTGAAGTACAACACGCTTCACAAAATTTAGACTTAATCAGGTTTAAGTTTCATTTACATACGCTTAGGACAGAGTGGAGTAGGGGGTGGTTATGATTGCGGGTGAGGAAGGGTGGGAGGTTGAAGGTGATTGTCTGAGTTGTTTTATGAAAGAGAAGAAAGCGTATATATTCCAATGCTTAATGCAAATGAAATTTGTACCTTATAATGCCGCATGTTGGTGAAATACGTTCTATTTTAAAATAATCTCGGTCGAAAAGTGCGAAACCTTTTAATATGGATACCAAATACTTCCACGAAGTGAAGCCTGAAGCCATGGAATGTATACAATATTTCATGATATACTACATTTAATGCTTCAGCCAAGTGTATAACAACAGCATCTACTTTCTGCTTATGATTACTTCTGAAATTGATGTCTCACCCCCCCCCCCCCATCATCTTTATCGTCCTCAATGCACAGACTTCCCCTCTAATCATTGCCCTGTAATGTATGGTCCATGTTTGGAAATACCCACTTCATGTTCCCGTACATGTATTGAGTAATTCCATGTTTAATAAATCATGCTTCCCATAGGGTAAATAATATTTAAACACATCCTATCCTTGTTTTATTTTTTAATTATTCATTATTACTTACTCACTGATCACTTTGTTAATAGTCAACCATAAAGACCAGCTTGGCTGTTTTTGGGTTAATTGTTAAATAAATAAAATAAATAATGTACAATGTCCAGATCTTGGTATAACATAATCGGACTAGTATCACAGGAGCGACCATTTATAAACACATACTGACTGGGACCTATCTAAAGGCGTATTTCGCAAGCTATCTTTTTGCAAGCTATTATTATTCTTTCAAATCTTTACAAACAATGTCATTCAGACTTGTTGACCTATGATTCATTTGAGTTCAACGGCTATTTTTTTAACAAAAATGGAAAAACGAGAGTTTTTAATCATAATTTCATTTTATGTAAGTAAAAGATTATAGCTATATTTATATAATGTTACAAAAAATGTTGGATGGTACTAACGTACAGAAAGAGTCATAGTAATTTAGTTTCAATAATATCTAATCCTTCCTTCTAAAAGAGTTTTAGGTAGCAATATTTATGCAAAATCAAACAGAGTAGAGGAAATAAAATAATACCGTATGGAACGGGGTTGATTAGATTTTTTACAAACCCTGACTCTGCAGGTACCCATATGCCATATATTTAAGTATCGAATCCCTATAAGACTAAAGATTGAGGAAATATTTTTCGATTCCACGCTCCACTTTGCGAAGTGTACCATGGGAGAAAAATCCATTTTTTCATCTAAAAAGAACGCCTGATATTTATTGAGCTGAAGAACTAACTTCAACACCTTATCTTTTATTCATTTATCATTACGTTGAATAAGCTGTGGTAATATGTGCAAAATGTACGACAGTTTGAAGGCAAATGGATTTCTTTATTTAATACAAATACTTGGCGGATAATCGGTAACTTAGCGCTCCTGAAGCACTCTTTCCGCTAACTTCTGAAACGGAGAACAACTTTTGCACAAGCCCCGTTTTTTCCTCAACTAGCGCACCAATTTTTTGGCCCCACCGCGAATCTTAACTTTCCCCATCGTCCTGTAGTACAGGTCTTGTAGTCTTTGTTCTTGTTTCCGCGGTTGGCCCGGATGCGATCTCGGAGAGTTTGCTGGAATAAGATGTCCATTACGAGGGTACAAAACGTAATTCTTTCTCAACTTGGCGAGGAGGCATGACATTTTTCCAAGCAATCTTGCTATTTATGTGCTATTGTTAATTATGGCTACATTTGCAGGCAACAATTTTGAGATGATTCCAACAATTATGGATCACAAATATCCTCACATGAGTTGACGTTGATTTTTTTTTAATTTTTGTCTCGTCAGAACTCAATCTACTCATATGAAGATTATGAATTCCATTATTCAAAGGATTATTATCATAAAAAGAGACATAACACACTTTCATAAATTTATCGTCGCCTAAAGAGTTACATAAAAATAAAGAATATTAGTTCCTAGCAATTGATTTTTTGCGTCCTCATCCTGATAGGAGCGTTGCACAAGTTGAAAACGTCCCCACAAGTTCTACGAAAACTGCCTAGAACTTTTGAATTCCTATTGCTCTTTCAATGACCGATCACACCATGATCCTTGAATAAATTTTATTTACACCGTTCCCGAATTAAGATACCGAGTCAGAAGCGTTCCCTACACGATGTTATTGAGTTCCCCGGCCGACGCAACAGTTCGTCTCACATATGCTCTTTCCAGAGTGGAGGAACTCCGTTAAGAGTCCCGTCGGAAGCATCTGAAACTATCTACTCGTCCGCTGAGATCCGTAAGGTTTGGAGACAAAAGTTGATGGAATTCCATGGGAGGAGTTTAAAAAAAAATGCATTCGATCGGTAGTCACTGTTCAGTGATGCAAAAGCATCTAGGGGGTATGGAGAGGGATAGAATGCTCGGAAACACATTTGGAGTCCCGACAAAGTGGTCCAAGCATTTACATACAGCCTTGCGATGGCGTGTACTTTCTCCATACCCCCTCCCATCCACCAACCCACCCACCCCCCGCACCCCTCTCTCGCCACCACCCACGCATGCCCTCCCCATCCAGACTGCTCTAAGAGCTCCGCTCGGTCCCTCCTCCGGGAACCCTTCCAGAAACCCTCCAAGCCCCCTTCCCTACAATCATTTCTCCCCCTCATGAATATGCGTCGATTTCAGGGTCTGACCTTAGGGATGGTGGGGATCGGTGGGAAGGAGTGTGGGGGGCACAGAGGAGGGTATTACGGGACGAATATGGAAATCAGTCACGCGACACATCCATGGAAATCACGCTCAATGAGAGAGAGGTAGACAGCACTCACACACTTTGCGTTCATGATTCGGTTGCACGGACTTGTTGATGCAGAGAGGGGATTGTCGGCGGATAAGGGTGCCGCGGGGGCGAGGATGGGAAGGGGTGGTGCTGCCCCCTGCGTTTGGTGCCGTGCCGTCTGAGTGGACGGGGCTTATCCATGGGCTTCGCTCCGTTAACACAGACCGCACGGCACCAAACGCAGGGGGCCACACCACCCCCTTCCCTCCTCTCCCCCCGCGGCACCCCTATCCGCCGACAACCCCCATTTATGTTCAAGGCTTCTTTTCTCCCCCGACCATCATCATTAGAGGCTCACCATGTCGGGATCACGGAGGTCTTTCGGAGTTGGTTTGAAAAACGTGCGCGTCACCTTTGTAGCGAGCCCTTTGCGAAGTTCGCGAGGGGTTCTTCGTTTAAATGGAAGGTATTGGACAGGGTGAGGGAGTTTTGAAATATGTTTACCGAAACGAAAGAAGGTTCTAGTCCTGAGGCTTTCATGTTGTCAAATGTGCAGGTGCCTTTCAGTTTAGAATGATCCATGCAAATTTGATAAACTTCGTGGAATATACGAGATAGTTCCCTTATTTCTACCAAAATGTTTTGGTAAAGAAGTTGGTATCGTTAAGTGTGTTCCACGATCTGCAAAAGTGCTAGTTTGTCAATGGAATAGTTAGGCAGAGTTATCTATTCTATTTATCCACCCGGGGATTCTTTGAACCGTGCCCCTTCGGTAAGGACGCGGATATCTGGATGTGGCCAATCAATAAAGTGCTGGTCACCACATAAAAATATATTTGAACTGTGGATCCATGTATTTATTTGATTGAAATAATGGCATCATCGCTCTATTCTTCCTTCCTTGCATGATATTTTTGTCCGATGCCACACCCAGGGTAGTTGCTTCTTTTCTGCAAGCAGAGACGTTTCCATCCGGAGAAATCTCTATTGTTGAATACATTGACAATACTTACGACGACTAATATGTGTCTTGTGCTATGCTCTTGTATGTGCTGTCTATGCTGAAAAAGTTACATTATTTTATCACGTGTTGTGCAATGCTGAATACCACTCATTTTTCTTGGGATTGTACGTACATATACATACATGAATGAATGCAAGCACGTGCATATACATACACACACTTGCTAGTGCAGTTTATTTTTATTTCATAGTTTATATTTAGGTTTTAATAAAGTTATTTTTTGTGCATGCGCGTTGTGTATGAATTATCTGAATACATTTTCCCTTTTTATATTTTTCAGGAAAAATAATTAAATATAATGTTATAAAAAAGGCCGTAAGAAGCTCAATTTCACTTTCCCCGTATGTTCATTTTTGAATAAGATATTTTCCCTTAAATTTTGATCGATAATTTTTATATTTCTCACTTCTAGTTCCCTTGAAAGTCGTGGAATTGCTCTTTTTTCTGGGGGTACGAAATATTTCGTACAACTCGGGACGATTGTGAGAACAGAACAAGCAATATTGAATCAAATTTAATATCGTATTATTAGAATTTTATTGCAGTCAATTTGTTTATGAGGCAGATTAAGTGTCCGCCTTTATAAATAGGTTTTTTTATCGTATCATACTTTTTAGTCAGTATTGCGATCTAAATGACTTTTAATTTTTTTTAGATAAACGATTTTTATATAAATTAGACCAATCACGTATTTGAAGGCATCATGTACTGTAAATCAAATTTTTCATTCTTACCTTGTTTTTAGGTTTGAGCAAACCTTTTTAATTTTTTTGAAAACCGTTATTCGGTTCCGACCTTAATATGATACGTAGCTCGCAGGACAAAAATATGATATAACGATGTCATCTATAAATTAAGTGGTTTATATATTAAATAAAACGGTTTCATGCAAAATGGTAATTATTCCGTAGGTGGTGCTTCTAATGTCTCTATAGATACTTCACAATTAGTTATCTTGATTACATTTATTTCTTCTTTTTTAAAAAGTGATGGCATTTCATGATTAAATTATATGATTCAATCATGCATTCTGCTGCTGCGACGTGTTATATTAAGATGTCATTTAAGTTGTATCCGGCAGCATGGAGTAGTGTCCCACTTGTAAATATAAAATAAATCTTAAAATATGAGAGTCATTAATATGTGGGAAAAGAATATTTTCCCCCAAAAAGCTACCGTAATAAGCTCACTAAAATAGTAATCATAGAATCAATTACAAACTCCGTTATGTATTCTTCAGCAAACACATGGGAAACATAAATATTCGCGTCGTCTTGTTTGTTCTTCCAGTCATCGGCATATTGATGCGGCAAGAAGGACGATATCCATAGAAAACACGTAAAAGACGCTAACATTTGAGATGTATTCCATAAAAAGAATTACTAGAAACTTCTGATCAGTATCGACGAGTAAATTAGTAGGGTCCAAATCCTACTCGCCAATGATGACAAATAGAGAATTGACTTCTGTGAGAAATAAAAATGTTTTCACAACATCCTTTAACTCGCTACTTCATTGCTTTCATATTCTCTCTCACCTCTCCCATCCACCCGCTTATCTTATCGCTAAACGCAACGTGGGTTCTCACTCTAGGCTTGGCTTATTGGTCCAGAAAAGCCACTGTCTTAATCCGGGTTACTGTTGAAATGTTCATTAGATTTTCCTTAACGATTCACAAAGTCGAAAATACCCAATGAACGAGTGTTTTGGGGATAGACACTTAGTGGAACCGGGGCCACATGTGGTTTGAGACCTGACCAAAGCGAAAATTGAAATGTTCGTTCTTCAGAGGAACGCGTCGGTAGAGGATAGCTATGTTATTAATCTTAGTACGACTCTTCGGCACGAAAGAGAGAGTCACGATTAGTGAATACCATCAGAGAGAATCCAATGGAATATAAGGAGGTTACCTGAAGGCATTAGGAAGCAGGCGAAAGGGGGGAGATTTTTCAAAATGAGATGGATATACACTTAGCCGTGCAGCGGTCGGTGAAATTATTTGCCACATGATTCGCGTAATAACTAAGTCGAGGTTAGCAATTTGCCACTAAATGAGAGAAACAGATATTATTAGTGATTTTATCATTTCATTCTTTGTCGAGAGACAATAGGCACTATTTCATAAAGTTTGAACTAAAAGTCTTCATAGGGAGAGACGCCTATTCCAACTTGCCCCTGAAATGCGCAGAAAAAAAATTCAGTTTTCATTTTCCATTTTGTGATTCAACGACATTCGTGATGTCCGCTGCCCACATGGGTTTATTCGTATCTCGCTACAGCCAAAGCTCCCCGCTTTAATTGGACGTTTCTCTCTAGTGGGGTTAGCTGAGATTTCAGAAGACTCGTGTGTAAATGGAATACTTGGTGTATTTAATACATATATTTGATTCGTATATCGTGCATAAATGATAATTTTTAAATGTACCGGAAAATATAAAAAAAGAGAGAAACTGCTGCCTCGTGCTTCCTTTGGATAATTCCGTGCACCGACATGCGGCAGCAAACAGGGTTATGTTATCAGGTTTCTCGATGTTTCACAATTTTTCAGTCATACAAGTGTTCCACCAAGTGTTTTAGTTATTTATACTGTAAATTTTATGCTGTTTTTATAAATTCTTATTTTAATTTTAACTATTGAATGAGGATTTTTATTCTTGCAGAATGTCATTGCTATTGGGAAATATTAGGGAAATACATGAATGTTGACAAAGTGCATCTGTTCAAAAATGTTAACCGGGAAAACACATTATCATTCTGTGGATGCACCAAAAATATAAACCAAAACTAGATTCTTACCCCATCCGTTTTCCCAGAAATCAGTTCTGTGCAAAACTCTGCGATCGAGCAAATACAATTTCCAGCGTACACCATTCCTAGTACACCTTATTATACATGTTTTTCAAAGTTATCTCATTCACACTCCTCCCTAATGAATTTACCACGAATTTTTTGATTGATAATATGGATACAGGATATGGGGAAAAGTTTATACGAGTGGATATACAGGTATAAAGAATATCTAGATGTGAAGATATAAGGAATAAGTAGATATGAAGTTTCACATGAAATGCACTGGTTTTGATATGGAATTGGCTAGCATCAACTAATATGAGAGCATTGTGTGAGATAAATTGTTTTCTACAAGTGCATGTTCCGACTGAAGCAGCTTTGAAAGTGGAATGTTTGATTTTTTGTAAAGTTGGGTGTCTAAGTTTTGTTTTACTCCGTTTTTACTACTACTGGACTAATGAAAATACTCATTTGTTCGGAATTTCGATTTTTCCTGTTACTCGCAAAGCATAACTAGGTTAAGAAAAGATGGCACGAAAGGTTAAAATCCATTGACCAATTGGGACTAAATGGAAAAAATGTTATTAATTGATGAGGTCTTAAATCGAATTCTGGAGTAGATGTTTCATTTTTACTTGATTATTTTTATGTTCGCGAATGGGTAGAAGGTTTGACCGATAACTCGAAAATAACAGTAATTTTCATCCTTAATTTTCTTGGAAAACAAGTGCATTCGTAAGAAAATAAGGCAAAGTATTCAAAAACCAAAAACATATATAACTTGGACACCTGACAAAGATATTTAGTATAAGAGACTGGCCAGTGAAAAAAAGCATTTCCTCGTAAAATTGAATTGTTTTACCATGTGGATATTCGAGGTAGCGTTGGAGAATAAAACGAAATTATGCTATGGAGCGCACTCCGAAATCATCCCTTCGTTGGCGTTTTTTTTTTAAAGTTTCGACGAAAGAAAGATTTTAAATTGACCTCACAGAGCACTAACAACTTCGGTTGAAGCCACGCGTGATCTAATTTTCCTGAAAGCAGTTGTGGAGTTGGTGGAACATCGGTGAAGACATTCAATGTTGTCCACGTGCATTCAAACGGCCATTTGCAAGCGGCCGAATGAATGCCCTCGGGGTGTGTGCAGTCTGACTGAACGAATGAGCGTTTTCACGGTAATCAGGTCTAAGCAGACGGGTAGTTCCAGTTCATTTAAGTTCCAAACCGAATCAATTGAATTTTTCCCTCAAATTTCTGTGCCTTTCATTAATACGTAACTTGATGTTGTCAGAGTTGTACATGATTTTTAATATTGTTCTATTCCTGTCTGCCTTCCTAAAAACCGGTAACTCATTGATGAGATTTTCTCATATTCAAAAAGAAACCCTTGACATTTCAAGAGCCAATTACTCCATTTAAAATAGTGCTGAATAGAATTAACACTATGCAAAACATATGTACTTGATTGTTTATTGCTTACTGGCAGTGCACTTTCAAAGTAACTACTATTTTACAGATCTATGAAAACCTGGAAAGATAAAATATTTCTTAAAATTGGTATATGGATTTTGTGAAGTCCTTATGAGGGATTGATTCATATAAACATTACTCGGTCGGAGCTGAATTCCATTAGGCTAATGAATTTAACCAAATTTAGGTATATATCTTTCGAAGAATTAATTTTATAATCCCCGCAGTACGCAAATACAAAAAAAGTTACGAGAAAAAAGGGATAATTATTATTTCTCCCATTATTATGTATTGATGTATATTATTATTTTTCCGTTATAATTTGAAAAAAATTTGATATTTTAGTAAAGGCTTCACAAAATTCTAGGTTGAAACTAGTTAATATAACTTTATTTTACATTTAGAGAGTAACTTGTTAAATTAATATTTACCCTAATATGTTTTTACTGGCTTGTAATAAGAACGACATACGTACATGTATATTACAGAAATGAAATTGATATGAATTCAATTGGATATTAATTTTCTTGGAGTGTTTATCTACTATTAGTTCCAGTGTTACACATCGAAAATACATATTCACGATTTTCAAACAGTAATACTAACAACAATACTGTATACAGTCAGCTTCTGTTTGCAAATATTTTAATGTCCATCATTCTATTATTTCATTGCAAATATACCAGTGAAAGTATGCAATTATTCATTTGGAAACATGAATCTCATATTTTTCATGAGATATAATTATATGTACATATTCAGCCACGCTGCGTGTAAAGAGAAGAATTTTAAGGACAAATTGGTCAATTAGAGCCAAGTGAGACGATATGTTTGGGAATAATACACTTTATGAACAACATATGATGGTCAGAACGATCTCTGTATTGAACAGCCTAATCTTTATAATGAATAAACCATTATTCCAAAAATACTTGTAGAGGTTGGACTGTAATGCCAAGGACAGAGATATGTATTTATTGGACTATAGTTATGCAAACAGTCCAACAACATAACACCTTCCTTTTCCCATATCTCTTCTCACATTTCTTGCAGTAGCAAAATCCACACAGTTATAAAGTTTTTCCTTCACTCCGCACCCATGGTGATTTTATATCACAATTATAATTCATATCAACCTTAATTTTTTTCTATCCAATCTGCAAAACCTATATATGTAAGCGTGTGTGTGTGTGTGTTAGATGAGGAGAGAGGAAGAGTGAAGTAGAGAAAGTTATTTTTATCATAACGCTAAATGTAACGTATTTAAGTTGTAAGAGAATTACGATATTAGGGTCTCTTGCCCCTCGCCTCACATTGTAACCGAGTTTGACTTAACCAAGCAGATTTAATAATGTCTTTACATGCAAGCTATATTTGTGGCTATACATAATAGTTCCAGATTATGCTTTAATTTTAATGCCCTTTTTGTTTATTTTACAGGTATGTTCACGACTTTCAGCCAAGTAAAAGGTGAAATGATCAGTAATGACGTAAGTAAATACCAATGTGAAATTTTGCATGCTATTTTTTTAAATACTTGACGTGCCTCGCATAAGTTTGACAGTTACTACTTCTAAGGAATGAAACGAATAGAATTTCTGCTGGAGGTTTTACGCAAAAAGTGTCCTTTTCTTAACTTTTCCTATGCTTGCAATATCTCTGCGGAAAAATGAAGATCTGATTAGAAAAATGGCTACGGTTTCTCCTTTGTGCTATGTTTTATGCAGCTTGTATGGTTCGTTGATAATGGGGATGAGGCTTCTAATGTTTCCTACTAGTGGAGAACTTGGTGTTCACGCCTTCTCGTTTTTTTTGCTCTACTCTGCTTGCGAATTGTGGAAAGAAAAAGCGATTCCCTGAATCAATCTATCCGGTTGGTTCCCCCTTCATATAAATCGTGATTACCTAACCTGCCGGAAGTTACTGGATAATTTCCTCAAAATCCTAAGGAAAGTCAAGCAATTGATTTATTGATTTCCTTTGATAAACGCATCTTTGGGTCATCTTGCATTGCGGAATCATCAATGGGAGTTTTCATAAATCTGTGAATTTTCAGTTATATAATACGATCGTGTAACTTGCATGTTTTACTGCCCCAATAGCCGAACAATTCAAAATCGCCCTGAATCATTTCCTGTTCCATGATTCTTACCTGGAATGAGTTAGCGCTAGTGGAAAACCCTCGGTTCGACAACGATTTAACGGGGACTTTAACTGTGCAGCATCGCAAGTGGAGACTGACATTAATTCTTACATTTGGCAATGTCATTTCACCTCTGCACTTATTGTGCGTTCTTGAACCGCTGTCGGACTAAGTATTCACGTTTTCAACCAAATTCAGAAATCTCAATAAAACGTAGCCCAACCCAAGGTCTATATTCTATCAATAGTTTGTGTCAACTCAGCGAATACCATGCCGACTTGTTTCACTTTAGTAACGCTATATAGTTGTTCCTGGATTTTTCCCGAAAAATGTTTTTGGCCTTTGTTATAAATGATCAAATAACTTGAGGCCATTTATATCACAAGGCTATGTATATACTTATATATATATATATATATATATATATATATATGTATAATATATATATATGTGTATAATATATATATATGTATAATATATATATATATGTATTTTATATATATGTATAATATATATATATATATATATATATATATATATATATATATATATATATATATATATATATATATATATATATATAAGGTCGGTTGGGTAGGTGATGGTAGAGTTCACCCAGTACTAAGCCCAGCTGCGTGTGAAATTCACACATCAGGGTAGGATTTTGGTTCCGTTTTGGTTTCCGAGGAAGATCTGGAACCCAAAATTTCACACAGCTTGGGTGGAGCTGAGGGTGCCCAGAAAGGCTTACCCGGAAATCGAACCACGGGCCCTTCGGGCAGTAGTCCACCGCTCTCTACTCCTGAACTACCGCCTATCCATATATATATATATATGTATATATTTATTTATATATATATATATATATATATATATATATTTATTTATTTATTTATATTTATTTATTTATTTATATAAATATATATATATATATGTATAAATATATGGATATACACATATATATGGACATGGGTGGTCTGAAAAGTTTCCGACCTAACAAAAATACAAGACATTTTTTCTGAAATTTTTAAGGTCGAAAACTTTTCAGACCACCCTCGTATATAAACCATAACCATAAACACAGTAATCAACCCGAAAGTCGGTTTAGTATATATTTGTTTATTAAAAATAATATCTTTCCTTACGAATATAATTCACTACAATTTTTGTTCAAATAGATTCATTTCTCATTAATGAAATACATCGTCAGAAAAAAAATGCCGACTCTATTCAAATGGTTTTTCACCACACTGTAGCAGTAATTCAGAAAAGAGTTTTAATTTTTGTGATATCCAAATTTATTGGGTAAGAATGCAGATAACACCAATTATGAAATGAAATAATTTTTTAACTTTCAGTTTTAAAGTATCTGGCTCTGTAAAAAATTTTAAAAAAGTTCCATCTCGTGTACCACATTAATATGCAGTGGCTCCGCCTCGGCCTCCATTCATTCACGCTGAGCACGGAACAAGAAAATAGAGTAAATTTTCGATAGGGTTTTATTGTTCGCACGGAATTTCAACCGCGGGAAATTCATCTCGAGGCCCCTTCCCCCCTCCACACCCCTCACCCCCACGTTCCTTGCCCTGACCCAGTACGATCCGTACGCCAAAAATTGATGGAGCCTTCTGACCCATTCAACCCCTCTCCTTTCTTCTTCGTCCCCCCTCCATATTGTGGCTCAGTGTAATCAGCAGCAAGTTGCGGGAAAGAATGGGCCGGATCCCGCGTGATGGTGCACGGAGAGCGAGTGTTGCGCGCATCACCAAAGGAGAAGAAAGAAGAGAGGAGCGTACCTCTGCGGTACGCGAGGCGGCTAAGGTGGTGGGAGCGGGGGCGGGTGCGGGGATGGGGGCGAAGGGAAAGAGAGAGTGGGGCCTTGCGGGGCCGTGGGCGTTATCGATTGACCCAGCGGTAGTCGTCCGACTGTGAGCGCCGTATGTACACATCGCGGCGTTCCTTCCCCTCCACATCACCCGCCGGTTTCTCCCCCCCTTACGCCCCCTACCCTCCCAATCAACAAACACACACCCACATACACATTATGCATAGTACACACGCGGTCGCCTCTTTTCCCTCCACCGCCGCGCCGCCATGCCGGTTTATATCGCCGAGACGTCACGTGGTGATCACCATCACCGCCGGCAACTCAGCCTCACCGAACAAGGCACCATCCCGCAAAACCCTTCCCTTAACTCCCTGACCGTTGTCCTCCTACCTTCGTGGCCGTAAAACACCGCCTCCCTGTGTGTCGTTCACACTAAAAACCCGAGAGCCCCGCGGAGGAACGGAGTAAACTGTGGCAGAGGCGGTTCGTGAGGGGGATGTCTGGTCACCCAATTCCTCCCTCCGTTGGAGCCGCCAGGGTTTGAGGAACCGCAATGGGTGATGAATAATATTTACGGTAGGACCCGAAAAATGAGAGGAGATTTGGGCGCGGTGGCCTCAGGTGGACGCAGGTTAAATGTGAGAGAAGGCTCAACCTCCTCCCCCCCCCCACATTAAGCCGACGAAGCGGGAGGAAAAGTGGGTGGATCTAAGGAGGACCATGTGGCGACTATGTGGTCTGCAAGGGTGGATGAGGGGGCGTTGAGTAGTAGCACACGTACAAGTGTCGAGGAAACCCTTTTGGTGAACGGAATGTGATGGAGAGGACCTAAACCGTTAAGGGATGAGACGGTTTAGACCTTTATTGCTTTTAACTCGAGTAGGTGGGGTGAGGGCTTGGTTTTTGAGTTGAGTTGGGATTTACTCCCTGCTGCGACCTGTAATGTCAACATTGTCTACACTCCCACCCAGAACCCCTTCAATTTAGGGCGGCATATTCAACATCAACCCGCAGCCCCTAGTTCGGTGTCCAACATAACCCCTTCGATATTTACGACGAGGGGCGTACAATGTCGTATTCTGTCCAGACGATTTCGAGCGCCGGCTTCCTACTCGGACCCCCCCCCCACACCTTTTCTCGCTTTCATCGCTTCCACGGCTTGGTAGCCGATCTGTATGGTCGCGATCCCTCGCGCTGCTTGCGAACGGCGCCGGTGCCCAACTCGATGGTCGGGGATGATTCTCTAAGCGATATATGTGCCATGACATCTTATGCTAATTCGAATGCTAATCAAACCTCGGCGTCATTCTGTCTTCTCAAACGAATCCACGACTGAGGTGGCCTCGTGGCATGCATGGTATTTAACTTCGGTGTTTTTAGCCGTACCCTATTTCTCTTACTTGTTCCTCTCATCTACAGTCTCTCCTAGCACGAGCGCTTCCACTCCGTGTTTTCGGACACATATGTATCTAAAATGGACTCAGTATTTCAATAAAGAAAGAGATAGACAGATGAATGAACCATTATGTATAGGCTTCCCGCAGGATTGCAGCTTAATCTAAAACTAGTCCTTAGTAGATGTCTAGTAGGAATTAAGTTCAAGGAGTAACGCTGGTCTATCCTAGAGAAATATATTCTTTGTTTCGTGAGATAGGGAAGTATATTTATGTATAATGGTAATAAATGTTGCGACATATGTTAAATGCCTGTATTACCTCATTATTACATTGAATTGCCTACGATGCAGTTTTCTTTTATATTTAAGATTATATTTTCAGCGATAATGGACTTCTAGCGTCGAGAAACGGGCCTTCGGTGTCGGTATTTCTACGTCACCATGTGGTTCTTCCCAAGACATTAATTAAAGATAGTTGTGAATGAATCGAAATGAGGTTTCATTATTGTAAAACCGTCGGAAAGATTTTCGAACTATTACTTCCAAGTCGTCAGTGCATATTTTTTGGCATTATATATACCACAGTGTTTTCGGCTTGTAATATATATTTACCCGGCGGTGGCAGCGCAAGATCAATGGAGTCACCAAAACATCGCGCACAGCCACATCGAGCACAGACCGAATAGATCACTTCCCATATAACAGGAAGTGTAATAACAGCGAGGGTAGGACTTAACCCTGCCTCTCCGACCTTTCTTACGCACATAGAGCTGGCGCAAGTAGGTTGACTGGGCGGGAAGGAGAGGAGGCGCGTAATTGCCAACACGATATCGCCCTCAGCCGCCCGCCTTCCTCCGACAGAGAGTTCCGTGGATTCTTCGCCCACCTTCGAGCGGGCGGGGATCATATTTCTCCCCTCTGGCCCGTGAGGCGAAGCTGTGAAGGGGAGCTGTGCGATTCTTTCTCGCGAGGCAGATATCCCCGTGTTTTTCTTTATGTTCTTTTTGGAAAGATTTGTGTTTGCGGGCGCAATTTCGATGGAGGCTATTTCTCTATCAACATGTCATGCGTAATGGGGCCAAGGGCGGTGATTTTTAACTCAATAACGAGAGCTGTACTCATTGCGAATGAATAGGATTTCTTTATTTGATATGCACACATTTATTTATTTAGCCTTAGTGAGAAAACTGTACCTTTTGACCTTTAGTTCGGATCATTGAAAGTGATAACAATGCACGCCATTTAGAAACACCCAAGCTCTAGGCGGAGGAAAACCCACCCAGGCGGAAATCGAACCCGCGACTCTTGGACGTTACCCCGCCGCCACCGGGGCCGACAAAGTATGACATGAATTAATTGAAGGTTTAAGTGAACACCGATCATTATTTTGCTGTGCTTTACACTACAGCGCTTACACTTTAAATAGAATTACGATGTCTAGATTTCTAATTGGTTAACTGCTTCCTTGTTGGAATCTGTTATTTCGTTGAATGAACAAGCATTTATTTATTAATTTTACTTCACCCTCTTTGTTTTTTTTGTCCTTCACCTCTCATTACATAAGTCAGTATACATTTAGCCATTATCTCTCGGCCTTCATCTTAGGATCCTTATATCAGCTTTCCTTTCTATATTGCTTCCCATATATTCCCTATATTCCCATTTAGAAATATATTTTGTCGCTAAACACTTTCCCACCTTTAGAGAATTCCTGAACTTAATGATGTCCTTCGAGCTTCCCCTAGTTCTTCGCATTATAATCATGAGTTCCTCCAATATTTCTGTCATTTGATGATCGTTTAATTTCTCTTCTCTTGTACATACTGGTACCCTATGGGGCTGCTCGTAATATGTTTTGCTCTATAACCATGTGCATTACGTCCTAAGAACTACATTAATTACGGCAACATCCCACTGGGCGTCCATACCCAGATGCTTTTCCACCGTTCCAATTCCAGTCATTTGGTTCGACGTCTTGGCCGCACGAGGGTTGATTCAGGCGTCCCCAGAGAAGTTTGTGCAGCCGGCCTCTCGTCATGTTAACTGTTTGGATATAATAGATTTGGACCTCATTACATTCAATCGTGGGAGCGGCTAGGAAATTGAGATTCGTACTTCACCAACGTAATAAATATTTGAAGATTCTCTTTATGTTACTTAATTCTTAGTTCTCCATTAAAACTCATTTTTCGAGATAAATGTGATCGAGTTTTCATTGCGTCTTTGGGAAAGACACCAATCGCGGATGTACTCAACAGAATATTGAGGGAATCACACCTTTATTCCTGCAATATACGTATTTCTCGTAAAAAATATACCGCTTCTTTTTTCGTGACTTTCTTACCGACTAGAGTCAGCTCAAGTACAATTATTACATTCTGCTTATAATTATATATTTTCTCGATTGTGCCGCCTTCCCACCGTAGGAGCTAGGATATGACCATCTGTAACCCAATCTATTGCTTGTACTTTCAAAACGAATTTGGTGGTAAATGAAAATTCTACAAATAAATGAACAATGCATTAATTTTCTCCATATAAACTCGAGAAAGCGTGATTCTCTGGTCTCTGGCTTCTTTTTGCTTTTCTGCGGCATTCATATTCTGTTCATAAACGTTAGGGATAAGAATCCTTGATGGAAGGAAATTGACAGTATTATGCGTGACCTCACAATTTACATAAGAGTTTTGTTTTTTTTATGCGTGACCTCACAATTTACATAAGAGTTTTGTTTTTTGATAGGAATCGCAGTATGTTTTCTTCCATTTTTTTCTCGTGACCAAAAAAGCCAAAAATAATGCAAAACCGTGTAATGTAAGTTAATGAGGCTGTCACCGCATTTCAAATAAATGACAGATAAATATAATTGGGGGCAGTTTTGGTGGGAATCGTGTTAACCGAGTTCCGTAATGCCTCTTTTCACACTAAACATGTCTTATGAATGATTCCGACATCTGTCCCCCTCTTTCTCTCCTCTGAACTTGACTGGCAGCAGCCGCAAGCGATATAGACGCAGAGAAGTGGATTCATAATTTGATATATAAAATCTCGTCTCATCCATGCAAAATGTCACAGGTAGGAGATAAAGGTTATATAATATTTCGTATATTTTACAGCTGAAAGTTACTCAATATAAAAACCATTGGGGACTACCATAGTTTCCTTAATTTGGGTGCCAATTCCATACTGGCGTTTCAAAGAGAAGTTGTTTTCTATGGTTAGACTGGGGTGAACACTTGAGGGATCTCTTTAACCGATCAATTAAACAAATATATCTGGATAGTATGCAATTTTGAACCCAGCATGGACCTCCTATGCCTATTTTTAAACATGAATTTCTATGAAGTTCCTCTTTATGACATCGGTAGGTGAACAGAGGTACGCAGCTTGATCGTTCTATCCCACATTTTGTGACACAATGGTGCCTCCGACTAATATTACCATAAATTTAAAAATAATGAAAACTTTCAAGACTACCAGGGTAGTTTATTATTAAAAACTTGGCCCTTTTTAGAAAATGTTAACGAAATTCACGGGTTTGCACGTAATCATCTATCATTTTGCTAAAATATACTGTTCTTGACCATGCAAAAATTCCTGGCACGTATAATTCTATTTAATTGTGGTATTTTGTTAGTTTTGAATGAATGATATTCTTCAATCTGAATATAAGTTAGTTGCCGCCCTCCATTATTTCTTAACCGTACTAATTTCCTTAGACCCTGGTTGCTCTTCTGTCCCAAATTCCTCGTCGATCTATTTATTTAGCAAATTTATTCGTGCCTTCTCCTTCCTTGTGTAACCTTTCCATCTATTTTCCCTTCCATTATACGAGTATTTAACTTAAATTTGTGATCTCGTAAGGTGTGTCCAATCATTCTGGTTGCCTTAAAGATGCTCATTTTCCATTCTCCCGTGTAATTTCTTATTTATTTCTTATCTCCGTCCATTTCTTACTTCATCTGTAAATTTTTTATTTCAGCATTCGGTTTCAGCACAAATATTGCTTTAACACAGTTAATTTTACTACAAATGAAACCGTGATATATAAATAAATTCAATGCATTTTCAATTTTTCGGAGGTTTTCACAAATTCCTCTTTGTATTTGAATATAGGGTAATTTTAGCCGTTAACACAAAAAGAGTAAATCCAAACAGAGATTCTGTTTTTGACAACATGAACCCGGTCGATAGCCTGACTACCGGATATATGTACCTCAGGTCGCCGGTTTATGGGTTACGGATGTTTTCTTGTATTCATGATATTAGTTTCAGGAAGTTAAAACTCTATATCGCGTTTTCTCTAATTTAAATGTTGGATTTGCGATGAGTTGCCATTTTGCATGCGTTAATTTCCTCTGCGGTGTCTAACAGAAAAGGGTTTTTAGGAAAATAGGTAATTTTTTTAAGGGTCAGTATTTTGGAAATTCAGGCTGATTCAGACAATTCATTTTTAATATTCATTCTCATGCATGTTATGCTGAACGAGTGAATGAAGAAATGAGAAGGCATACGGAAGAGTGGAAAGAAGCACTTTTATGAATTAAAAACAATTGTTGGGAAAGTTTTAATTTTGATACATACTCTTGTTACACTTTAGTGTGTTACTTAAATTTCATGGCTGTACCTACATAGTTTAATTACACAATTACGGACTTTTGAAGTCTCTGCCACGCTTTAACTCGTGCCATGCTTCAAGGGAAAGAACTCCTTTTCTGCGAATCCTTATTGCCGGTAAAGTAGCGAGAAGTTGGTTCCAAATATAATCCGTTGGAAAAACAGTTCGGAGATCACACGCGTAGAAGGGACTTCATAAGTACTGCCTGGAGGCGGGAGCAGGAATCTGGGGAAAGCTCTTACGATTTACCTTTCGGCATTCCTGCTTGAAAATGTACGTAATTAACTCCACGTCACATAAACAGATGTCTAATCAAGGCATTCTCTTGGTTGTGACAACTCCTTATTATTTGATTAATTTTTCTACGTTTGTTTAAAATTTTAATTACTCTTTTTAGCCATTTGACCGGAAGCCCATACGGTAATTTACGTGAAAAAGCAGTTGACAGTTGTCAAATAAATTATTTTAGTGGAGGCTTCCCATTTCAACTATATTTTACCATAATTAGTATTTGTTATCCTGCCTCGTCGTCGATTTCCTGATAAAAACGTTGTTTGATATAAATCCGACTTGATAATCTATGCGTATACATTTTATGGAAACGGGACGTTGATTCATGCCGGCGAACTAAATGTACTCCAATTAATTATCTGCCTGCGGTTGAATTTTATCGTTCTTTATTTTTCATTGTTTGACTTGTACTGGTAATTATAATTGTTTTTTATTTTAAAGTTACATGGATAAATATTTATACGGGGGACGCACTGCATGCACATCACGTGCTTTTAAAGAGAAATATTGAGATCAAGATTTTTACATCGGAACTTTTTAATAGGCGTAAACGAAAACCAAAAGTGAATCATTAAAATAACTAAGGGAAGTCATTTTAATAATATTACTTGATAGGCCTATGCCATGGACCGTAATTATAAGTGTAATTTAACTATTGTTATTTATGAGATGTTGAGAAGATTCGTGAAATTACTCAAGACTTACGCCTTCACATCTAATGGTGGAAGAGAACAAGTCAGGTACAGTATATGACTCGGCTGACCGACCAAGGATCGGACGAATACTCACGCATAGTGAAATGTATTCCTCAATATTGGTGTCATTTGTATGACAGTAAGGAAATTTAGAGAAATTTTGGTTGTAATTTGGGTGGAAATTGGATTTCTGGATTAAATAGTTTCCGCGACTATCCTTTTTACTGTATAGTAAATAAGTTGACAGAATGCTTGAGAGGTTTTGCAGTGAGGGAATGAAGGGAAATGATGGACAGGAGTTGCGTATGTGGAGGCGATAGGAAATGGATTTTGGATTTTAGACGGTAAGAGGTGCGGCCAAATTTTTGAAATAGGAGGCTAAACTGTTTATTGAGGTGACAGGGTGGGGAGTATTTTGTGTATCTCAAAGTACTTCTAATTATTGAAAAAAAAGTTTCACTCTCTGCCGTTAAATCATTTGAATTTCCAGATATCACTGTAGCTAGCTGTGACTTAATCTAGCATAAGCCTAAATCATAGCTAACTCTAGAAATATTATAACTGGATACATCAGCCTTTCACCCATTTCTTCAACCGATACCGCGACAGGTCTTCCCTAGAGAGTTCCTGCCATGGGTTTTTTCTCATCAGTCTGGTTTCCTCTCAAAGGTTTGCTTATGCAAGCATAGGCATGCAAAGTTCTACGTTCCATCTCTTATAGTGTGTGTTTGTGTGTGTGTATTTGTAAATTAATTGAATATCCTGAGCATGGAATGAATATTTCTCCTTGGATTCTCAAAATATATGATCCTTGCTCTATTCAACCTGCATACCTGTAGACCGAATGAGGGCCCAGGAAAATTTCAAACTGTGGCTTATTCATCACTAAACATCAATTTTCGGAAAATTCCTATGTGACCATTCCTAGCACACTCCTTAAAATTAACTTTCATAGTGCCTACCGAACACGTTACGGACGCGACCCAATTCATTACCCTCCGTATTCATCAGTGTGGGACTAACAAATAACGCAGTAGCACGGCTCGGTGACCGACTCTGTCAAGACCTCCATTGAAGAAATTTCGCGTGCCGTTCCGCGAGCATCGGCATCGCATTCTCCGGCCACTACGGATGAATAAATTACTCTCAGCGACTCTCGAGACATATCTTACCAAGGAGTGAAAGAGAGCAGTTGACCGTTTGTCCCTCGGTTGAAAGTAGTGGTAGTCCTGAGAGGTCAGAAATCAGGGTGCTGATAGTTCCTAATCCAGATAATTCAATTTTAGACACCCGGCTGCATCCAAGCTGGGCTGAAGGTAATGCTGGGCACCAGAGGATACCTCGGAAACTTCAATTACAGGGGTCCCCCGTCATCCATAGGGAACTTCCGGGACTTGACACGAGTTGTACTTCATTCTCGCCCATCAAGCCAAGTCGAAGGTCGTGTTTTGATTTAATATCTCGATTTCAGCTCCGTCCCTACCTACCCACTACTCTCGGGGTTTTTGTCGCATCCTACCTTTGATTTAACGCGATGGCATTCCTCCGATTATGCATGGAGCTCACTGGGCATCAAGCACTCTCACTTCCTGAAGCCTGACGGAAATCAGCGTCACGCTTAGAATTGAGTAAAGCCTGCAGTCCCTATGCTGGCTGGCATTCGGTGGCTGGATGGCACTCGGACTGAGTTATTTTTACGCCGCATTTCGAGACGTCTGAGTGCCCGGTAGTCATTAAAGACCAGTCTATGGAACGATTTAAAGTTTTCTCTTTTCTTGGAACGCCGTTGAAAAATAGTTCGTCTCGCGCCAAAGATTTTGCAGAAAACCTCGCCCGAAAATCAGAATTTCTTTAAAAACCATCCGAGTAGGTGCCCGCGCGGCAGCACCTTCCCCCTTGACCTCCTTGCCCCTTTCTCACACTTCCCCAAACACCTCCCTGCCGTCCCTCTCTCCCTCCCCTCACACCCAGCCTTTGTGTCCCTCCCGCATGAATTCTTTACTTGAAAAATTCCGGCTCATTTGTTCGAGAGAGTGCTGCAGATCATATACGGCCGTGAAGGGAGCGACATTGAAGAGGTTCTGAGATTCTAGTCGTAGATAATGTGTAATGGAGAAAAACTATTAATTCTGACCCAGGTTGTGCCCCACGGGGGCCCGTCAGATGGGTAAAAAAAATGTGATATACGACGTAGTGTTCTAGCACTAAGAGCATGCTGAAGGGGACTTGATTGCTCTTTATCGTAATTGAATGCATTGCTGCTAGTTTCTTGACGCGGGAGAAAAAATTATGCCCTCATATTGTGGCCATTATCTCAGAATACATGGGTGTCATGTCCGGAGACTTTCAGACCTGATAACATGCCCAAAAAACTTCTTATCGATCCGTTTCGCCCAAATACCTCGATAGTTGATGTGAAGGTCGAGCGTTCGAATGCCGCGTCTTTTATAAAACCCCTTTTGACCTCAAATTCGTAATTCTCACTATAGTTGAAAATCGGACACAAAAGAGAATCATCTTATTTTCAAGTGCGAAACGCTCAGCTTTTTTCTCATCCAAGTATAACCTTTAAAATAGTACGAGACAGAAAATAAAACTCAGAATTGCATAATATTTCACTATTTGGCTCCATTCAAGCTTACGGCAATTAATCGTGCATGCATGTATGCGCACGCAAACTCGCATTTGTTTATATATATATATATATATATATATATATATATATATATATATATATATATATATAATGTGTGTGTGTGTGTGTAAATGTATATTTATTTTTAGTATATTATAATGCACTGATAGCTGGTTGAAAAAACACCCCCAGCTGCATGCTCTTGCGTCGGCTTGCGGGTTGATTTGTAAATGTTGATGAAGATTAAGTATTTTGAAAGTTTAATGCGGATGGTTTATCCTGTTCGATATTAAGTCTCTATATCCGAGGGTTAACTTGTTTTGAAGAGAAGCCCGTGTGCAGTGTATCTCGAAAAAATTTGATGAGTATAAACTATCCGAATTATCACGTACGTTTTATACTCAGGCTACGCACCTCTCACCTGGTATCTTCTATCTTGTAGCGTAATCTTGAGTCTATTGTAGTGAATGACAGTCAGTTTCATTTTTCAGAATATTTTCAGCGGTTAACGACAAGTTCATGAGAGAGCAAAGGTTTTTTATAACTCGTTTAAGCTACTCAAAAACGTCTGGTTGTTACGGAAAGAAAATTTCAGCACTTGATCTTTTATACTCGTATTTAACGCAACTGAATCTGGATATTCATGAAATTGCGACTGTGATTTACAGGGTTGCACTCGAATATTCAAGCAGGAGTGTCCTTTGTCTTGTGGCTTCCCTCATAAATGTGCTCATAAAGTAGTTATCTTCATTGTTATCAAGGTAAGACCTCCATCATACGGTTCGTGAGTTCTCGGCTCCTTGATATCACCTCTCCCTACCAATAATAAAACTAAAACTATGAGGAAATTTAGGCTCGGAGCACGTTCTTACTGCACGGTGGAGATAAGGGTTATAAGATTAAAATCTTTTATATTGAGCTGGGAAGCCCCTAGCGAGGATTTGCCGTGCCGATATCGTCTTACGGCAATTTTGTCTTCGGGAAATGACTTCGACGTTTGATGGGCGAGACTGAGGGAAGAGGGGGCACCTGAAACAAAATTCCATCCAATCGGAAAGTGAAATGACGGGGACCGCCCGTGAGGAAATCCTCAAGATCGCTCCTCATCTTTCGCGAACTTTCCTAACAAGTGAACCAATTGATCGATTTAGGCTATCGTTGATCAGGGATACGAGCACACACCATGCTTAGTAAAAGCTTGTTCCAAGTTTATAAGTTATAACGTCTATTAAAGGGCAAATTTCACGTGAGTAAACGTCATCGGGATTGATTTAGTGCGTTTGTTGGGTCACACATGGCCAAAAAAACAGCTATCGCCGTTTGTCGCCGATTTCTTGCGTGTACTCTCGTCGAATGTGTTTAATTTGTAGTTCCCGTGCCAATCCTGAACGAACTTTTAAAACATAATATTTTTAAACAGGGCGGGTTCATAAGGTATTTAAAATTTATAATGAAGGGCGGGCGGCGGTTTCTCAGGCTGGGTTCGGAGGGAGGGGAGTCTAAGGAAAGGCTAAGGGCATGTGGCAGTCGCCCACCAGCCTTTGCGGAGTGCAGATCGTTCATTTAAGAAACGGAGCGTAACTTGGATACGAACGTAACCACGTAACGCTCCGTTATGAATCAGTTATTTGAACAGCGTTGCGCAAACTAATTTTGCATGAAACTGGGCAAAACCGGGCATAGCATGCTCAAGGCAGCTTATGGTGATAGCGCGATGGGTAGATCGGGTGTTATTGAGTGGCACAAGTTGGTTCGGCAAGGAAGAGATGCTGTTGAAGACGCCGAACATTCCGGACGCCCTTCGACCTCATAAAGGGACGAAAATATTCGACGACTCAAATATTGCTATGAATAAAACTCGTTGCTGCTACTTTAGGGACAGACCTTGTGCGTGTGTGGGTTTGTGTGTGTAAACCCACACACACTCATGCAAGCAAACAGCAATCTCTAATTATAGTAATACTATATATGTATGTTAATATATATTTTGTTAGGAAAAGAACCGATTTTCATTATTTGAATGGGCAAATATTGAAAAGCATATTTTTCGTCGTCATTTCCTCTCTCTTGTGCCACTCGTATCGACGACCGCTAGCGACTCGCGACCCGTGCTTATTCACCACTCTGTCCCAACATGTATCGACAGTTTCCTCCTTTCCTTTTGCTTCAACTGGACCTTTTTGTCGTAAAATATGTGATAGGCACGCGCAAATTTCTTAGTGGAAATGACAGACCCACTCTTCCAAATATCTCTCCTTCGGAAATCCAAATGTCTTTTTTTGAGGGAAAATTCGGGAGGATATTGTTCAGTCCGGGGTTCCTCGTGACGGAAGTCCACGTGTGACTGTTTGAGACAGGTTTTCTCATCTGGCCCGTACTCTCCTCTCTGTTGGGTGTTGGAATACTTGAGCAATAGGAAAATTAAATGATTCTCCCACCTAACTACCCTTACCTCCTCGGAATGAAAGGAGTTACAAAACTGGGGTTTGGTTTCAAATGAAATATGCTTCATTAGTTTGTCAGTAGCAACGCCAAACGCGTAAGTTATTTAATGATCTTTTTTTTTATAATAATCTACCAGGATAGAGTAGGAGATTTCAAAGTATCCGGGCACTCCGTAGTGCTTCTCTTGAAAACCATTCCTAAACGATACTGAGTACTCGTAATACAATTCATTATAACGCGGGCTTTCACTCTGCATGCTTTGTGCCGCTACTTCTTTGTTTGTTTTTGTCCATTTTTGAGCGTTCAACCTTCTCCATACATCTCAAAAGCGTACTGGTATTTTTACAATTGTATCATCCAAACATAATGATAAAAGCATAATTTAGATTATCGTAGGTGGCACGTGAAAATCATATTGAACATTGAAATTGCAATAACGTTCAAGCAAAACAAAATTCGGGTAATTTATGTGCCTCGAACGCTCATTATAACAATTGAATAAAAAAATTAGTTGGCTGATGCCGACTGTGGATTCTAGTGTACCCATAATATTAATAATCCTGTTTACCCGGGGTTATAGCTGTGCGGTTAGTAGAGTGCTAGGTCATTGACCATCTGGGCACCCTCAGCTTTTATCCAAGCTGC
Source organism: Hetaerina americana (assembly GCF_022747635.1). Classification (NCBI taxonomy): domain Eukaryota; kingdom Metazoa; phylum Arthropoda; class Insecta; order Odonata; family Calopterygidae; genus Hetaerina; species Hetaerina americana. Next base: position 8,113,818 of record NW_027286292.1, on the reverse strand, counting down.
ATGATTTTTCAGGTACCTCATCTTCCTCAAAAACCACATTCGATACAGGGAATGGAACTGCCCCTTTCCCTTTATTCTTAATATGCGAATTTCAAACGACGCATAGGTCTGATTAGTGCAGGCTGAGCTTCTCCCTCACTCGTCAAAACAATATTTAGGTTGATAACTGTGCTTTCTATTCAAATTTCCTCCAACTCCAATTGACGCAGTTCCCCATCCCTGATGTGAAATGAAGATCTTCACTCTTGGGGCTAAAATGTCATCCACGGAACCTTCATTTGGCGAAGTGATATAATTTAAAATTAATGCTTCGCACCAAATTAACTTTACACCATCCAAATAATAGGAATATCACATTGAAAGGATCACTCGCCTATTTCTCTATCTCAATTAATATACAATGGAGTAAAATGTCGCGGTTGCTAAAATCGAGCGGCCCTAGTTCGAACCCCAGTGTAGGCAAATAGTTATTTCCACTGTTAAATTGCCTGCACTTGTGTGCTCAGAAGCGGGTGACTGCGTTACCACTGCGGCATTTCTCGCTGTAGCCTTTGGCGCAGTTTGTTACAGGAGAGAGGGGGGACGAGAGGGAGGGCTAGGAAATAGAAGCGTGACAACATTTCATTGAGGAGGGGTCGAATTATCCGAAATCTTACATTTTCCAAATGTCCTTAATTTTCAACAACTGCATTCTCATGCATTGGCGGTATGATAATTTTGGGATAAATCTCTACGTTGTGCTTATAAGAAAAGGCGAGATTGTGAAGATGAAAATAAAAGTTGGAAACCGAGGCAGCTATTTGAGGAGCGAGACGTCAGTGGGAGTGCCACGGTGGCCTAGCATGTCATCCGTGGAGGGGTTGCGGGGCTCACGACGGAGAAAATGGACGTGATGTCATTTAAGCACGAATATTTTTTCCCAAAGCCGGATCGTCGAATATGAAATAGGTTTCGCGGGAGATGGTCCCACGTCTTCTCCTTTTCAACCATTTCTGCGAGGGGAACTGTCGTAGGAATCATTAAATTTTCGTCGCCATCGCTTGTCCGGTCCGTCCGAAGAGATCGAACTGATGAGGTGAATTCTAATCGCGAGGTTGCAGGATCGGAACACTGGACAGATCCCTCCCTCAGCTTTCGGATTCTGGGTCATCAGTCTTCTTTTATTTTTTGGTTGACGTATTCTACGCCAACGTAATCCTATCCTTAAATTTGCGCATTCCTTTCAACTTTTTCCTTTCAGAATGTGCATCCACCCAAGCCAAGAGTTTTTTTAAATGTTTGCCATAAGAATGGGGAAGCAGTCTCATATTTTTTTGTGCCTGGGGTGGAAACATGTTCCTGTTTAAGATCGTCGAAGCGCGCAGAATTCACTCGAGTTTCTCCGTCGCGGCTACTACGCTGCGAAATATTCCGCGATTCACTTCATCAAATCCAAGCCGTTCCCACCCACCCCCTGGGACCTCCCATTACATATGTTTCTGTATCCACATCTATCCCAAGGAGCCTTTGTCGATATTATTTCTTTTTTCTCCGCCTCTCCCCCTCCCGCGGTCGCTGCAAATACGGTCGCGGGTTGTGTGTGTGGGTTTGTGTGCGTGGCGAGAGCAGCGCTCGGCAGAACGACGGCCGCCGGGGAACCCGCCCGCACTCCATTCCACATGCCCCGAGCTCGAGGGCCCTCCCAGGCCACTCTTCCGCCCCGCATCTTCCTCAAAGATGGGAAACCGAATCGATTTCATCAATAGCCAAAACTGCATCGACATAGTAGAACACTGTGGGCATTATGATTCGATATTGGTAAAAAAACGTTTCGTTGCAATGATGTGGCGAATCAAATAACGCAGTGGATCAATTGCCAACATGAAATTCGCCAGCTTGTTGTTTTCATGAACCCTCTGTTCCTGTTGTCGAGGGTTGCCATTTATATTTTCAGTCTAATAATGGAAAGACAGTAAATTATTGTTGAAAATGGCTTTATTGTTTTTCGAAGTATTCTCCATGATAATCAATACATTTTGCATGTAATCGAACCAATTTTTGTAACACTTTTTCCACTCCGATTGAGGTACCTCCAAAACATGGTTTTTGAATGCATCAACGCCTTCTTCGGGCGCCGAAAAACGTTGGCCACGCAATTTTTTCTCCATATACGGGAATAAAAAGAAGTCATTTGGTGCTAAATCAGGGCTGTACGGAGGATGGCCCATCTTTTGGCCTGTTAAATAGGTAGTTATTTTAGTCGAGAGCTTGCATTGTCATGATGAAGAATGATCCTTCGTTGCCGCTTCTTTTTCCGTAATTCATCAACCACTCATGGCAAACAAATGCTCGTGTACCATTCAATGTACCAATGCTTGTAGAGATTGTCCACAAAAAAATATTTAAATTACAATAGTAATGCGTATTTTCAAGTCATTTCGATTGTTTTAATACATAATAACTGCATTTCTTTATTGAAATATATTATGGTTTTAGCAATACTAACATTCACCGAATTATTAGCAGCCGTATGCGTAGTGCAGTGAAACCCGTTGTACCGTTTAAATGTCTCTGGGATAGTGTCAAGGGTTGTATTCCTTCATATGTATTTCATTTGCTTTTGATTTATTGCCCGATCGCCAGTTATCGTTTAACCGGTAAAGCGTAAAACCGGACGTAACATTATCCGCTATTCCAGCATATTGATTTTTTTATAGATCTGAGCCGTAAATGAAATGCCGACACATAATTATCGATGTCTACGATCAACTGGAAACATTCGATGCGATATCTATCAGATAATTATCGGGAGGGAATTATTGGCACGGGCTCAGGTCGTTGAATATTATTAAGCCGTTGTTTTCCTTTACCCTTTCCAGTTGCTTGTATCTGTTGAGTCGCGGCCGCGAGAGATATGGTCTCGGCGGAATCCGCCGTTATCCGCGCTCCCCTTTCACTTCCCCCTCCGCCACACCGCCCTCCCTCCTTCCACCCTTACCAACCTTCCACTCCCCCACTGCAGGCGTCCAGCCAGGAGTACGTAAGTTGCCCATTTCGTCGATTCACGCCACTCCCCTCCCACTAAGTGAGGTGACCGATACAGCGAGGGGATGAGTTGCGGGTCATTTCACGGTTCAGGTGGCTTGACATTCCTCTCAGCGAGCATCCGTTTAAGGAAGTGGCGGGCGGGTTCAGCGTGGATGGCCCAGCGCTGGCGAAATATTCAAACGTAATATCTCCTCTACGTGAAAACTTAATTACCCAAAAAAGAATGGGGCGAGGGAATAAACAGAAAGACAAAAGCGATTGATTGATTGGTGTTTATCTCAAGAGACGAATTCCCCACAGGTTTCAAGAAATATTAACTGACAAAGAGAAGTGTGGTTTTAGGTAACCTATATTAGAGACTCGTGAATTTGAAGAGCATATGAGCAGTATTATTTCACGAATAGGAAGGCTGGGAAGGAAAAAAAATTATTCAAAATTGTAAACCGAGATTTCAGAGCAGTATCGTTAGTGTCAGAAGCCTTGAGAACTATATGCTGGTGTTTCATACTCCATCATTACTTTTCGATGAAACGTTTACCCGGAAAAGAGGAGTTTCGTAAACGAATCCTTTCCAGGAGCCATCTCGACGCCATCCTCCCAATTAGCACTGCTGTTGGTCGGAGCGTAGTAATGTGCTTGGGGGATTTGGACACGGTAACGGTGGCATCGGTAGCTGTCGAGGACGATGTACGTGCATATTTTATTTTAATTCATCCCCTTTTAGTAAAATCCAGACCGGATGACAAAAATGACGCGAGCGAATAAACGTCCTAAGGCATTTAAACCGTTCACGATATTCGAATCCCTTTAATGCTGCGCCGGCTACCCCACGCAAACTTGAGTCCTCAGGATTTCGGGAGTATCACACAGTGTGATCGACGGGGGAGGTATTATTTTGCTGGTAATAATTGATTTTAACTTACGAACAGGACTCTCCGCCAGGTGTCGCAAATTTAATATTGGGTATATCTCCAAATATACGTAAATAAACAGGAACTTTGATATTTCTCGCTCCTGGGAACCCGTAGTCTGGGCAAGGAAAAGAGTATCCCCTCCGTTCCGTTGCTTACTTAATGAAATTTGCTCTCCTAAGTGGTTTGTGCTTAATAAGCTCCTTCGCCTTCCTCGACCTCCGGTGAAGATTTTGTGGTTTAGTTTGACAGAGGCATGGTTAAAAGTCATAGGCCCGTTCTAATTAGATTAATTAATTAATCTTAATTAGAGGATCAGATGTGTTTACCATTTAAGATTCAATCCGTCAAAGTTCTGCAATGGAAATGCTCTTCACGCGGTGAAGAGCATTTCCCAATTAGGAATGTGATTATATGGGAATGAAGGGATCGTAATGATGCGGTGACTAGCCTACTGGCTTCCTGCCTGGAGGGCCCAGGTTCGAATTCTGAAGGTTGATATTTTACAGTGGTATCCCGATCCCTACTTGAGGTGATTTTCGGAGAGCACTTAGAGTGAGTACGCCGTCCGTCGGATGGTACTTCAAACTTCGTATCCCTTGGCGCCTTTTGTTAACATTAGACTGATGTCGACGCCGGGATTCTCTCCACTCTTCATATTTTCCTGTCCATCCTTAATGGCGCAAATTAATTCAGCTATCGATCGCCTCCTCTAAACCTACGACTACTTCGTATATAGGAAAGAAAACCTCACAGAAATCTCGTCCTGGTAGACGGCATAGGAAGCCAGTACACCAATCCATTTTAATTTTCAGGATAATGGCATAGAGATATTCTATCGGTGTCTGGCGTTACAGGTTAGCTTAAAACACTGTATTAAAAGTGTAAACTTTGGCGGTCAGTTCACACGTTGTAGACGTTTATATATATAAACCGTAATCAACCCGAAGGTCGGTTCACCCAGTACTAGGCCCTATACGGCGTGTGAAATTCACATATCAGGGTAGGGGGGCCAGTTCCTTTCCCTGTGCCGGTTATGGTTACCCAGGAAGATCTGGTACCCGAAAAATCGCATAGCTTGGATGGAGCTGCAGGTGCCCAGAGACTTTTCCGGTAATCGAACCCGGGATCCTCCGGTCTGGATTCCATCGCTCTAACCCTGGACTACCGCGACACACACACACACACACATACATACATACATATATATATATATATATATATATATATATATATATATATATATATATATATGTTAGACCTTCCCCAGGACTACAACCTTGACGAGGTGGAAATGCTTGCGCGTTCCGATGACCCCGAGAGCTGTGCTGGCGGGAGTAATAATAATTGCTCCTGGTAAGGTCACCCATACCTATAGGCCGAAGGTTAGGAGCCAGACGACAGGTAGTCCACGCAGCTGTTCCTCAGTGAGGTGGCTGAAATGGCGTCTGACCCCAGAGGGGCGGGCAGTAAGTGATTGTGTCACGTTAAAAACACTATTGAGGAAGGCAACGGGAAACCACCTCAATTATCATTCCCAAGATTAACATGATGGACTATACAGAGATTTTGAGTCCTGGCAACTACGGGGCTCGGCCCAATCGGCCGTGTGTCGTGCCCGGTAACGAGGGAAGCAAGGCTTCCACGGTCATCATCCCATTAAACACTTGCAACGCTAAACCAGGAGCAGCAGGACAGAAGACGCTGGAGAAGAAGACCAAATTATTTAGAATACGAACGTGGAATGTTAGGACAATGATGACAGGGAAATTGGAGAATGTTAAGCGAGAGATGGAAAGGGGAAGTATACATATTTTAGGTCTGTGCGAGGTGAGATGGAAGGATAGCGGGGATTACTGGAGTGATCAGTACAGAATAATATACAGTGGCAGGGACGAGAGCCAACGAGGGGTTGCCATAGTATTAAATGAAGAGGTAGGAAGAAGCGTAGTCAACATAGAGCAGTTAACGGATAGATTATTACTAGTAGAGATAAAAGCAGAACCGACGAACTTGGATATTATTCAGGTATACATGCCACCGGGCAACCATAACGAAGAAGAGGTCGATAGGATATACGATCAGTTAGAGGACATAATCGCGTGTGTTCCGGCAGGGAAACATTTTATAGTGATGGGGGATTGGAATGCGACGGTAGGCGAAGAAAGATATGGTGATGAGGTGGGGGACTACGGTTTAGGCACGAGGAATGACCGCGGGGAGAAAGCAGTTGAGTTCTGCAGGAGACAGGGGCTAGTCATCACCAACACTTGGTTTAGACACCACAAAAGACGCAGGTATACATGTAAAATGCCAGGTGACTCAGAAAGGTATCAGCTAGATTATATTTTTGTTAGACACAGGTTTAGGAACAGTGTGATAAATTCGCACAGCTTCCCGGGAGCGGATGCGGACTCTGACCACAATTTAGTTGTTATGAAATGTAGCATCCTTTTCAAAAAGATAAGGCAGGGGCGGCGGGTTAGAAAATGGAACGTGGAAGCATTAAATGGATTAAAAAGAAAGGAGTACCAATAAGCTGTGGAGGAAATTATGGAGGATGGTGAAGGGCTAAGTACTATCAAAGAAAAATGGGAAAGTATCAAGAAAGGGTTATCTAAAGCCGCAAAAGACACTATTGGAACCGTTAACGCGAAAAGGACTAGGAAACCATGGATCACGGATGATTCCAAAGATGGACGAGAGGAAAAAATGGAAGAATGTAAATACAGAGATAGGCAAAATGAAGTATAAAAAGTTAAACAAAAAATTTAGGCGGGCAACAAATAGGGCAAGGGAAGTATGGTGGAAGACGCGGTGTGAGGATATGGAAAGTTTGCAGAGGAAGGGTGAAGTTGGTACGCTGTACAGCAAAGTTAAATCTTTATCGGGAAGTAAGAAAGGAAGATCTATGCTAACAGATAGAGATAAGGCGGGTAAGATAATAGTTGACACAGGAAAGATCCAAGAGAGATGGAAGGAATATACAGTAGTAGAGAAGAACTATAGAGAAGAACTGTATAGTAAAGAATGTGTCATACTGCTCAGGTGCGAGTGGGGAACGGGGAGTCCGGATGGGCAGTGTTAGGAAGAGGTGTAAGGCAGGGTTGCCCATTATCACTGTTGCTGTTCAACCTGTATGTAGAGGAAATGATTAAAGAGGCTTGGGAAGAACTGGAAGTAGGAATGAAAGTGGGCGGGGAATTCGTAAAATCAGTTAGGTTCGCAGATGACCCAGCTTTTGTTTGTCCGTCAGCCAAGGGGTTGCAAGCATTGCTGAGTGAATTGGAAATTCAATGCGACAGGTATGGGATGAGAATCAATATTAATAAAACAAAGGTTATGCGATTTCCCGTTTACCGCGGCCTTTTCGAAAAAGCGCTCCTGGTCCCTTGTACCCCCATTTAACCCTCCAGCTTATTAGGAGCCACGACCGCGTTGGCCAACAAAAAACGACCCCCACCCCCCGAGCTATTTAGTGTACTCACCCGCATACAATCAACAAAAAATGGACCGGAATACTACTTTTACGTATCTCACCGCCTCTCTGCTTTTTGAGGGCGATACGCTGCCAGAGAGTCGCGTGGCTGCTTTCCACTGCATTCCCCCCCTCACCGAAGGGGCCGGAAAGTTGGCAACAAGTGGCCCGCCCTCCAACCCTCTCCTGCCGCTGTGGAGTTCTCAAGAAGGGTCGTTGGGACGGGCAGGAAAACATTTCCCCCCCTCCCTTTCTCTTGCCCTTTCCCCTGTATCACCCCACGTGCACCGCCGCTCGTAAATAGCGAACATATTTTTATTCCGCCCGAAGACGATCATGAATTCCGATGCCGTCGAAGCGCATTGAGGGGTGTGTGTGCGGGCCGGGACGTTTGCGCCCCGCACTCTCTGGAGGGTAGCGGTCTCTCCTCTCACTCCCCCCCCCCTTGGCGAATACTTTCTGGCGCCCACCGTTGTCCCAGTGTTTCGAAATAGAACCAACCAAGGGGGGTAAGGGCCTCCCACTGTTGAGACCCTCCCTCCACATCTCCCTCCCTGTAATGGAGCATCGGTATTCATATCCCTATGTTAGTAAGGTTCGCGGCTTCTTCACTTATCCACATTCTTTCCTTCTTTCTCCACTCCATCCACACGTTTCGATGGACAACTTAATCACTGAATTGTTATCGCGCCTATTTCCGGTTTTTGGAACTGATGGGAACCAGTGAATTCCTTTTATTTGAAATAAATGTTTGGGTAAGGGAGTACAAGGATTATGTATCGCATGTTGGGAAATGTGAAAATTGACTTTTTTCAAGGTTTCAAAGTTCTGCACAATTTAACATTCCATTTGAAAGGATAGTGAATTGCACTCTTCATTACATTTGTTCGCTTTTATTATCCAAGCATTACATCGTAATATAGTGGGGCACGTCAAATGAGGGGTCACACTCCCTATATGAAGATAGCTTTTCAGGACGGACTGCGGGGACCGACGGTCGACAAGAGGGACTTCAAGAGAGGAAGGATATTATTGCTATGGTTGAGATTTTATCGCACCACTCTGTTTAAAAACATGTATCGGTGACGATTATGAGTAATTACTTTCGGGTGGAATAGTCTTACGGTTTTCCATCGAGAGAGGAATGGAACTTATCATCTTGGAATGGAATTCAAAGTTACTCGTACACAATTGGGTATGCAAAGTTGTTTCTTTCAGTGACTACTTTGCAATCAATTGTATCACAATGCGTTTAAAATTAATACTTCTTTAGAAATTCATTCGCAAAAAATAATTAAATTATTTGCATAGTAAAGTTTTCTTTCTTCTTTCGTCGCAATGCATGATACTTGCTCCAATTGTTAAGTAACATGAGGGAAAAACGACACTCCCTCAGGGGTGGTGGTAGCGTAAAAATTAATAAAGTAATAATTCACGTTAGATATCATATGGAGCGTTTTTGTTAGAATTTAGAATAGATGCAATTCAACCCTGGGAAATCAGTAAAATATGGGAGTTTTATGGGATTAAAATTAATTATTTAGGTAGAAGAGGCTAAATTTGTATTATTCTCCAAATCTTACCTTTTCTACACTCTAAAGCTGATTGTTTTAGGCTTTACAAACTAAGGGAAAATACTTAGCATATGTATATGTTGAAGAATTCTGCATGTCCGGGTTTTCACCGCGTTGTTGTTTGAAGCCGACAACAGTTTCGCCGAAGTTTCATCCGGCGTCTTCAGGTCGAAGATGAGGGACTCAGATTTTGGCCGTCCTTATATAGGTGGTCCCGTCCAAGTGCTGCTCTCTGATTGGTCCTTTTTCGGAGGACTCTCTTCCACGCGTTGTGGAGATGGTAGCCTTCATCTCTATTGAAATTCGCCGGGTTTTTGGCTATCTCAATAGCTTCTCTGATTAGGCGTGGGTAATATCTACTTTCTTTACTTATGATTGTAGCGTCATGGAATAGAATATCATGGCCGGGTTCACTCCATTTATGCTCGGAGATCTCGAGGCAACACCCAGTTGATGGTCCTGAAAAGGGCCGTGCGGTTGTTAACCTAACGAATCTGACCTTAGATGACGCTTGCACTGCGGTCCTATCCAAGGGCCCAAACTTCGCCATTGCTCCTACCGTGATACCGAGGGAGAAGATTATAACTGGGATCGAGTCGGCCATCCGAAAGCTTCCCAAGGGAGACGCTGATGAGATAAGGGAAGAAGTAGCACTCATTCTACGCAACGCTAGACCACCTAAGTCTAATATCACAACTGCCGAAAGACGAGCTCTGAGGAACCTGCAAGAAAATGAGAGCATTCTCATAATACCTGCAGACAAAGGGAATGCAACTGTGGTAATCAACAAAGAGGACTACCGGAGCAAAATTACGGAACTTCTCCAAGACGGGACGTATAAGAAACTCAAGACCGACCCGACAGCAAAAATAGAGCGAAACACCAGAGCTCTAATAAAGAAATCCCTCATTCCGATGGAAGAACAACGTGGACTATTTTCTTCGGCTCCCAAACCACCCAGATTATACGGACTGCCGAAAATACATAAGGAGGGGATACCACTCCGACCTATAGTCAGCCAGATCGATGCTCCAACATACGGACTGGCGAAATACCTGGCCCAATCTCTACAGTTCTACGTCGGAAAAACATCGTCATTCGTGAAAAACTCCGGGCATTTCATCGACATCCTGAAAAAGATCACAATGGACAGCAACGAATTATTGGTGAGCTTCGATGTTGTTTCACTGTTCACTAACATCCCGATTAAGGAATCGGTGGAGATCATCAGAGGCCTAACCACCAACGGCATTCCGGAAGACTTCCCCACACTGGTGGAGCATTGCCTCACGAATGCTTATTTTTTGTGGAACGAAGAATTCTACGAGCAGACAGAGGGTGCAGCCATGGGTTCGCCGCTGTCTCCGGTAGTGGCTAACCTGTTCATGGAGCATTTTGAAGAAAAGATCCTTAATCAGTACGAGAAAAAACCTAGGATGTGGTTAAGATATGTGGATGATACTTTCGTCATCTGGCAGCACGGCGCAACAGAACTTCAGAAATTTCTTCAATTTCTCAACTCACAACATCATTCCATCAAATTTACGATGGAAGTAGAAAAGGACAACCAACTACCTTTCCTGGACGTCTTAGTCAAAAAGAAGAGTTGTGGGAAGCTGGGACATGCTGTTTACAGAAAGAAGACGCACACCGACCGTTATCTAAACGCAACCTCTCACCACCATCCGCTCCAAAAGACATCTTTGGTGGACACACTAGTTCACAGAGCGTATGAAATCTCTGACGCCGATTCTTTGCTGACTGAAAAGAAACATCTCCTGAGAGCGCTAAAACAAAACGGCTATCGGAACGATATGGTCCTAAAAAGGACCGCCAGGGAAGAAAGGCGAAGACGAGATTCTGACAAGTCAATCAAGCAGACGGAACCGGACCCAAAGGCATACGCGACTATCCCCTTCGTATCCGGAACATCCGAGAAGATAGCCAGAATCCTTAAAAAGCACGACGTGGTGACAAGATTCAACTGCACCAAGAAAATAGCGGACGCGCTCCCCGGACCGAAGGACAAAATCTCGAAAGACCTATACGAAGGGGTCTATCAAGTACCGTGTTCATGTGGGAAAGCCTACATCGGGGAAACATGCCGAGCTATGAAAGTTCGGATGAAAGAACACCTCCGGGCTACTACGAACAAACAGTTTCACCTCTCGGCCATCTCCGAGCATAAATGGAGTGAACCCGGCCATGATATTCTATTCCATGACGCTACAATCATAAGTAAAGAAAGTAGATATTACCCACGCCTAATCAGAGAAGCTATTGAGATAGCCAAAAACCCGGCGAATTTCAATAGAGATGAAGGCTACCATCTCCACAACGCGTGGAAGAGAGTCCTCCGAAAAAGGACCAATCAGAGAGCAGCACTTGGACGGGACCACCTATATAAGGACGGCCAAAATCTGAGTCCCTCATCTTCGACCTGAAGACGCCGGATGAAACTTCGGCGAAACTGTTGTCGGCTTCAAACAACAACGCGGTGAAAACCCGGACATGCAGAATTCTTCAAGCCACCGCCGCGAAAATCTACGCAGCCATATACTTCGCCTCTACGGGGAGGGAACTCACAGGAAGATAAGGAGATTTGAGAAGTTGCGGAAGAAGAAAGGAAGACTCCTGTCTTCCTTGGCCTTCCTCCAACGCTGCAGGGACACGGATACACTGCCCACCTGTGTTGAAGTGAAACACCACCTAAGAACCAAGGCAGCAAAAAGAATTTTTCGTCGCACTAGTGAGGCCTTACTTCGAGAGCGGGTGCACCACACACGCCTTGCTCTCCACCTCTGTTCAGAAGAATTGTTCGCGATTCATCTGGAGTTGGGCGACATTCTCTGCGCCTCTGATTGGGACAAAATCGAAAGAATAACTTACGACTCTTCCCGCACTGCCCAGGCGTCAACCCGGGATACCCAAATCAAGAAATTTAAAAAGCTGAACTCGAGGCAACACCCAGTTGATGGTCCTGAAAAGGGCCGTGCGGTTGTTAACCTAACGAATCTGACCTTAGATGACGCTTGCACTGCGGTCCTATCCAAGGGCCCAAACTTCGCCATTGCTCCTACCGTGATACCGAGGGAGAAGATTATAACTGGGATCGAGTCGGCCATCCGAAAGCTTCCCAAGGGAGACGCTGATGAGATAAGGGAAGAAGTAGCACTCATTCTACGCAACGCTAGACCACCTAAGTCTAATATCACAACTGCCGAAAGACGAGCTCTGAGGAACCTGCAAGAAAATGAGAGCATTCTCATAATACCTGCAGACAAAGGGAATGCAACTGTGGTAATCAACAAAGAGGACTACCGGAGCAAAATTACGGAACTTCTCCAAGACGGGACGTATAAGAAACTCAAGACCGACCCGACAGCAAAAATAGAGCGAAACACCAGAGCTCTAATAAAGAAATCCCTCATTCCGATGGAAGAACAACGTGGACTATTTTCTTCGGCTCCCAAACCACCCAGATTATACGGACTGCCGAAAATACATAAGGAGGGGATACCACTCCGACCTATAGTCAGCCAGATCGATGCTCCAACATACGGACTGGCGAAATACCTGGCCCAATCTCTACAGTTCTACGTCGGAAAAACATCGTCATTCGTGAAAAACTCCGGGCATTTCATCGACATCCTGAAAAAGATCACAATGGACAGCAACGAATTATTGGTGAGCTTCGATGTTGTTTCACTGTTCACTAACATCCCGATTAAGGAATCGGTGGAGATCATCAGAGGCCTAACCACCAACGGCATTCCGGAAGACTTCCCCACACTGGTGGAGCATTGCCTCACGAATGCTTATTTTTTGTGGAACGAAGAATTCTACGAGCAGACAGAGGGTGCAGCCATGGGTTCGCCGCTGTCTCCGGTAGTGGCTAACCTGTTCATGGAGCATTTTGAAGAAAAGATCCTTAATCAGTACGAGAAAAAACCTAGGATGTGGTTAAGATATGTGGATGATACTTTCGTCATCTGGCAGCACGGCGCAACAGAACTTCAGAAATTTCTTCAATTTCTCAACTCACAACATCATTCCATCAAATTTACGATGGAAGTAGAAAAGGACAACCAACTACCTTTCCTGGACGTCTTAGTCAAAAAGAAGAGTTGTGGGAAGCTGGGACATGCTGTTTACAGAAAGAAGACGCACACCGACCGTTATCTAAACGCAACCTCTCACCACCATCCGCTCCAAAAGACATCTTTGGTGGACACACTAGTTCACAGAGCGTATGAAATCTCTGACGCCGATTCTTTGCTGACTGAAAAGAAACATCTCCTGAGAGCGCTAAAACAAAACGGCTATCGGAACGATATGGTCCTAAAAAGGACCGCCAGGGAAGAAAGGCGAAGACGAGATTCTGACAAGTCAATCAAGCAGACGGAACCGGACCCAAAGGCATACGCGACTATCCCCTTCGTATCCGGAACATCCGAGAAGATAGCCAGAATCCTTAAAAAGCACGACGTGGTGACAAGATTCAACTGCACCAAGAAAATAGCGGACGCGCTCCCCGGACCGAAGGACAAAATCTCGAAAGACCTATACGAAGGGGTCTATCAAGTACCGTGTTCATGTGGGAAAGCCTACATCGGGGAAACATGCCGAGCTATGAAAGTTCGGATGAAAGAACACCTCCGGGCTACTACGAACAAACAGTTTCACCTCTCGGCCATCTCCGAGCATAAATGGAGTGAACCCGGCCATGATATTCTATTCCATGACGCTACAATCATAAGTAAAGAAAGTAGATATTACCCACGCCTAATCAGAGAAGCTATTGAGATAGCCAAAAACCCGGCGAATTTCAATAGAGATGAAGGCTACCATCTCCACAACGCGTGGAAGAGAGTCCTCCGAAAAAGGACCAATCAGAGAGCAGCACTTGGACGGGACCACCTATATAAGGACGGCCAAAATCTGAGTCCCTCATCTTCGACCTGAAGACGCCGGATGAAACTTCGGCGAAACTGTTGTCGGCTTCAAACAACAACGCGGTGAAAACCCGGACATGCAGAATTCTTCAAGCCACCGCCGCGAAAATCTACGCAGCCATATGTATATGTTTGTTCATGAAATTAATCCTGTTTCCGACAGTGGCTTAGTTGGAGTTGCCTTTAAGTCGGCGACGGTAGTGGATTGGGGTGTGCTAATAAGATATGGCTGTAAATATTAGACGCAAAGTAAACAACGAGCATTAAATTTAGCATGGCACTACAAAGGGCCAATTAATAGATGTCGCGCTAACTTTTTAGTGATGAGAAATGTTTTTTATATAAGTCACGAAGGCTGAGGTCGATTTGAACGGTACTGTGTTTACTCAGCAATGATTTTATTCTTTATTTCGCACTTACCCTTTCCCCTTAAGTCATAACATTTTTAAAAATTTGTTATAAAATAATTACAGTGTACTTTTCCGTTGGTAAACCGAAGTACTCACCATAGTTTACTAAAAGGGCGATGCCTGTTAAAGGTATAGGCGCTAACACATTGGGGAACGTTATGGTTATTTTTAATTATCTTCAGTACAAATTTGAAAGATCAAACTGAGAAAACTCGTAATCATATACTTAAGATACATGAATTAAGAGACAGAATTTGTTATCAAACCTTACCTCTGATCACTTGAACGAATTGAGAGTTGTCCCAATTTGTTACTCTTCATTTCTGATGGATCACGGGCCCAACTTAAAGGGTGAGGGACCATCCATAACTTTCTATCAGTTTCCCCGCAATGTCTACCGGCGAGTCATAAATGTTTGCGAAACTTTCTTTGACAAGTCAGAGTGGCGTGCTTCTCACACTGGGTGACGATTGAGCTTGTTAGTGTATAAAACTACAGCAAAGCTTAACCCTTGATGGAAACCGATCTAGTTTTCCTTAATGCGATGCGCAGTGGGTGCACGTGATTTAAAAAAATATATTTTAGAACGTTTGAGTACATAAAGGGGCTTTGGGCTCGCATCGATAAAAAATGGAAATGTTGAAAGGGTGTATTTGTGTGACGGGTAGGTCTCGGGGCGGAGGGGTCGGCGTGAGGGGGATGGATGGATGGAGTGAGGGGGGTGCTTGAGAGGGGATGGGGGGCAAGGCAAGTATTTGGTGGCCTCCTGGCTATGAAAGAGGGTTGGCACCGGCGCCAACTCAACGAAGCACACCTCAATAACGTATGGCAAGATTAGATAAAAAATTCGTGGGAATGAAATAATGACGAGCTCGAATTGACGGTCGCCGACCGAGGGCTTCCAGTCATTTCCCTCCACACTAAGAAAGTTTACGTCAAATTCCCGAACTCGTCGTGCAAATAGGGTAGTGGGGTGAGTCTTCCGGCACCCGAGCATTGGATTTGTACGTATAGAGTTCTCGATATTTGCATCCGACAGGAACGAAGGACGGTACCACGACTTCGCTTCATTGTCCCGCGCCGAACGAAGGAGTGGAGAGATCTCGGGTCTCCGCCGTCGTCTCCCACGAGTTATATTTTCAAATGGGATTGCGTGGTCCACGACATGTTGGCATTGTGCAGTTGTTCTCGGTTCGGAAGCCGTCTCCTCGGATTCTAACCTTGGGAGTTTTCACCAATCTGCTCTTTGTCACTCCACGAAAAGGTACTCAAGCACTCGGGGCAAGCGGTTAAATGTTGGGGAAAAAAATCGAGGAGCTAAAATCCAGTGTGTGCTATTGATTGCTGAAGTCAGTGAGTCATCAAGTTTATTTGATAAACTTTGTTGATGGTGAGTGAATAATTTTCTTTTCCTAATTATTTCATCAAAGGCTTTTGATCGTAAGATTTAAGTTTTTCTCTTCGACTAGTAAAATTTAGTTTCACGTGGAAAACATTCTTGAATACTTCAATGTAAGTGATTGAAGAATTCTTTGAGGTAGTTACCTTATTTCAAAAAAGCGTAATTTCTTCGGCAACGCATCAGCCTTTTTGTGCTTAAGCTTACTTTTAGATAGATTTCTATACCTCAATACCTTGTTGACCTAAACAAGCTAGCAGTTGATGTCGAAGGGAACTACGAGGGTCATCCGGAAAGTAGTACCCGTTCGTGCCGCATGAAGTGCTGACGACGCGAGTAGCCGCTGGACGAGGTCAGATAGCTTCAGTGGCTTGTCTGCCTTCTCTGAGCCAAGTTGCGTGACGCTAGCATTGCCTGTGTTGTTTCTGTGATTGTTTACAATGTTTAAAAAAATTGAGAACGCCGCCAGTTGTGAAGTGAGGGCAGTGATTAAATTCCTCAATGCAAGAAACGTTCGCCCATGTGATATTCATCGCCAATTAAAGGAGGTGTATGGAGACAATGTAATGGACGAGTCGTCTGTTCGGCGGTGGTGTCGCAACTTCAACATGGGGAGGGGGAACACACACGACGATGAGCGTTCGGGGAGACCGTCTGTCATTACAGACCAACTGGTGAGCTCAGTTGACGAATTCGTGAGGAACGATCGGCGCGTCACAATTGATGACATCTGTGAGCATTTTCCCAATGTTTCTCGAACAATTGTTCATGAAATGGTTAAACACCATCTGCATTATGCAAAAATTTGTGCAAGATGGGTCCCTCGCGTATCTCAATGAGCTGGCGGCGAAGGACTATGCAGCAGGAATACAGAAACTTGTCACACGTTATGACAAATGCCTTAATTTGCTTGGAGATTATGTTGAGAAGTAGTTTAAAGTATCCTCTTTCAAATAAAATTTTTTATGTTTGTTAATATTTACTTTTGTGTCTTTATTTCACGAACGGGTACTACTTTCCGGATGACCCTCGTATTTCCTATTTTCTTCAAGAAACTGAAATCCTTCATATTAGTAATATCCTTTTACCTTCCACCCGAGCACTTTAAATAGGTTAAACCTTATCTTCTATGGCGTTTTTCATATACGCAAGCGGGTACGGATAATTATTATTATTGTTATAATATTCTGTAGTTAAATTTTCGTACCCCATGCCTTCTCATCGTAAATTTTCCTTTGCTTCTCAAATCATTCGAAGTAAAAATAGTTTCATAAATTAAAAATCTTCATTGAAATATTGGAATATAGTTTTCATTCCTCCGTTTAGATGTATGGTATGTACATAAGGTTATTTGTATAATTATATCCTAATTTTATCGTGTGGTATTCATTGTCAGTCTTATCGATTCATTCTTTATTGCTGCAAATTGTTCAATTATACTACGAATTTCAAATTACTTATTTCTCCTTTCATGGGACGAGTTTTTGTTGATTTTTATTTATTACTTTAATTTTGAGTAGTCTGAGGGAATTTTACACTATTTCCTTTAATTATTGCTAAAATTAGTTGTCTCAGATATTTTTATGCTATTCATTATTACAGAGAATGCAAAATAATATGTGAAGCGCGACCATACCGTGCGGGTATTTTATTGTGATTTAAACTTGTAGCCATGTCCCATTGCATCAATGTAACAAGAAGTATCCTCTTCGCCAAGTCTTTAATTTGGTGCACAACAAAATTGGTGAGAAAATATTAATTTTCGATCATCTATTTTTATAGATCTCCAGTAAGATTTTTCATAATTTCAGGTGCATTCAGTGAACGGCTCAAAAACCTTTTCGTAACAGTTAAACTGAAATCTTCCAAGAAATTAATCCTTGGTTGTGTGAAAATGGAATTATAATTTGGTCAGAATAAACATTTTCTTTGAACTGCTAACTTTTAATGCTTATGACCCGTAGGTATTTTCGGAATATCCTTGTAACGACCTTAACATTTATCCCGCTTCTGTCAACGAAAAATCTGAAGTTGCAGGGGTTTCGCGCTTCGTATTGTATTCATTGTAATAGTGTTACCCTCAATTTGCAATCACGCGTTTCCCCACAATGAAGTGCGCCGCAATTACTGTGCTTGTGCAAATTGGCGAATTTACTCTATTAGTTCCGCTCTTCTACCTACGCAAACCTCCATCGCGCGCGTTCTCTAATTTAAAAATTTATTTTTTTAATTGTTAATTATCACTAGACTGTGCTTCGTTACGAGTTGAAACAACGTGTTTCCAAACGATACCCTTTTTTCCATCCGAGTTAACGTATTCATTAGGAAACTAATTTCACCTCGTGGAGCAATGATATTAAAAACTGTAATTACGCCGTTTGTCAGTGGATATTATCATCAATGGAGTAAATCAGTGACGTTAAGAATTGATTATTAGCATGAGGCTCATATTTCAGCAAATACAGGAGTTTAATTGGAAAAACAAATCTAAACTATTGCTGTTATCGCATTTATATCCTATCCAACATTTGGTAAATGTAAAATATAAATACCAAATTGCCTAGAGTTTGAGCAATACAGGTATATTCTAGAAGTTAAAAATTTATTTCCAAATTATGAGATGAATTTTAGTAAAACAGAGGTGCAGTTACCTAGTATGCATAATAATACTGGGGAGGAATACTGGGCAGCAAATAAGTGTTCATATGGGAGAGGGTGTGGCTAAAGAGATTTAAAAAATCATGTTGATTATTGCACACGAGGGAAAGACACACAAGTCGAGATATTGTGGAAAGTCATTTAAGCTAGCGGGATTATGAAGAGGAAAAGACCGTGGTGGCAGCAGAGTATAAACATTGAAATGCTGGGAACTTAAAATGCATCCCAGTATCTTAGTGTGTATTAACTTCCTCAGTGAGATCATTGGATATTAAATGAGAATAATCAAGTTGAAATCCACTAATGCCAAGGTTATCTGCTTCCACTTGTGAGCAGCCAGTAAACTTCAATTTATTTTTGAACGGTTAGAGCGGTTTGCTATTCATTGGCTCTCTCATTGAGACAAAATACCTTGTCAAATTTTGATGCATTGAATGACACATGCAATTGCATGGGTGTGGTATATGAGTGTTTGCATGGTAATCTGCCGAGACACTACCCAAATGACGCGTTTTTCATCATAGTTTTAGTCTTGGACTATTATGAACCTGGATTTTTTCCCTCCAAAGTTCGCATGAAATTGTATTCTTAATTTACTTTGGGAGTACTTTTTTTTAGATGATCTGTTTGGTATGCCTCGAATGGAACCGTCGCTGCAGCAGATCATATGTGCACTACACGTACGTGAAATTTATGAGGTAGTCAGGGAGGACAAGGATATGAATGACAAACAATATTGATTCCCAGAAACCCTTTTAGGACACCCAGTGTAACAATATTCCAGTGCAAAATAATACCAAACTAGTCCTCTAATACTTCCCTCCGAGTAACGAAGTATGCTAATTCAACGCAAGAGAAGAAAAATTTAATTCTTTGATTTAATGCCTAAGATGAGTGTATTTAAATAAGGTTTACTTAGTAGAGGCAAAATAGAAGCAAATTAACATTTTTTTCATTGCCCTAAAGAATAACAATATCGCTTTTAAGAGAATGGGCTGAATACTCGTTCGGTTGTGAAAAGCCGATTGGGCAGTGTTTAAGTTCCACGTAAATAGCCAGTTTTTATGGTGGGTGATTCATGCGAAGACGAGGTATGGCACTGGGAAAAAATTGCATTGAAATCTGCGAATATTTCATGGGAAAAAAATGTATATTCTCTTTCATTGGAGTTTTTCCATGCAACAGTAATTTCTTTTGTTTTCAAAGGGTTTTTTCAACGGTGGGAATGTAATTTCACTATGTCATGTGGATTGATATGTTAAAAGTGTTTTAGAAGTAATTTGTTTTGATTATGAGGTACATATTGGTCATCGTGGTGTGAGAGGAAGATATCTCCATTGGATTTAATATGCTTAATGAACGGAAAATCATTTTGTTCGAGGTGATGCTGAAAGACATTCGTCGGTGTATCGTTATCTTGGGAATAAATTAGGTAAGTTACCACACAGGTATACGTGTATTTTCTAGCACCAATGAGTGCGTTCAGTCAGGCGAGTAATAGGAAAAGAGTAATGCCGTTTGAATTCAGGAGCCGGTGTACTTCTTAGTTCTAATCTTTTTCTTACCGTGGATAGGTTGCGAGTTTGAATCTAGGTTCCGCTTCTTTTTTGACACATTTTCCAAGTACATTTACATTACCGGATAGGCTTTTGTGTTCAGTATAGAGATTTGCAATGATTGCGTGAATATATACTTCAACAGACTGGTGTTAAATACTTTGGGCTAGTCTTTGATGGACTCAACGAAGCGAGAAGGCTGCTCCAATTTTGATATTTTTGAACCTCAATTTATGAACTGATGTTGGAAATGAAAAGTACCTCGCAATGAAATTGTATCAAAAGACGAGCATATTTGAATTCACAGTCGGAGGTCATTGGAGGAGGGGAAAAAATCGGAGTTCATGATGATAATGTCCTGGATAGTCTGCTTGGCAGAGATTGAGGATGGTATGATAACTGGTGGAAGCGACTCGCGGGAAAACTTGCCCTTTCAAGTTTATTTGAGTAGGTGGTGTTTACTGATTGGTGCTCGCAGTCACTAAGCATATATGTGAGATAACCAACCGAAGCAATGACGGTACTCTGGGCAGAGGAAAACCTTTATAAGGTCTTCCTCGAAAGAAAGTATTCTGGACCGGACGATAGACAGCACTCAAACAAGCCAATGCCGGGACATTTAATCCAGACACGCCAGCTGAAAGATATGCTGGACTCGTGATTGGGCATGAAAGAAAGGGTAATGGTTAAGCGGCAGATGTGGAAAATGGAAAAATTAATTGACCTCAACCTCTCATTTTTTAGTGTGTAAGGAATCCGTAATACATATATATTTAAACAGGAAGTTAATTGTTTGAGAAATTATTCATGTCACGAGAGAGATGAGCAGTTCACGGCTTTGATAATATCCCAACTCTTCTATTGTACCTTAGCTAACCCAGGATACTACATTTTTCATGCTGTGTTTGAAGTCGTCTTTGCTTAATGTGTAAATACGAGCATTGCCTTTAGTTGTCAAGTGTTACAGCCATTCTGTCGTCAAGCGCTGTGCCTAGGTATTAAGTTCTATCTTTCTTTGATATTGGCTTATTTAAGTAAATTATTTGTGAGTGTATCACTTAGCCTCAGCGTGCTCAGTTTATCTGTTCAGGATCCTTCTTCTAAAGAAAACGTCCACAGTGACTACTGTACCAAAAATTACACTAATGCGCTTACATACACAAAAAATTAGAGAAAGAATAGTTAAAATAAATCATAGAAAATAAATGATAATAAACTGTAACAGAATCTGAGAGAATTCAGAAAATAAAATGCTAAAATAGTATTAGCTTAAGGAGAAGAGTTATAGGTGGGAAAATCATTAATTAATAAATGGCAATAATTAGAGCATAAAAGAAACAGTACTACGAATAGGCTATTGAAAACAATGAACTAGACTGAAAAGTGTGTGAGAAATGCTCAAATCGCTAGTTTCAAGTTTGATGAGAAACATAAAGATAAAAAATAATAAAATATTATTCATTGAAATAATATAGAGTATGTCATGAAAGTCATGAATACTTTGAACAAATAGTGGTAGTAGTATTTAGGGTAGGCGACCGACAGCTAGATTGTGCCATTCGGGATGGACAGGAAAGGATGAAGGGTGGAGAGAAACCCGGCGTCGGCATTAGCCTACTCTTTACGAAAGGCGCCAAGGTGTCCGCAGCTTAACGTCCCATCCGACGGACGGCGTACTCACTCAAAGTGCCATCCACAAAGCACCCCAAGTAAAGATCGGGATACCACTGAAAAATATTCGATGCCGCCAGGATTCGAAGCCGAGCCCTATGGGAGGGATGCCTGTACAATAGCCACCGCACCATCACGATTCCCCTATTTAGTGGCTATTGAATATAGTTTTTCATGGTCTAGAAGTCATTTGAGGAGATTCTATTGCCTAATTTAATAGCACATTTCCATAAAAAAATTTGAATAAGATGGATGGGCTTGATGACATGATACAAGTTTTCTAATGTCCGGTTTAATGTCACTAAGCAGGAGTCTCAAATCACCGCGTTCACAAACCTGAAGTACGTTTCTCTGCTTGAAATATGCTGAATGACTGCACTTAAACCACGTTCCACCAAATGTGAAGCCGGAAATGCAAGAAAGAGTTTTCTAACCTCCGTCCATAATTTAGGATAACGATCGGAAGCCTTTTCTTACCAAAACTCTTGACAATTTATCTTAAACTTTGGTTTTAATTCAACGTTAGTTAAACTCAACATCGAATTAATTCTTCCTCTAGTATTCCAACTTCCTCAATAACTACAAACGGATATATATTACCCAATCTGGAATTTCCTACAAAAGAATATCCTCAAATCGCTGCGTCATATTTTAATGCAAGGTGACAAAATGGTCATAAAAGACTCTCAAATCATAATCACCCATACCAGCTTGCTCTTTTAGCTTAAGCAGGGAAGGAAGGGATAAAGCTCGTGGCAACATATTTTGAGCTTGAATAAAATCAACTTGGAAATAAACACAGTTAACAATAATTTTGCCTTTATATGGTTAGTATCATTAACCTGCAATTGTAAATTCATTTCATTGAACTTTGCAAATAGTTCAGACGAACATGCAACGTCACTCCTAATCTCTTTAAGGTTTTCGCTGAGAAATGCATCTTTCCCCTCAAAAAACTGCACGATAGGGTCAAAAATATTATAGAAACGCTTTATGCAACTGCTCGATAGCCAACGAACTTCCGTGTGTAGTAACAAGCGTTTAAAATCTTCGTCGTTTTCATCAAACAACTCTCGAAAGAGTCAATAAATAGGAGCATGGGCTTTAATTTTGTCAACCGCTGTAATTATAATGTTTAAGGACTTGTGAAGGCGATCACTCAGTAATTTAGCCAATAAATGCTGTCAGTGAATGGCACGATAATTAGCAAAATCGTTAGGTTATATATATATTCGACGCCGCCGGGATTCAAACCCGGGTACTCTGGGTGGGAAGCCAGTACGATAGCCACTGTTGAAAAAATACATAATGGAGAGTATGGAGGACTTTTTGGAGGGCAAATTATATGCACAATATGGAATACTGTTGACTTTTGGTAATCATAAAATATCAAATTAAAATAACATCCAATTCCCTGATATCATAACCATTACGGCAAATGACTAAAGAATGATATATTTTAATTTAAAATCTTACGAAAAACACAGATGAAATAAAAGCCAAAATTGATATTAAAAATATATGTGGAAAGCAATAAAAGTATTCTGTAAATATTTGCACACTAATGCACTTCATTGGCATAAAGCATGCCTTAATTAACCATTCTTAAAAACATTTCAAATTGTTAATGAATGAAAACTATTAACTTTTATCTCTATACCAAGAATTCAAAATCCCACTAAACCTCAAAAATTCCGAGCAATTCATTTGTTAGCATTTTTCAGAAAATCAGAAATTTGGATTGATGTACAAACTAATAATGCCCATGTGAAAATAAGCATAATACTCGTGGGATAATAATAAACTGTATGGTCGTTATTTATTTATTAGGTAAATATATCAATAAAGAAAATGAAACACGATTAATACGTCGTTTTTGGAGAGTGAAATTAAAATGATTACCAAATTGTGATAAGCGTGATGTTAGACCTCAAAAGAGCATTTTAAATGGAAACATTTTGGAAAAATGGCATTATTATGGAAAAAACGATGTTATTTTACAATTTTTCCTGATTTAATGAATGAATGAGTACAAGTGATAAAAATAAATATGATTAAATCATCAAAATTAAGAAACAAAATAGATATCCCGCAAGGAGGTGTGTTTTCAGGACTTGTATTTATATTATGTGTGTATTGCAAAGATTTTACTTTTGTTAGTTTAAAATGCGCTGTAAAGGTGCATTTATCATTATTTTGACAGATGATGCGTTGGTATATGTGAGCAATAAAGAGTACTAAGGTTGTTTGGCCCTTTTTAATACACTAAATAAAGCACTCCAGACTCTGATCAAATGATTCTCAAAGAATTAAATTAAAGTGAATGTTAAAAACTCTGCTCTACCGATGGTACAATTTTAACTAGAAGGCAGAAATAGCTGTTATACAATCCCCTGATGATTAACCTAGGAGGTCAAATATTATAATCCTAATTGGAAGTAAAATACCTCGTCATGATAGTTGATTCCCCCTCAATTTTGAGAACCAAGTCAATTAAGCATACTGAAAATTGTTAAAAATATTCAAATATTATCCAAAGTGATTTTTTATCTATTTGGATAAGGTTTTTGGCACCTTATGTCCCTTAATTTTAATGTTGGCTCAATTTTCCTTGGTACTGGCGAGAAAATAAAAAAAACTGCATAAATTGAAATCTAGATTGAGAGATATATACCCCTTATAAGATATATATATATATATATATATATATATATATATATATATATATATATATATATATATATATATCCTACGAGGAGCATATTCAAACAATCTGATCAAACAGAAGGTATGTTTGATATTTAAGAATAGAGCTTAGCTTGTACTGAACCAATTTAACGCACCTTTCAAATCAAGATTTTGAAGAGAAGATGCCATCAAGGACGGTATGTGGAAAAATGTCCAAGAGTGGAATATATAATTTATCAAGGAAAAGTACATACCGATTTCAAATGCATACTAATATATATAATGTTATCATTTTATTGTATTTTCCCATTTTATATCTGGCAAATTAAGAGATTAATTAATCATGGCGATGCATCATTTTCAAACGCTTCCGTTATCGTACTTGCCCATTATCATTTAGTTATCTAGCTTGTCTTTTTTGCCTCACTTCACGCCTGTCCATGACCGATGTCTTGCGTCATCTATCTATAGTACTACTAGTCTAGGTCTCCTGATGTGACTGCTCGACTTAAGTCGTCAATGCGACTTGAGCTGACGCTTTTCAATCTCCGGCACCCTGAAACCACACAACCCGCGTCCCTCCCGAGTAGTGACACATAGTCGTTGCCCTAAGGGGTATCTAGGTTCACGATTGGAAGTATTAATGATTCGTAAACATGCGGTCATTCGTTTGGGTAAAGGGCCTGCTTGCTAAAGACTATAACGTATATTGGTCGAGTGGCATTTCAATGCATGTTTTGATCCCTCATGTCGTCATCTCGTGAGTCCATGGATTTAATGGAAATTACTACACATGGTATATTCCCATTTTCCTGGGGATATAATGTTATCTTGATTATTCATTTAATTTTAATAAGCGGTTAATCAAATAGCTGCCATGTAGCAATATACCTCTACCTACTACGGATTGGCTTTGAAGCCCGTTTATAGTGCATTGTTTCAATGAGCCTCAAACTTCATTCCAGGCCATATCTTTTCCATTGGGTTTCATATTTTCAATAATTTTGATGGTGATGATGGATTAATCATACGCATGCCATTTATTATTTTAGATTTTTATATATAATATTCGTGAATTAAGCAGAAAATCATGGGAAGTATTATTAGAAAAATAAATTGAATAATGCCTTTCCTTAATTTTATGAATGTTTTCCCGGTAGGTGATTCAATTTTCCCCATGATTATTTTTTATGGTTTGCTTTTTAATCAGTACAATTTTCTATATTACCAAATTAATCGAGGGTAGGCTGAAAATTAATGCAAACATTGCGAACAAAAACAGAAAGGAGCATTGGACAAAAAGTATATTCAAGTAATAATCATAAGTTTCAAAAACATGTATGTATTTTTCAATATAGTTGCCGTTAAGGCTAACACATTTTCCAACGTGTAACAAGTTTTTTCATTCCGTCACTGAAAACCCCTTACCACTTTTTTCGAATTTCAGGACTTAACAGCTGCCTTCACCTCATCATCAGAGGTGTAATGATTGCCATTGAGGTGTTTCTTGAGCTGAGGAAAAAATAAAAATCGCAAGGCGCAAGATCGGGTGAATAAGGAGAGTATGGAATCGGTTCAAATTTCAGGTTTCGCAGAGCCTCTCTAGTCGCACACAAGGTGTGTGGACGAGCGTTGTCATGTTGCAAATTATTGACGCCAGGCTGCCTTTAAAACGACAAACTTGTTCCCTGGATATTCCAATATGGTTTGCAATACGCTTTTGAGTGATTTGCCGGTCATTTTGAATCAAATCTTCGACGAGTTTGCGACGTTTATCGCCTGTGGCAGTGATCGGACGTCCGCTGCGTGTTTCATAAATTCTTTTTCAGGCTCGCAACCACGAAATTTTATTACCCATCAATTAATAGTAGATCTATCAACAGCATCGTCACCATGAACAGCCTTTAAACTAAATCGCGTTGACATAGTACTAGAACACGTCTCCGTACTTTCGCTTCTCGAAATACACTGGTTGAATGAACCGACCTCAAACCTGCGGTTGCATGTTGAGGGGGGATGTTACTTCCACGTCTCCAGGAGTGCTTCTGAAGGTGCTCCTGAAAAGCCGTAGTTTTCAACCATAAAAAAGACCAAGTCTTTTTTTTAATTATAAACTTCATAGTGATAATAATTGGCATTTGTTATCCGACTTCTGTTATCTGGAGGCTAGATTCTCTAGGTGTTACACTTCTTCGTTTAATATTTTGTTACTTACTTAAATTTTATTTTATTAAATACTGACTGAATGATGAAAAAACAATGCTGTCATCTATTTAAATTTCTTTTGATAAATCAACATTCCTATGTTCTCACAGTAAATTAAATGAAAAGTAATATTTTTTAACCCCGGTAAATTCTAGCCTAAGGGTTTGGCCAGTCATTGTATTGTAAGCCCAGCGGTGCATTGCTTCAATCATTGGTTCTCATTTTTATATTCTAAATACTACGCCATTAGTTATCAGTAATATGTGTATGAATACTAATGTGCATCTCCGTTGTGATTAAAATAGCGATGTGTTGATATATCGCAGGTAACTATAAAAGCTCTCTCTACTATCCCTACACAGAAGAGCAAGGGTGAAGAGTGGACGAGTCGACTTATCCGTTTCCCTGTTATTTTATTTAAAGGACATTCCCTTTCCTTTCCACTCTTATTCGGCGATCTATAGGAGCCCCAGTGCCGGCTGCCGAGCTCCGCTTGTGTCGAGCGTTTTTAAGGCACCGTCGACCCTCAGTGTCATCTGCATTCTTCGCCCCGGCCTGCTCGCCGCCTCCCCTAGCCCCAACCCACCCTTCGTCCTTTGCCACTCTTCCGCATAAATCGTCCTTCGAAGTTTGGCGCCATCGGTTCTGTCCTTGTGAGTCAATTCCATTCTCTTGGCCGAATGTCTGGCATGACGCGGGCTTTATTACACTCTTTGCGTTATCATAGATCTGCGACTCGGTCAAACGGGACGGGCGGCGGTGTTATTTCCAGTTCAATATCATGGATCCCAGTCGAGTGTTCCCCGCCGTGGCTAAAGACGGATATTCCTGTAGGTTAGGCGTTCTCCGCACACGTGATCTCGCACCTAATACGAGCGCGTCCAGATTGTGGGGCCGTCCCGACGATTGTGCAAACTGTTTTATTTGCGAGGTCAAAATGAGTACTCCAGGACGCTCGCTATCGTATTTCTTCAGCTTGCTTTGCCAAATTAATATTTCAAGGGAGGGAGACGCTCGAAAGCTGGTGTAAAAAAAATCATCGAAGATAAACCGATTGAAATTGCTAAGTTCCCTTGCAAGAAGCGATAATAAACAGGCACACTGTCTTGCAAATTTTGATTACGATGTTTTAAAGCATAGATAAATCGCGCGGCGGGTATGAATATGAAGCTCATACTTTCCAGGGAAGTTTGGCCGTATACTTTGGGTAAGAGTCCTATAGTCTGCTAACATTTGGATGGAAGTGTCAGTGAGATGTTGGGCGGGTAATTTCAAGGCCCTTATTCCCGGTGTTGGCGCCGTCGCTTATTGTGGGGGCTAATTTTTCCATTGTTGGATTTGCATTCCAAGTCGGCTTCCACGCTGAATGAATCAAGATTACCACAGCTGATCCGTGAGTATCGGGTCCCATAATCTTCCCAGGGAATATGTAAAAAATAAATGTATTTTAATACATTGTAAGTTCTGCTTAATTAGGATTTATTACAACGGCAAAGCTAATAGAACTCCTGAAATTCGTATAAATTATTGCAAACTAAATAGTGGAAATATATTCCGTTGACATGGAATTTAAAATATATTTAAAGTTTTTTAATAATGTAGATGTTAGACAAAGTGAAGACAAGCAGAAAACGTGTTCCCCTGGTCCTCTTATGCTAGCGCTCGTTTTCCTCGGGATCAAATTCCGATTTTGAATCTATGAACTCGTGTGAAAAAGTGATGATAAAGGTTAGAATTCCCTTGCTCGGTTAAGAATTACAGAAATGCAGTTAGTCATCTTCACAAGATGAAGAGGAATTTCAGCCTTTTGAATTTTATTTTCCTCTTGAAGTATTTTTTTCATATAAAATGAAGAATTAGTTAAATAATGCAAGCAAAAACTGTCTCTCTGAGGTGGTTATCACGTTTTACCCTGGAGATCGTTTTTATGTGATGATAAGGCCTAATTTTATTAAATATTTCACATTTTTTTGTTCCCTGTGGTTTTTTGTTCCCCAACTTGTGGTTTGTGTTTTGAACTCGTTATCGGAGGATTCTGGGTTCAAATCTCGACTGCTCCTGTTGAACTAAACCCAATCTAAATGGAAGTAATGCAATGTCCTGATTCCTAGAATTTCGTGGGAAACTTAATGGCGGCATAGGGAAAGTAAACCAACATCCTTGCATTCCCATCATATCCATCAGTCACATTCTGCAATGAGGGAAAACAACACCACGTTGCATAATAATGGAATTTATTTTACCTGTATTTGAATGATGTTGTAAGTTTATGTTAAATGTTTACATGTATGTTTAAAGTCTGGTGTTAAATTTTATGTAGATATTTTATTTTTATTTTTGAATTAATATTTTTTTCATTGTTGCAATTATCTTTTTCGTAATCTAATTTTAACTTCAACTAGGTCATTTTTATATTGTCGATAAAAAATAAAATGTAAGCCTTAGGGGTTGTTAGAATAGATGGATATATTTACACCGAACGGCGTTGGTATCATATATGCATCACACCAAATAAATGTATTTATGCCGGTGCAATCAATTGATTCAAGTTATTCTATCTATTTGAACGTTGGTTTTGGACAGCAACTATTTACTTTTAAGTGCTGCAAGAACTTCTTCTTTTGCCCTACATTGTTTCTTTCTTAATTTCCTCTTAACTTCTGCTTACCTTCATAGTGTCCAGAAGATTTACTCTCTACTCAATCCCCTGCCCCGTTGAACAAACATTATTTTGTCTATCGCGTCCTTCAAAGGTGTATCACCCCCTTTCAATCTTCCCTTCATCCAGTCTCTTGCCTTTTTCGTATTTCCCGCTGTAACTTCTCTCTCTGCCAATCCTATTTAAAACCTCGGTGTTTGTCTACCTCTCTGTCCAATGTATTTTCTTCATTCTCCGCCACATCCACATCACAAAAGCTCACATTCTACGCATTGGTAATTTGAGGTTTCAGGGGCCACGTTTAAGTTTTTATCTCACCGTCTCACCGAAACAGGAAATTCCATTTAGATGTAACCTCGATGCGACAGTTATTCTAATCGGCTGTCATTGGGTTCCCAGGGCAGCGCTTCAGAGGACCTTCGGCCGACGTTTTCTGACCGGCCGGTCCTCTCGCACACTAGTTCATTAAATTTTAAAATGCTTGTTTCCCTTCCCCTAAAATTTTTCGTTGCATTTCAACGTAAAAAAAACAATATCTGTAAGCTAATTCCAAAGAAACTGCGGGAGATGCCGCAACAGTAACTTTTAACGGAGTCATCCGCTAATGTGCATTTCAATGCAACTATTTCAGAGCGTAAAAATTATTCGCCTTGACTGGGACTGTCCCAGTCAAGGTGAATGATTTTTACGCTCTGAAATAGTTGCATCTGTAAGCTACGAAAATATATTATCGTCTTGCGTTTAAAAATCTATTCTCTGCGTGGATTAATCCTTAAATTGTATTTATTTCTGTATTTTATATATAGACTGGATTCTCACTTGGTACCTACCTCGTTTATATTCGGTCACGACACTTAACTCAACATTGAATGATAAGATTTCTGAATGCTAGATCCCAAATTGATGTCCATTATGTTTGATCGTTTCCAGAACGAGTAAAACGTGCTCATTGTGAATATTTTAGGTCACTTTGATTCGGTCTTCTGAATATTATACAACCCGGAAATGTCAAGTAGTGAGAAGGAGCGATTTATAGTGAGACAAGTGTCATTATAGGCTGCAGACCACGCTTTCTGGGATCCCACTTCCCGCCAACGGAAAATAAAATCAATCGTCTTATTTCCCGGGCGTCGTCAATGACTCGGGATTTTAACCCGGGGTGGGGGATCTGTTTCGACCGCCACTCCTCTCTTCTGAAGGGGGAAGAGGGAGGGGGGTGGCGATTGGGGAGTTTATTCTCCATTCGCGGAAACGATCCAAATTGGTTTGAACGGGGGGTATAGTCAATAATCCCTTCGAATGTGTCTCCCATCACCGCCCTCAAAGTCAAACGCCTTCCTTCCATCCCCCGCCGCCCATCCATCTCTCTCTCTCTCACTTATCGATTCCTAATCAATTCTACCTTCACCAAGTTCGAACATTTCACATCCTTCTATGTGATTAGAATGTGGTGATGTAATTGTGCGTCGAGAGCGGCGGAAGATCCAGCGTTGTGGGATATTACTGCGGCTGTGACTTCTTCTCCATCCCCTCTCCTTCGAGATGATTTCCACGCAACGCTGTTTTTATTCGGTCTCAATATAAGTTGTCTAACATTATAAACAACTCAAAAAACCGATTATATATATTTGATTTCAACTGAGCGTTCATATTTCAATTATTACCGACTACTCTCTTCTCTTCAAACCCCGCCCAACGTGATATCGTACAGATGTCAGGATGATCGAAATCAGTCAAATAGTGTAAGGCAGGGATTTTACGGTCTAAAAATCATGCGTCTAGACCGAGCGGTTGATTTTTACACCGTGAAATTACGGTATTTCAGTTTACATTAACGGATGGCTCTTTAAATTACCGTCGCAATCTCCTTAAGTAATTCAAATAAATGGAGACGTGCTTTCACAAGTGTAAAGAAAAAGCAAATCCATCGCTTAAATGGCTTATTTTTCTGGCTTAACAATACAGGGCGGTGATCAGAGTCAGCTAACTATATTGCTCAGAAGTCAGACATACGAAAAAGGGGAGTTACGCCAGGATCCATGACTTGAAATTTGGTTTCGACAGTCGCCCAGTCGTTCCACGCAGGCAAACGTCATTTAAACCTGCAGAGCCCTCCAACAGGACAAAGCTACCCAACCGTAATGCTAGTCGCCTCTGGTCGACAAGACTTCCCATGTCCTTTGCAGAGTACAAAGGGTCAAAACTAAACATTCTCCAGAGCGGGTATGATTTGGTTTGTGACGTCAAAGGCCTCAAAGTGTGACTATTCCAGGGATAGTATCCTTTGGCTACCTTTGTTGACTCATTGAGGGAACAAGTCATTGACTGAACATGTCCTAGCTACAATTTCGAGATCCCCCATCCCAAAATTTGACCACAATTCGTCCCCGTGGTCCAGAGCGCCGATCTCTACGAGCGAGAGAGCTGGATCACCTGCAGCGTGTCTCCATAACGATCCAAGAGGGAATTCAGAGGGTCGTTAGTGAGGTGAACACGCACTTCCAACGTTAGCGGGGAAACATCCTCCACCCCTCCCCTCTCCCTTTTCTCTACCCGTTCTCTGTCCATCGGAAGAGTGCTCGGTGAACATTTTGGTCTAAAAAACTTAAGCCGTCAAACTTGAATTGCAATGCGGAGAACTAGAAAACACGCACCCATGTATATATATATATATATATATATATATATATATATATATATATATATTAATATAAATATATATATATATATTGTGTGTATATATATGCGTAGCTTATAACGGCGCGGAAACTTGGTCATTGAAGCAGGGGGATAGACGTAGATTGAAGGCTTTTGAAATTTGGATGTGGAGAGGAATGGAGAAGGTGAAGTGGACAGAGAAGAAAACGAATGAGGAAGTACTTGGTATGGTGGGTGAAGAGAGGGGTTTGTTGGGAGAAATCCTGTGGAGGCAGGAAAAGTGGATGAAGGGGGTATTGACCGGCAGTGGGATGTTGAAGACTGTATAAGAGGGGATAATGTTGAGCAAACGAGGAAAGGGAAGGAACAGGATAGGGATGTTGGACGGGATGAGGGGAGGAAGGAAGTACTCGGAGATGAAGAGGGACCTCTGATGTAGAGTAGGATGCTTGATGTTGTGTTTTGCTAGGAGTCCCAAAATATTTATTTAGGTGCTGTGTCCATACCTTAACCGGTATATTACCTTATAATATATATATATATATATATATATATATATATATATATATATATATATGGTACAATACACAGTAACACACAATATAGAAACACAAAAAAAGAAGAACACTCACACGTATTTTCTTGATATTTCGACGGAAACAATCCGTCTTCATCTGAAGATATACGAGGGTCATCCGGAAAGTAGTACCCGTTCGTGAAATAAAAAGACAAAAGTAAATATTAACAAACATAAAAAATTTTATTTGAAAGAGGATACTTTAAACTACTTCTCAACATAATCTCCAAGCAAATTAAGGCATTTGTCATAACGTGTGACAAGTTTCTGTATTCCTGCTGCATAGTCCTTCGCCGCCAGCTCATTGAGATACGCGAGGGACCCATCTTGCACAAATTTTTGCATAATGCAGATGGTGTTTAACCATTTCATGAACAATTGTTCGAGAAACATTGGGAAAATGCTCACAGATGTCATCAATTGTGACGCGCCGATCGTTCCTCACGAATTCGTCAACTGAGCTCACCAGTTGGTCTGTAATGACAGACGGTCCCCCCGAACGCTCATCGTCGTGTGTGTTCCCCCTCCCCATGTTGAAGTTGCGACACCACCGCCGAACAGACGACTCGTCCATTACATTGTCTCCATACACCTCCTTTAATTGGCGATGAATATCACATGGGCGAACGTTTCTTGCATTGAGGAATTTAATCGCTGCCCTCACTTCACAACTGGCGGCGTTCTCAATTTTTTTAAACATTGTAAACAATCACAGAAACAACACAGGCAATGCTAGCGTCACGCAACTTGGCTCAGAGAAGGCAGACAAGCCACTGAAGCTATCTGACCTCGTCCAGCGGCTACTCGCGTCGTCAGCACTTCATGCGGCACGAACGGGTACTACTTTCCGGATGACCCTCGTAGAAGTAATGACTGCTGGAATTGTTGAGGTGAGGGGTGCGAGAGAAAGGGAAGGGGGCCAGGGGAAGGGGAGAACGGGAGGCGAAGGAGGGGTGAGAGGAATGGTTTGGGAGAGGAAAGGGAGATGGAGGGGGTGGAATTGACACAAAATCGGAAAATAGAACAACATGCTCACCGCAACTATTGCAACATACGAGACCCAGGCTTCAACCTACAAAGTATTGATCAAGACCTCGCAAGTCAAAGCAAAGGCCACGTACACCAAAACTCATTCGGAAAAACACAGTGTCCACCTCCCGATATGCTTTGCTTCCACAAAGTAAAACTTTAAGGCCACTCCCATCAGTGAACGACATTGAGGCCCGGATGCTGATAGGCCATACAGATGTAAATGAATGCCATTTCAAGAGTTTTTAATTCTATAGGGTTATCGGATGTGGGAAGGGACGCTAGGACGGAAACATTGTAACACTGGTTGAAAGGGGTATTATAATGGGAAGTATGTTTAGATGTAAGCATATACATATATATATATATATATATATATATATATATATATATATATACAGGGTTCGTCCGGAAAATAAGTGTACTGAGCTCAGGAAAAAAAATTTATTGCACTTTTACATATCTTAAGCTAATATTCCTCAAAATAGGACCCTTGTGAGTCGATACACTTGTTCCAGCGGCGTTCCCATTCCTGGAACGCTCCCGCGAAGGCATCATCGGGAACCTCTCGAAGACACGTCGTCACGGCCTCTTTGACGGCGTCCAAAGTCCCGTATCGCGTTCCTTTCAAACTCCTCTTTATCTTCGGGAACAG
Organism: Hetaerina americana; assembly: GCF_022747635.1. Taxonomy (NCBI): domain Eukaryota; kingdom Metazoa; phylum Arthropoda; class Insecta; order Odonata; family Calopterygidae; genus Hetaerina; species Hetaerina americana. Next base: position 8,079,708 of record NW_027286292.1, on the reverse strand, counting down.
AAAGAAGTCCGGTGGTGCCAAGTCCGGGCTGTAGGGCGGGTGCGGCAGCGTTGCCACGCCGTGCTTGGCCAAGAAGTCCGACACGACAAGCGCGGTGTGAGACGGCGCATTGTCGTGATGCAGCCGCCAGATGTTCGCATCTGTAATTGCTCCCTAATAATCTCGTGAACTATTGTTTTTGGCACATTACACTGCTCTGCTATCATCCGAACACTAAGACGACGATCAGAGTTCAGTACATCGCGAACTTTTCGCACATTTTAGTCGGTGAGTGTCGTTGATGGGCGTCAAGGCCGTGGTTCGTCATCGACCTCTTCTCTGCCCTCCACGAACATCTTGTGCCACCGAAAGATCATGTTTCTGGACATGGCTGACTCCCCGTAAGCCTGGTTAATCATACCGACAGTTTCGGTAGACGATTTCCCAAGCTTGACCGCAAATTTGATGGAATAACGCTGCTCCCAAAACTTCGGCATCGCGTTCCGTGACGTGGGTCGAGCGTGGAGGTTCGCGTTAACAGAGCTCCTCACTACACCACAGCTCAGAGCCGACTGCCTTTTTCAGCGTCGCTTGCCAACATACCCCCCTCCAATCGCAGCCCGTCAGAGCGGTGCTGGGCGCGCCTGGAGCGGCGGGAAAAAATCAGTACACTTATTTTCCGGACGAACCCTGTATATATATATATATATATATATATATATATATATATATATATATATATATATTTATATCAGGAAATAATTTTACATTCGTGATCTGCTTGAATCCGCCTTCCTCACCTCTCCTGTGTCCGTCCTTTGTGTGCGTTCCTATCCCTTTTCCTTATATCTTTTTTTATATAAATGAGTATTTTATATATATATATATATATATAATATATATATATATATATATATATATATGAACACAGATGTAGATTTTTAGACCATAGAGACACAAAGAAAGGACACTCACATTATGTTTTGACGTTTCGATGGCTCGGCCGTCGTCTTCAGAATGGCGTTGATCGAGTTGGTGCGGGGGCTAACGAACTGGCTTCCCACCCAGAGGGCGCGGGTTCAAATCCCGGCGGTGTTGAATATTTTTCAGAGGTATCTCGATCCCTACTTGAGGTGCTTTGTGGAGGGCACTTTGAGTGAGTAGGCCGTCCGTCGGATGGGACGTTAAACTGCGGACCCCTTGGCGCCTTTCGTAAAGAGTAGGCTAATGCCGACGCCGGGTTTCTCTCCACCCTTCATCCTTTCCTGTCCATACCCTATGGCGCAAATGACCTCAGCTGTCGGTCGCCTCCCCTAAATACTACTACTGCTACCAGAATGGCGTTCTCGGGGAAGAGCGGAGAGCGGAGAGGACATGTGCGGGGTGAGGGAAGGGGAGGTAAGGAACCAAGAGGAAATGAGCAGGGGGGCGGGAGGGGATATATAGGCAGCCATATGATGCATTCAGTGGGCTTGGTTAAGCCTGGGTGGTTTAAATGACTGGGCTACCCAAATATGCGCCATCTCGCGGATTCTCACCTCTATTATGCTAGCAGATTTGGGAAATATATATATATATATATATATATATATATATATATATATATATATATATATATATATATATATATATATACACATATAAATATATATATATATATATACTGTATATGTATATATATATATATGTGTGTAATTATATGGGTGTATATTTATATATATAATATATGTATGTGTATATATTTATGTATATATGCATATATTAGTCAGTGTACAAGTCCTTGCACTTTGCACCTGCTGAACCAACTGATGGTAAGTAGTAATTGGGCAGGAATTCTTAGATACCTACATATTTAATCAGAATTTGAAATTTTTTAATCACATTTCACACTATTTATTTATTACCGGGATGTCCAGTTGTAGCTTGGATTTACGGGCTTAATGATGCCGTGTTGGCATGTTTTCGTCTTCTTCCATCGCTCTAAATTCTGTTTGAGTCATTGAAACCGCTTTCGATAGAGAATTTCCCACGCAACGGAAAACGAGGACATTTCAAATATTTGACAGTAATTAATAGCATATAATAATGCTAATAATAAACAAAATAGGGGAATTAATGAATGTAAAAATGTAATTTTTCACCTATCGAAAATTTCAGAAATTTTCAAAAAGTCGAAAATTGTAGTTATTGGTCGTTCATATATTCTAGTTTCACCTGATCACGCCTTTAAGTACGTAATTCAATTGAGGAACAAGTCTTTGCTCAAGCATATGTGAGTATACATCTATATATATATAGTTTCGGTCTATCTTTCTCTGAACCCCCCCCTCCCACCCGTCAACTCACTAAATGCCTAATCTCGCCTCCATTTCGCCACATTGCCAAAATATATTTATTTGAAGGTAAAACTTGAAAATCTACCTGAAGATGATAATTTGTATTGAAACCTGGGTCGTAATATTAAAACTTTAAGGGTAGGTAACAAAGTTGGAATTTTTCTTTCCGTAATGGATAAAATTCCGCCAAGTCGAGCCTGAAATTACCAATATTCTATTAGTTTACAGAGTTATTTCCGACCAGTTTTCGATACACTATATCATTCTCTCATCTGAAATATATCTAAACCTGTCCGTACATGCACGTAAATATTTCAGCTATTGGAAATTTGTCCTTCCATCTTAATGGCGAGCACGAATCTAATGAATACGTATCGTATGTTTTTTTCCCGTCAAGAAATGATAAGACTGTCGTTGATGATTGTCCGGAGAATAGAAGGGCAAAAGTTGTTTGCCTTTTTTTTAATTTTCTCATTTATTTTACTCCGCATCCTCATGTATTAATTAATTGAAATTGGATATTTTTATTAATAGCTTGAATTTGATGAGTGTATTAGTATTACGAGTATTTTGTACCTATTAAAATGGAATTTTTCAAATCAATGAATTAACAACGTGCACATCCGATTATTACTCTAAAAAATATCTCGCATACATTTTTTGCTTTCCCCTTTTAAATATTAAATTCCACCACTTTGTCGATTGCTTACTCATGCTTTATTAACTCTGAATGCAAGGAAAGTAAATGTTAACACTTCGGGAAATGTCAGCCGCAGAAATTAATTTCACCTCATCAACATAGTTTGATATTTCTTACGTCTCCGGTGAAAAAAATATTTTAAAGTGAAATCCTGGCGTGGTTTGATCTAATTACAGTCATGCTCCACGTACGAGAAAATCACTAGAATTTTTTAATCGAATGCTTGGAACAACTTCATGATCAGACGAAGTTTAGCCGCAGCTGGCAAAGATACAAGGCACTGGCAGTCATCGTCAGACATTCCCTGAAGCTCATCATAACTGTAACTCTTCCTTTTAGCATCTGTAGGAACTTAACGATTCCCGGCCTGGTCATTTTCAGTGAGTAAATTATCATAACATGGGATAGGCCGTAGGCTGGTGCAAGGAATGCGTCAGGAGGAAGGGAAAGGCAGGAGGGAGAATCATAGAGGGAGACCAGGCTTCATCAGCGGCCCTCTCTCCACGAAACGTGACACGGTTCTTCCAGTTTTGCATACCTCACGATGAGTGATGAACAAGATTCGGTGGTCAAGTTTTTGCCACGCCCCGGAAAGGATAGCGATTTCGACTGCTGTGACATTCATAGTCATCAGTCACAATAAATACGATAGGTTCTCACTTTATAAAATCAATTATTTTTCACTTAATTAATTCGCCCAAGTACTTAAATTTGATACGTTATTAGTATAATTTCTATTGTACACGTGGTTTAAGATTCATGGATTTCACTTCAGTATTGCATCAACAGCATTCGTTGCAAATTTAGTCATGTTTATTTCGCTTACACCTACATAATATGGATTAAAACAATTTCCACAATGCGAAGTTTTATGTCATTGGGGAACAGAAAAAAGGCACACAAGGCTAAAGGGGGAATAAAATATCACTTTTCACAATGATTTTGGCGATGAAATCACGATCCGCTGAACCCACCGCGCATAAATGTCTCATGAGCATTACCCTGTTAACAACGTGCGGGTGGCACCAGATGAATGTTTTAACATTTTTGCAAGTGCTCTTAACCTTATTAAACGATCTTATACCACAAAAGCTGCATCGGTCTTAATGTTTTGTGGCGTTAGAGCAGTGAATAGAAACTCCCGATCCACCTTCCTTTGACTCTTTCCTCCGCCTTTTAACATGCTTAACAGTCTACTCTATTCCTTAGGGAATAACACTCTCTCCGAAAACCTCATCTAGTATTAACTTGGCTTCGGCACCCTATTCGTTCAGATATAAGAATAATATCAGCACCGCGTGTATGCCTCGTATTACATCCATCATTGCCGTAGGGGAAATTGAGCATTTCCCAACTTGAAACGTGTGCCACTGTCGCAGCGCTGGAGTCAAATCAATGAAACCGGTACCACTCGTGCTTATCTTAAGCTACCAAAATGTGTAAAATGTTTGCAGAATAAATTATGCGACGTAAAAAAATTATGAGCACTCATTTTGAACTGCTCTTTGTGTATTGTCCCTCAACGTGTGAGCCCTTGGAGAGTGGAATGTGGGCACTCCGAGTGAGGAACAATTTATCTCTCTCCCGACTCTTACAATTCTCTTTGGCCGCGGGTCCGATTTTCTTAAACACGCTACCCGCTCTTCCGTTTACTCACTCCCTTCGTTCCAATTACCATTCGACTTCTTTCCCTCGCTCCTCGTCGCCTCTCACTTGTTTCCCCTCTCATCGATTCCCGCCCCTCCCTGACCCCTTTGCCTCTTCACTCCCCCCCACCCCCACTTCCCGTCTCGCCGTCCTCAGTTCCCGCTGTCCCCACCGCCACACCCCCTCTGTTATCAATACTCCCTCGGCCCTGTCGCTCCCTCCCTCCCCGAGGGCTCGCATTAAACGCGATCGACATTTGGAGGAGAGCCGCCCATCCCACTCAGCACACTCCCAAATTATCCGGTCCGAAATCGTTTTCCCGAGTCCTTGGATGAGCCTGCGGGAGGTTTTTCACGGGCGTGTTGCGCCTGCCGTTCCCCGACAAACCGGTTCCGCCGAAACCATTCCGTCTCCCCCTCTGGGTCCCACAAACCTCCAGGCGCGGCGTTGTGCATTCGATGTTCGCCCCTCAACAACCCCCCCTTGTCTCTCCACCCTCCGCCGCCCCTCACACTGTAACCTCACTCCCTCCCTCCCGCCCTACCGCTCTCCCGCCCTACCTCTCTCCCGCCCTACCTCTCTCCATCACCCTCGTGCAGCCACCCCCGAAATATTTGCCCCGCGTTCCTTTCTTTTATTGACCTTTGCCGTGGTTGTTTACTTCGCGGCCTCTCCGCCGCACCCGCGGCTCCCTCGGGAGACTCGGTGCGAGGCCAGATCGGAGTCGACGGGTCGAGGAAATCATCAAGTCTCTCTCTCTCTCTCTCTCTCTCTCGCAAGGCGACCTCCTTTCATCCTATTCGGAATCCTTCGCACCCGAAACATTGTTTTTTTTAATTCAATCCTCTTCCCAAACGTGCGGCCGTGAGAAATTAGCGGGTGGACCTAATCAGCCTGCGGGGACTCACTGGCCCGGTTTTCTGCACGGCGGGTATTTTCTCCTGTCATACCCTCCTGCCGCTCCTCATCCTCCCCCTCCTCCCGCCAGGAGGGTGGCTGTTCATCAGGTGTAGAAAGTCTTTCGCGGTGCGTCTTTGCGTATTCAGAACGCCCCCCTCCTCCCAAGCCTCATCGAGCCCTTCACAGAGAGATGTTGTACAAAGTGCGTCTCTCCCTCCAAATGGCTTGCGTCTCAGGGTTCTCCCTTTAAAACTATTGTTAGGCTCTCATATTTCTTCTCCACGAGAGGTTTCAGTTTCGTTTACCCGGCAGTTCCACAAGATGGGTGTTCTGATTCCGATCGCTTGAAGGATGTCGCCTCTCCGTTTTTGCCGTGACGCGAGGTGAAGATATGATGAGGCCCGTTTCAATGAGGGATTCATGCCCCGCGTTATGAAAATGAAAGGAGCCCAAGGTGGCGAGGGCATTCCCACCGTGTTGCTTGGTGACCGTCCCTCCGGTCGCATCGTTGGAGTGGTTCGGGGACGCCAAATGGTCCGGATGTGGGACCGGTTAAGGGCTCTGGATTAGATATTCACGGTTTCTAACCACCGATACGCTAACCTGTTGTCTTATCTAATTAGCCCCTCTCCAGCTGAACTCTGCGACTAATCGTATTGAATTCTTTGAAAGTTATGAAAGTATTCGGTGACCGCAAATCCACTTCAATCTTTAGCATAGGTAACATAGTACTCCCTGAATAAATAAGCTTGGTATTTTTTCACGCAAAAGCTTTATGATTCTACCGGTTTCGAGGCATAGGAGACATCATCATGTATAAAATCATGCGTGGCCAGGACAGAGATACATTCTCGTTAGGTAGGGAGGAGGGCTGTGGGAGGAAATTTGCAGCGGAGGGAGTGGCGTGGGTTGGTAGAAGGAGGTGGCCGACGGGGATGGGTAAGAGCCAATTTCTAGGACGGAAATATTATAAATAGGGGGAGTAGGGAAGATGTAGAGTTTACAAACCGGCCGGCCCCGGTGGCGGCGGGGTACAGTTCTCGTCTGCCAATCCAACGGTCGCGTGTTCGATTCCCGCCTGGGTGGGTGTTTCTCCACCGAGGGTTTGCTTGTTCGTACTCGTGCCCATTGCTATGAATGTAAATAATCCGGTGTAAAGGCAAAAATGTGCTATTTTCGGACTAAGGTTAAACAAATAAGTAAATAAATGAAAACTTTCTAGAGAGGTGAGTATTTTATAACGATATTTTCGTTAGCCAAATGTCCGATGGACTCTGATGGTCCATCTCCCATAGGTGCTTGGTGAAATGGAATTGGGTGGCATTCACATTCCGGAGATTCTGCATGTGTTCCTCGGTGCGTAGCTTGAAAGATCTTCCCATTTGTCCTGTATAGACTACGCTGCAGTCTTTACATTTAACATAGTAAATTTCACTTTTTTCCAATGTTTTCCACTCTATCCTTGGTCCTATTCAAAATCCGTTTATAGGTTGCTTATGTTGCTGTATGCAATGTAGGTTTTCAACATCAAAATTTATTGGTGATTTTAGGCGCCTACAACCTTTTTACGTAATTGCCATTCATTTCTAAGAACTTTCCATAATGCTGCACGAGGTTCTTTAATCCCTCAGCATAGATGTTCACCGTCCAGGGCGGTATGACTAAGACGATCTTGAGTTTCTCGTCGTTTTCAGTCTGTTGTCCACCAAGCCATTGCCTCAAGTGAAGGAAGAGGAAATAGTCACTAAATTCAAAGTCGAAACTGTAAGTTGGATGATCAAAAAGTTCTCTAGCAAAATCTGGAGTCCTCTCCTTTGTGCGGACAGTGGTGTGCTGACGCGCGTTGCCGTGGAAGAAAACTACAGGATTTTGGGCGATATTTTACCGTGTTGTCGATTTTGGATTCCACGTCTCACTTTGTTTATCGTTTTTCAGTACATATCAATTGTAATTGTTGTCCCGCATTTCTTGAAATCAAAAAAAAGAATGTCCTTGTGTCGATATTCATTTTCCGACTCTGGTATGAAGATTGCTGGATTTTTTTCGGTTTTGTTGAAGTTGAATGGCACTACTGCATATAATGTTGTTTTGTTTCTGCGTTGGTATACGAGGATAACTCTTAGCATATCTACGTCTTGTATGGTGGGGGAGAGGGAGAGGGGGGAGAAAGAAAACAAATATTAGGTATGGATACTTAGGGTACTTAGGAGACACGAAGGGAAGAGGAAGTTGAAGGGAATCAGTGTAATTATTCTGTACAAACACACTAGAAAGATTATTCTTCTCAAGTGTGTGGGCAACTATCTGCCAACTGAGAACTTGAGAAAGACGGAAATGTTCGTCTTTTTTGCATCTCAAGTCGCTGTTAGGTTAGTTTGGGATAGTTGGGCGTCACTCGGAGAAGACGTAATCTTAGTGCCCGCCAGGCATTGAATGGCGAGGTGACGAACGTTTTCACCCCCCCCCCCCCAATTCTCGTCGCGACATTGAATGCCTGCAGACTTTGGAAGCGGTAGTAATGTGTGCTTTTGAGCAGTTGTAAATGTTCATTTTGAAAGACGAAATACTGAAAACTTTTTAAGTGATGAGTTCCCTTAACATTCCGTAGCTTTATCATGAGAATTACCTTCCATTCGTCTAATCCAATCCGACCTTACCCTCCTAAGTGGTGCTCTTAATGAAAATTCATGAAACATCTACTCTCCAATTTACTCACGACTAACCTGGACCAGGTTTCGTCTTCAAGGCCCGGTATTCATATAAAACTACCCCCTCCCCAGGTTCTCTCGCTCCTTCCTCTCTCCCGTTTCATTTTACAACCGCCCTCCACCCACTACTGTTCGTCGTCTAGGTTGTTGTCACGCAATCTATTTACCCAAAGCCTTGCGAATGACCAACCAGTGGCATCCCGGGTCAAGAAATTGATTTGTGCGGAATCTGCCAAATATTGTCATTCTGCTTACCTCTCTGCGCTCTTATACTAAGTTACCGGCTGCAGGGTCACTTATTCCTGATAATTTGAGTAATTCAAGACGATATATCTATGGTACTATATAGTCTCTATATTCTAAACGTTTATCGACAGGGGTGGGTACCTAAAATGGGCTTACCAGGCTAACGTTGTGCATAATGCTTACTTCAATTTGACTCTTTTATCATGGCCTCGTAAAGGCTACTCCCTGCAAGCATCTAAAAAACTATCATTGAAATCATAAAATATGTTCAAGAAGTAAAGAAAAACTTCAAAATGAAATACTTGATTTATTCTGATCATATTAGTGCAACAATATATTTTTCAACAGGAGTTTTTGTTGCAGGTATTGCATTTTGAAAATTTGAACTGTTGAAATACTTTGATACATTAGCTGAAAATAGTGGAACATTTCAGGTGAAATGTTTTAAGTCAACTGAAGATTGGTTACCAAAATGCTAAGATAAAATTGAATACCATGTTATGATATTCGATTCATTGGAAGTAAAATATACTGTTACGATTAATCTTATTACCATTAATTTATAGCCAGCCAACCACCTTCAAAAACATACTTTTATAATCTGTATTCTTAAAAAAACAAAATAGCTATAACACGAGCGGATCTGAAGGAAAACTAACGTTCATCGTAATGTGACGCTCATAAATTGATATTCCTTGTCACAGAAGATATTGGCATTGGTATTCCATTTCTGCATGTTAGACAATGCATAACTTAATATAATTTCATTATTTAGAGTAATCTACTGGACAAGGTAGGTTTTCATAAATCAATCCCTGAGGTCATCCAAACATTTAAGCTCCATCAAACATAATAATTAATAAACACTTTCAAACTCGTTTTAATTTATCCTTTTCTTCACATTTTTCTTGCCTCCCTTCATTCGATTCACATGCCAATTCCTTCCCTGGCACTAACTCGTATACCAAACATTTTAACTTCCACCGCGGTCTTCAATAGTATTTCATCACTTAAAATGCCCTGCTAATGCATTATTTTATCTTGAATATCGAGAAAATGTAGGAAAATTGCAATAAATCATTTAGTCAGACGAGAGCAATCTCTAATCGGACAGATGGAATGGGTTGGAAAAGCCGTCACTTTCCCCTCTTTGTGTTGACCGCTGGATTTCACCGGAGGCAGGACTCAACTTCCCCTTTACCAATACCCTCCCTAACCCCCCCCCCCCCAGGGATCAAAGGATTCGAAAGCGTTCCCTCGACCACACCGAGAGCGTCCTGGCTCGGAGGGAGCATGGGGACGTAGTTCGCGTACCATTTGAGAGGAGTGGGAGGGGTTATATTTTCCCATTTTATTCCATGCGCGGAATCAATTAGCCGCTCCGTTGGAAGTGAAAAGGGAGAGCACCTACAGGGGGGGTGGGGAGGAACAGTGGACAACTCTCGTTTTTGTTCCGGCTCCCGTGTAGATAAAGCGAATTATTTATATCAACTCCACCCTCCGCCATACGCGTCTGATACAGAGGCGGATAAAGGTGTTCTGGGTTTAAAAATCGATAGAGCGCGTATCGAGGGAGGAAGCGATAGGGAGTGAAGAGATGTAGAGGGAGAAAGGAAGAGGGAGAAGAACTATTGTTTGGGGTAGCTGCGGAAGGGAAGAAGGGGGAAGGAATGATCTGGTAGGGTCGCAGGGGGCGGGGAGACGAGGGTTGAGTGGAGGGGACGAGGTTGAAGGGATCGGGGTAGGAGACGGGTCGAAAAAAAACCCGGCGTTCGTGAGACGAAATGGAAACCATTGATGTTCCTCTTTTCTCCGCCCTGCGCTCTTGCCAGCCGTAGAATGTTGCCGTTTGATGAAAACTAAGGTGAAATTCTGAGAACGAGCATCTGACAACGGAGTGAAAGAAATCATCTGGAAGATTATACCTGTGCGCCTTCGGGAAGCTATAAATGAGGGTTTTTAATGGAAAGGAGCACTATTAGTGTTTTCAAATTTTGTAATCGAACGAAATTCTATTAATTTCAAATAAACATTTACCCTTACATACTTTTAAAAGTGAACTCCGAGACCCGTTTCTCAGAGCTGCAAGCTGATTTACACGCCTTCCAAATCCGTTCCACTTAAAAGGCATTAATGTAAATCTTCTCATTTATTTGATGTGTAGAAAGAATGTAAAGTATCTCGACGAATTTATTGTCACGAAAAGATTCAGTAAATTACAACAAGTAAATATAAGCACTAGTGGAATGGCCTGTATCTTTGGAATGCGGTGCCAAAATAGGACTTGAATCAACTTTAGAGATGATCATTTTAGGTACTTTCTGTAGGTACTTAAGAACAAAATATTACTTCTATCGATGTGCACATTAAAAAGAAGTCCAGAAAGCTCTGATACCCACAGATATACATGATTTGACTTTACCTAACGACAACTAGTTTGGATACTGGAGGCATCTCCCGGTTTTTCAATCTAGACCCTAGATTTAAGAGCATTACACGTTACGGACTAGGCAACCGCAGAGCCCAACCTTCAGACACGAAGACTTCAGACTGCCAAGGGAGAAGAAAGCAAAATATATTAGTTCGCATACAGGCTTTTATGCATTTATTTTTCATCTCTGTACATAAATGAGTTTCAGGACGTAGCATAACCTCCAGGTCGAGGTAACTTCAGGAGACGGCGGTACACACCACCTATTTGTCCGAATAAAACTTCGTAAGTCCACATGAACAATAAACTTAAATGCATTTACGAACTTTTTTTATATAATTCCTCATTGAACATCGAATCTCCTATGACATTACCCACAGGGTAGCGTCATAGGACCATACTACTTCTTAAATACATTAATGATATCACCAGAAAAATAAAAAGCAGCATAAGGCTCTTTGTTGATGGCACAGTAATCTACAGGGAAATAGTGAATGACGCAGACGTGAATCACTACAAATTGACTTAAACACAATTCAAAAATGGTGTGAATAATAGAGGCTAGAATTAAACAAGAAAAAATGCACCGTCATGAATTTCTCAAACAATAAAAAACACAGCCAAACTTTACCAACTTACACACTTGGAGGTGTTCGGATGAGCGTCGTTGATGAAGTAAAATACTTGGGGGTCACCCTTGCATCGGATATTTCCTCGGAAAACCATACACACACGATTTGTGGAGGGGTGCTTAAAAAGCAGGCATTCGTCAAACACATATTTGGAAGGTTAGCAACGAAATAGTGAAGGAAACGTGCTATTTTTCTTTAGCAAGGCCTTGCATAAAATATGCGGCGAGCGTTTGGGATCTATTTAAAAAAAATAAATTACAGAATAAAATAGGGTACCGAGAAAGGCCGCTAGGTTAGTGAAAAAACTCGTCATTATCTCAATAGTTTCAGCCTCAACTTTGTGTAAGTTCATTTTAATAAATGAAAAAGAAAAACTCTGTTCCAATCCAACACTTTATTTCAGGTACGACTAGTTTCGGCGCTACGGCGTCATCCTCTGGTACCTGAGGATGACGCCGTAGCGTCGAAACTTGTCGTACCTGAAATAAAGTGGTGGATTGGAACATAGTTTTTCTTTTTCATTAATGAAAAAACTCGTGCCAAAACACAAAGCCGTACACATTTAATACAGAATCTGGGGTGGGAACCTTAAGATATGCGAAGACTCGGGGTTGGATTAAACTTATTACAAAGTTATAAAGCGTGTGGTTTTGCATCCGACATCGTGGATATAATTAGGCGCCCTAATTACATTGGCGAGGCCGACAATTGCTACAATATTAGGGAGTTAGATTGTGTAACTGGTAGATTCAAGTATTCGTTTTTCCCTCGCTCTATTCGCGACAACAATTCAGTGGGAATACTTAAGATAATAATAGGTACACGCTGTCGAAAGTAGGGATATTCAAGATCAAATTCCCGCAAAGTACTTTCCAAGTCTGGCGTCCTTACGCCCAGCGCCTTGTGCGTTTGTGCTAGTTGGGGTGCAGGTGAATGTATATAACGTTTATTGTATTTTTTAATTTTCCGTCTGGAATGCATAGAATATTAATACGAATGCTAATACTAAACTGGTAATAAGAGTCTGCATTGCATGTGTGGCTGTCCCCTGTTAATGCATTTTCTTGTCCTCTTTGCGTAGGTATAGGAATAGCTGCTAACCATGTAATACTCTTAATATATGTAGGCGTGTTGCATGATTAATGTTCGGTCATCGTCTTTCCAAGCGGTTGTTGGTGGATCGCGGTGTGCCAGTTGCATGAGGAAATAGAGGGCATATATGTAGGATGGCTGGTAATCTACCACCCCCTGCCATACGTCCCTGCGATGGCTTGCGGGGTAGTACGTAGATTTAGATGAAACATTCCATGAAATTACTCCTGGAATGATTAATTATATTGGGTGCACAATGTAGCCCCCAGTCACAGATTCTCAAGATACTCAACAAAGTTAACGCTAAAGGTAGTTTCCATAGTATCGGGATCAACCTTGTGAACATTCATCTTGAGGAACAAGACAAACTTTGTGAAATTCACAAAAAATGTGATTAATTTTCATTGTACCTGAAGATGTCACCTATGTGATGAAACCGGCAGTACCGTATTAATAAATATTTTTGTAAATTTTTTCGAAGTTTTTATCTTATTCCTCGCCGAAGGTGCTGTTTATTCCTGAGCGTAGATTATGTAAAGACACTTAATTAAATCTCAAAAATCAACTTTAATGAATTAGGGTTTGGTAATTTTCGAGCGATTATTATTTGTTGTAATCTTCTACTCGTATGCAATTTTTCATCTCATTCAGGAGTGAATTTATTACGGATTTTTTTTCTTAGAAATAGTTTTACGTATATTATTATAATTATATTTTTCAAGTACCAATAGTAACCAGTTTTTAGCAAAGAATTCTATAATTTTTCATGATGAATCTATTTCTCACATTTTCGAATTTTCGGATATATTTTATTTCTCGGCATATTTGAAAGTTTTTTATCCTTTGTTCATCCATAAACGTTTATTAAATGTTAATTCAAGCATTTTGAATTCCTTGCAGTGAAAAAATACATTAAGTTACATAAAGTGGTCTGCGAATATCGCAACCATATTGTACTTAGCCACTGCAATAAATTTTAGTCTGATATGAATACAAACTCTGAAATTAATACGCATAGCGTTTTATTATTCTGTGTTATTTATTATTGTGTAGGAAATTTTCACGTAACAAATACTCAAATAATCATTTCGCCAATATATTTGTTTTCATAGCTTATGACGGTAAATAAATGAAACAAAAATTTTGTTTTAAATATGAAAATCATAACATAATTCAGAAATTAAAACATGACACTCGAGACCAAATACTGTGTTGGAATTGTTACAGTCGCATTTTAAAAGTAACGGCTACGAAGAGAATGAATAATAGAAGAGAATAAAAAGAATCAGTTTATCATGGCATAATAAAAATATGGTATTTCTCCTGGAAACATACCTCGCATAACCAATGGCTAATACATTTCAAATTAGGATGATTGACTTGAATTTGAATGCAAATTTTCTTAATGATTTAAATAACTTGCATTCATCACTGTGTAAAAAGTCTTCTAACCGCCTCCTTATTCAATTCACGGGGGCTATCCCTAGGCACTTTCTTCATCCAACTCCTCGCCTCTCCCCAATTTTCTTCCTTCTTCGCCCTTTTCCCCGTTTCCCTCATCCCCCGGAACGGAGAAAGACGGTCTTCCTCCAGGGGATCAACAATTTACCCTCCCTCCGGACGAACTTAAATCCTCCCTTCCTTCTTCTACCTTTCCAAACATCTCCGCTTTTTTGTGGCTATAGAAAGGCGTAAGACTGTGAAAGCCCTTCTTAATCCTTAAATATCCTACAGTGCTGTGATGTCAGTTGAAAGAAGTAGGTTCATACTGGAGGGAAATCCCAAAGCCTTTTTTTTCATGTGAAATAAATTAAACAGGTAATCGTCCCAAACCATTAGCCATTAAACAAGTTATAATTTTTACTTTTGCTGTATTTATCGAATTTTCTAAAATACTGGCTATGGTATTATTTTGGGAATCTATTCACACAAAAGATTTCACTCATTAAGTAAGTTTTGTTTGATCGACTAGGAATGAAACATTTTGGACATATTTTTAATATCTTCATACTATGGTTTGTTTAAAAATATAATTGTTTATGTTTCCGCTCGATATTCAGTGCTAGCGATTCAAAATTAATGCTATTTTACCTGTCGCTCCGGGTTTAAAATGAATTAATGCTTCCCATACGGTTACTCACGATGCAAATCATAATACAGGTACATGTACAACAATATAAATGAATACCTGTACACTGAATTTCCGAAGAGTTGGCCTTCGAAAACCTGCTAAGACCAGGAACATGCAAAGCAAGGAGATATTTTTCCATGAGGGTGCGCGTAATTAATTTATTTTGTTAATATTTTCTCCCTGATTAAACTGGGAAAGAAATGCAGAGGCGGAAACCTCAAACTATGGCAAACTTTTATGCATGCAATTTTTAGGCAAAATATTTTCTCAGAGTTTATCAGCTCCAAGCTCTTTTCTCGCTCTCTCCCTCCAAAAAGGGCATCGTTTTTCAATCGGTGCTCCTAACCGTCCAAAATATCTTAAAACCGATTTTCAATCGCTTTCTCAATATTTTTTTCCAGTTTTTCCTTCTTAGCGCGAGGAGTTATCGATCAGGAAGATTGGCCAATACTGGTCCTCGTTATTCATTATTTTTAGGCGGCCATAATTTAAAGAGGGGAAATGAATGAGAGGGTGAGTGGGGGTAGCTAAAGCAAAGGCTGAGGCGGAAGACAGTGAAAAATGACGGAGGAGTGTGTAGGGCAGGGGCTGGTTTTGGAGTGAGTGGGATTGTTAGCAGTTTCGGTCGCGTATTGAAAGCACGACATCGGGTTTGGAAAGATCTTGTAGCGAGAGAGTTTCCTTCACTACGGTAGCAGGAAGGTTGATGCGGAGTGAGATATGAATAGAAATGAATGCATGCTGGCAAAAGTGAAATCCGACGGCCCTTCCCTATCCACGCCGTTCGATTGCCGATTAGTTACGGCCGTTTATGTGAAGGGGTGTTCGTTGAGTGCGGCTAAAAATGGGATCCGCGGAATTGAGCTCTTTGAAGGATCAGCGTTGTTCTATGAAATTCTGTCTGGAACTCTGCAAATCCTTCACGAGAACTTTTGAATTGTTTACCAAGGCTTATGGTGAGAAATATACTATGAAACGTACTGCGCTTTATGAGGGCTGTTCAAAAAGGGGCGGCAATCAGTGGAAGACGACAAGCGTTCCGGAAGAACATCAACGTCGACCGACCCACATCGAGAAAGTGAACGATCTCATTCATGCAAATCGCCGTTTGACTGCAGGGGAACTTACAGAAGAATGCGGCTTCTCCATTGGTTTGTGATATGAAATTCTTGCACTTCCACAAAAATCCACCACCGTGGCGGCAATATAACGTCCTCGTCTGCCAATCCAGAGGTCGCCTGTTCGACTCCCGCCTAGGTGGATTTTCCTCGACCTAGGACTTGAGTGTATGCAATTGTCAAATTTTTATACCAATTTCAATGCCCGATGTAAAATTCGAGGTGCCGTTTTCGGACAAATGCAAAATAAATAAAATTATAAGTGAAAAATTGAGGATTCATCGAGTCGCCGCCAAATCCTGCCGTGCCTCGCCTGATGACAGCAGACCAGAAACATCATCGAATTCAAATCTGTCAGGAACTGTGTTTGATCGAGTCGAAGAGGAGGAGACCCTCTTATCCAGGATCAATACAGGTGATGAGTCATGGGTTAATGAATATGGCATCGAAACAAAAGTGCAATCTTCACAACGTATGGGTGAAAAACCCTTCCACCCCAAAAAAGCTGGACAAGTCGGCTCGCATGTCACGGCGATGTTGACTGTTTTTTTAATGCAAATGGGAATGTGGTTCACGAATGTCTACCTAAAAGCCAGACAGTCAACAAGAAGTTATGTTTTTTTGTAAGAGAAACTCTTTAAGAGTTTCTTAACCTGGGGTTTATTGAACGCCTAAGAGAGATAATTAGGCGAAAACGGCCCGAACTTCGTAGGAGCGGCCAATGATTTTTATCACCACGACAACGCGCCCACTCATTCGTCTCTCAGAACTCGTGAGATTTTAGTCAAAAACGAGACCGCCGTATTTCCCCACTCACCCTTCTCACCAGACCTGGCGCCATGTGACTTTTCCTGTCCCCCAAACTAAAAACCCCGTTCAAAGGAAAAAGCTTTGCCACCATTTCAGAGATGGAGAAAAATTCGACGTAAGAGCTTATGAGCATACCGAAAGAAGCGTACAGAACTGTTTCAAAAAGCGGTAACACCGTGGGATATGTGTATACGTTGAGGTTGAGGTTGCTTTGAAGGGAAATCTGACCAATAATTTGTTGGTGAAGTATTTTTTTTTGGAATAAAAAAATCGAGGATATTTCTGCACACAACTATTACGTTAACGCGTTACTTAAAGAGCTGTGCTAGTTCGTGTACTACTTTTAATAAGTTGTTACGACCCCTTTAGAGGAAATATCTTCATCACCTCGGGGTGTAATTACATTATTTCTATAATTCTTAGTTTCCTCGAAGAGTGAGAAATTTTGTTCACTCTGGCAATAGGAGAGTAACGATAGTAGAATCGAATATATCTGACGTATACCGATATTATGACTACGATTACGTCCAAGACTGCATAGTCAAAGAGAAACGTTCAGGACTACCAGCAAATACCAGGAGCATTGGAAAACCCAGCCAAAAATGGACACTTAGATATTTAAATAAATGTAATATAAAAACATATGTCCTTTATTGTTTATGTCAGCGTATTCATTGTGTCTCTAATATGCACACTGTGTACGTATGCAGGTGTATGCAGCAGTTTCCATGCTTAACATAAGGTTAAGAATTTCTTGAGGTAGTTGCGAGGTACTTTCTCCAAGCCGCAAGCAATAACCCAGGTTTTCTAAAAAGAGTCATAACTGGAGATGAGCCACAGATCTACGACTTTGACCCTGAATCAAAAGCCTTGGTCTCCCCAACGCTAGGTTGACGAAATGAAGAAGAATACGACGAGGCAGTTAATGACCATTCAGTAAAAAGGTTCCGGCGATATTTGAAAAGTGAAAGACGCTGGGATTAGTGTGCGAGGTCACAAGGGGAGTACTTCGAAGGGGGCTGAGGCCTCTAGAGTTCTGTCCTCCTTTGTCTTGAGAAAGGTGGTGTAGACCACCGAAAATTCGATACCGAGGAGTCTCTCTTTTTTGTGTGTTTCTGTGTTTTTGTCTTTGTCTACTATTGTTAATTCCATATACATAATTATTCACGCCCGTGAGACTTTCACAAAAGTGTGTATACAGGGTTCGTCCGGAAAATAAGTGTACTGATTTTTTCCCGCCGCTCCAGGCGCGCCCAGCACCGCTCTGACGGGCTGCGATTGGAGGGGGGTATGTTGGCAAGCGACGCTGAAAAAGGCAGTCGGCTCTGAGCTGTGGTGTAGTGAGGAGCTCTGTTAACGCGAACCTCCACGCTCGACCCACGTCACGGAACGCGATGCCGAAGCAGCGTTATTCCATCAAATTTGCGGTAAAGCTTGGGAAATCGTCTACCGAAACTGTCGGTATGATTAACCAGGCTTACGGGGAGTCAGCCATGTCCAGAAACATGATCTTTCGGTGGCACAAGATGTTCGTGGAGGGCAGAGAAGAGGTCGACGACGAACCACGGCCTGGACGCCCATCAACGACACTCACCGACGAAAATGTGCGAAAAGTTCGCGATGTACTGAACTCTGATCGTCGTCTTAGTGTTCGGATGATAGCAGAGCAGTGTAATGTGCCAAAAACAATAGTGCACGAGATTATTAGGGAGCAATTACAGATGCGAAAAATTTGTGCAAAGTTGGTGCCGAAAGTGCTCAGTGATGATCAAAGACTCAATCGTTTGGAAATCGCGACACAACTTGCGGATCACTGCAAAAATGATCCACATGTTTTACCGGACTTCTTTCTGTTCCCGAAGATAAAGAGGAGTTTGAAAGGAACGCGATACGGGACTTTGGACGCCGTCAAAGAGGCCGTGACGACGTGTCTTCGAGAGGTTCCCGATGATGCCTTCACGGGAGCGTTCCAGGAATGGGAACGCCGCTGGAACAAGTGTATCGACTCACAAGGGTCCTATTTTGAGGAATATTAGCTTAAGATATGTAAAAGTGTAATAAATTTTTTTTCCTGAGCTCAGTACACTTATTTTCCGGACGAACCCTGTATATGTATATATTATTTTGTAAATATATTATAAATATATATATATAATTATATATATATATATATATATATATATATATATATATATATATATATATAATATAATATATATATATATATTATTATATATATGTATGTATATGTGTGTGTGTGTATAGAGAATCGAGTATATGCTGAATCGGAAAAAGTTAATAGCAATGTCTTTTGCTAGGTTTCGTAGTTTCATATGAAACGGAAAGACTACCTGTACTCATATGTTTTAAGCGTCCTTTTTGCTTAACTTTTTTATGACAAACATCTGTTCGATCATAGTAAATGTTTTGCTTACAGCATGTACTAATTTATTTTATTCTCTATATGTAGAAGTGTTTTCATGCCAAAGTATTTGAAAGATGCAATTGGCGGTGGTGATACTCCTTTAAAAGTTCCCTTAATAGATAACCTATTCAAAATGATAACATGTGTGCCTTTAAACTAAATATAATTAGTTTTAGAATGCCGGGTGGAAGTGAGGGAGTGAATAGCGTTTGGAGTTTGACGGCATGCTAAGTAAACAGAGGGAAGAAAATCTTTTGCGCTAATAGTTGATTTGTTGATGCGTCCGCAAGCACTAAATCCCCGCCCGGCAAGCCAACTGGCAGACTGTCAGCGGCAATTTCATCGGGCTTGGGAGCCACATTTCGAAGTTGGCTTTAGAGCTAGACCATTCAAAATTATTTTCTTCTCTTTGATTTAGGCCCTCGCAGGGTCCAGCATGCGTTTACTACGTCCCGTAAATTCCCCGAGTAGAAAGGATACACCGTAAATTCCTATCAACATGGACCCCAAAATATCCATTCCTTAGGGGAGACGCCCGCCAAGAGTTTAATGAGGGGCCGAGTGAACCATTACTCGAAAGATATCCCCGCGACCATTTGGAGAAGGGGATATATGTCGAATAAAAGGCCATCCCTTCACAGTCATCGATTGATTTTTTGAAACATATATTGAAAGTATTTAGTAGCAGTTTTCAGGGTATATTTGCAGTACCCTTTGCTCGGCGGTCCTATGTCAGCCGTTAGCGATTAGTTCCAAATATCCACAATACCGCGTGATTCGGTAAATTGAGACCAAAAGGATGAAAGTTTGGGAGAGGTAAGGCAAAATTAGGGCGATCGGCTCAGGCTCTCAAAATCGATTGTTTTCCTCGGTATGAGAGGCAATACACACCTCGCCATATTCGTTCGTGTGATAACAGTTCCGCGAGTAGAGGCGAGAACGTCAGCTGGGGAATGCCATTTAATAGCCCGGTCTTCTATGTGTTACCAGAAAGGTTGTGGCAAGCGTTGTTACTGTAACTTGTGATTGGTGAAAGGGATCTCTAGTTTCACGACAGGTTATTTGCCTTCACTGCTCCCTTAGAAATTTATACTCCCCTCCGGCGTACCATTGAGTGGTATCATTTATACTTCAGGCCATCATCCAATGACTCTGATTTTTCCTAATCCTATTTCACTCATCGCCTTGATTCTGTACATGACATAAACCGGAGCGGGAATCGTGGTCGTCCCACAGAAATGTTATGAAACAATTGCGGTGTCGAGGGCGCTCTGAACTGCCGAAGCAAACCAACGGTTACGGGTCGCATCGGCGCGAGGCAATCGGGGAAATGTCGTAACGTAGAAAAATAGACTTCGGATCCCGGTGAGGAAAAGGGCGAGTTTACAACGACGCCCGCCACCGCTCGCGGAAAAAAAGGATCGGTTAAGGAAGCAGGCGAAAGAGAGGAGTGGGACCGTCGAATCTAGCGCGGCCCCGCGAGGCATCACCTTGGGAGAACGGGATGGCGGGGGGATGAGGGGAGGGGCACGGCGGCGAAGGTGCGGAGAGTAAAGTGAACGAGGATCAGCCAGGAGCGGTGGCAGGGTGAAGGGGACGGCGGTGATGAGTTGCCTTAATGGATGCCCTGACGAGGGGAGACATACGCACTGCCCGGAGAGAGAAAGAGATTCACCGGAACACCGGAGTGATGGAAGCGAGCACACGAGTGCCCCATGCCTTTATGGGAACGCCATCGAATTTTATTGCAGCCTAGAAAGCGTAAAAGTAAAAAGGTTGGGAGGTGTGGCTTGGAGTAATGCGGGGTCGGTGGCTTAAAAGGGATCCTGTGATGAGCAAGACGAGGCCGCACGGGGAGAGGATGACGGATGGGAGGGCATCAGCAGCGGCGGGGAACACGGTGAAGATCCCAATGACCGATGACGAGATCCTGAATAATGTATTCCCTAACCACTCCCCACAGGCCTAAGTAGGAAAGAATTTCAGGGGGAGGGGTCACAATCCACTCATCGATATGCTCCAAGGACCATCCACGTTCACCCCAGCAAACTCTTTCCCTCCGTAACATCCTAACTGCGAATCGTAATGTGGAGTCTTGACTGTGACGGTAATGAGAGAAACTGAGGATATTGTCCGGGAGAAATTTTCTGTACAATCCCTGGACCCCCCCACGCTTGGGTTTTCGTGTGGAGTGGTGTTTCGAATCGAATGTATGTGCTATACAATTCTTCTGGATCATTTTTGGAAACATATTCGCTTGTCGTGTTTGTCCGGTGGACGTAATCGTCAATCCCCCCCTGTCTATCGTGTTTTAGAGCCCCGCGTAGTAACAAGGCTGCTTCGTAGCCGGTTGGTGGCTCTTATCAGGCAGCGACTCCTTCACGCGAAGTCCACCCCGCTTCCCTTTATCCCCTCGGTGGTGACCCATCCCTCTTTCTCTCCTCTCTGCGCAAAAAGGGCGCCACACTGGCACTTCAGTTGTGCCGTGAGCTTTCATTGAACTCTTCATTTCGTTAAATCTTTCACCCATCCTCGTTCTGCCCGAAATTTCAAAATTATGTCTGATATCGAACGTTTTCTCGCCCTCTGAATAGAGTGAGAGCTTGAGAGTATGATGTGGTATGAATTGATGGCCTATCTCTTCGAGGGAACTAATAAGAGTCTCGTCAGTTCAAAGAGACTTGACCAAGTCTGCCGAGTCTCTACAGGGCCTCAAGTTTTTTAACTTTACGTACGATCGCTTGCTCCTGTTTTGAGTATTTTGTGCAAATTTCATTAGAACAAGCTTTTTTTTAAAATCGGAATTTACTCTTTTGTAACTTACGTTCGAGCGTTTAATTGATTTGTAGAAAACTTTCTTCGGCAACTAATTACGGCAATTTACGTTCGAAAATGGATTTCTTTCGAATTAATTTCAACTCATGTTTTATAAATAGATGGCTCAGAACGATAAATATGAATATTAAATGGCTAGATTTTTTATCATACATGATGTTTACTCTAAGCAGTGTGATAATTAGCTGTGAAATATAAATGTAAGGGTGTATGTGAATTTGATAGCCTAATAGTTATCATGGTGTTTGCCAATTATTAAATGCTTCTTGTATTTTATAAATGTACATACAAATGAGTTATTATTCTTGTCGTATCGTTTTGCCTGAGATAGGTTTTGAAGAGTTACCCGTTCAAGAAATTTTAAATTTAAAAAAATAGTATATCACATCATTTCTTCAGCCCACAATTTAAAAATATACCGTGGTAGAATTGAGGTTGTTCAATTAAGCTTTTCGATTTATGGTATAATTATTTATGGGAAACTACCTTATTCCTGCGTTATGTAAAAATACCTGGCTAATTCCCCAAAGAAACCTTAAAGAGTGATAACATGCTTACTCATCTTTCAGCGTGCTTATTTAAAATATTCTAATATAAATACAGGATTACTACGTAATTAATAAATGTCAATCTAGGTAAAGAAAAGATATTTTTAGATTTTAGGAGCATAACGATTCTTTTCCATGTCTGTATTCGTCCTTAATAAGAATAGCGTCGTCAAAGGTCAACTTTTGTGAGATAACATAATAGTTTTAACGGACTCCTGTCTGTTTTTGATAATATATTGCCAAACGAATTAATCAAAATTAACCCCTTGGTAAAATACTAAGTGATACCAAAAAATTCCCTGATAAAAATTTTTATTCATCCCGACACTGAAGGCTGGGATATGTGGGTAAGTTTGGATGGTAAATAGCAAAACGTAGCATGGAACATAAAAAAGCATACTAATATCCATTAGTTTTGTCTTTTAGTAGTCATCGTAGAGGAGTCATGCCATTGCGCACGCGCACAACTCCAAAAATCGGTAAATTTGCAGTCGGCTGCAGCTGTAGAAATTGGTTGCGGTTGAAGAGCATGTGCTCGATCGAGTGTGAACAGATCTCTAACGTCTGAACGTATACCGATTTACTGAAATCTAGACCCCATGATAGAAAGAGCGAGGAATTGAAAAACAGAATTGGAAGGAGTCGCAGATTTTTACGCTATCGTATATCAGTCGCAGAATAAATGAAAAAGGTAGACTCCATACCTGTTACTCGTGTATATCTGTCATTTCGTTCTTGTTTGTGTGACAGATAGCATACCATTGAATGTTTTATTCACTCATCGAACGCGATGCTAAGCGAGCAAGCTCTACGTTTGGCATCTACGTATCTGATGAGCCCATGCGCCGGGAGTCCCACCGACCTCTCTCTGTAAAACAATGGCGCCTGAGATTTGACAAAGTTACTTTTTTGTGGCTTGATTTGTTTCTCTTCCATTATGACATACAATCTATTGAAGCTAAAAACTGTAAAAGTTATAAGTGTAAACAAATCCCTTGATTCGATTTCACTTGTTCGTCTGGCGGAGTGGGAAGCAGGAGTTCAAGCAGCCATTCACTGTATAGATAGACCACACGGTTTGGGCATTCGCTGTTTCCTAGGCGAGGAGTGATTTCTGTCCTGGTTATTGGAGACGAGTTCGTAATATTATGACCGGAGAAATGGGAAAGAAACCACTTATTTGTCGTTGAACTAGGTAAGTTAGGCTGGTTATTTGCCGGGAACGTGGAAGGCTAGAGTAATAGTTCTAGGAACGACTCGGTCGGTTTGACGTTTCCCGCTCTTAAGATTGTTGATCCCCACGCCTTTCATTTTAAACCTCATTGCGTAGAAAATCTGCTAGTGGAGAGATGTCAGCCACATTCAAACAAGCGCAAAGATTAATATCGTTTCTTACCTTCGCTGGAATATTGCACAGTCAACAAGTCTTATGAACAGCAAGACAGAGGAAGTTATTGCGCCTGGCATCGAATTTGAGATGATCATTGGAGTCGTTGAGCATTGACCTCTTACTGTGCGACAAGAGTGACAATGAGGATAACTTCTGAGCCCATTAGTGAACGAAATACGAACTTTGACCATCTGGCGGGCCTTGAATTCCTCGGGCACAATTCTTTTCTGGAGGAATCATTGATATCAATGCTAAGTGTTGTGCGTAACCTCCACCCAGGAGTGACCCCTAAAAGAAAGACGGAAACAAAGGCCAAATGTAAGCTCATTCAAATAATTGAGAAGAAACTGTTCGAGTCGTTCGCAAGCAATGGCCTCTTTGATAGTTTTGAATAAATATCAGATGGTTTTTTTCCTCATTTGGTGGTTTCTTTTCATGTTTTCCCTTTCAGCTTTTTTCAAATCATTTTGCAAAAACTTGAAAAACGTTTTTGCTTGGATGCGCACAGTGCTTTCTTGTGATAGCTAAGAATTTGATTCGGTGGTGGAAGCATAAAATATTCAGGCCTTGAAGTCCTTAATTATTTCCATTCTTCCGTCAACGGTAACACTAGAGATCGATTTCACATATTCAGGTATTCTGATACCCATTTGCACTTAGTATGACTTTCTTTTTCATCTCGTGTCTCTTTCATAAAATTGCCAAGTGTCCTCACAGCGTACCAGAAATTACCATACTGCAAAGCAAATGTAATCGCTGAATTATTTAATTGTCATGCGTTTATTTTATGAAAATTATTACCAATTTATCAATAACTATTTGCAAATTAGTCCTTCGTATTTAAATTTATAGATATAAATGTAATACGTAAATTTCAATATACCTACACCCGGATTTTTGAAACCTCAATTCCAACTATGAAAGACCCTTTCCGTAAAATAAAGATGGATGGATAGCCGTGAAATGTTGCCGCCATGTGCACCGAAGTAGATGGAAAGCTTGTTAAGAGGGGTCTCTTAATTTTGTACCTCTTTTGATTCATTGTAAATTCACCGAAGGTCTCTCTCCGCGAATGGTGTTTATTTAAGAGGTCCATTTAAGAGGTAAGTGACGAAGGAAGATGACTCAAGGAGACGTGAGCCTAATATTTCCAGAGAAAACTCGACCGATATCCGCAGAATTCCCGGGCATTTAACATTATACATACATTTGTTATTGAGAGCAACAGATGGCAAATTAAAATACAGGCGTACTCATCCATTGTCGACCCAAGTGGCTTGCCCTAGGGCAAAGTGGCTATCTACCAGTGGCATTCTTTCATGGATGGTTGGACTAAACAGAACATATAGGATGCACAGGAGAGGGCTTGAGCTAAATTGAACCATTCTCGTAATAGCATGAGAGGGCCCTTAGAGCCTTGCGGAGTGCATATCGCTGGCACAACTTGTGGGTGCGTAACCGTTGAGTGTTGCATTCTTGGCGTCAGCTGGCATGCTGGATAGCGACCTACATACCCAGTGGAGCGGTGGTCCCAGTGAATAAAAGGTTTTTGGAGTGATATCGCACTAACCGAGGGCAGGCCACACTCGGTGACGAGTCGGCAGTTAACGTTTGACGGCATCATTAGTCTAAGAGTGTACTGCGGTAAAAAAATGTCAATGTTACTCTCTTAAGCGCTCTCACTTGGATTGAATCTGGGCAAACAGGTGCTCATATTAAAAGATTGGGATTTGTTACAAAATGAAATGTTAACAATTTTGTAAGTTAAAAACATATCTCCATGGTGAAATGAATGGCTTTTAAGATCGTTCTTCCTTTTAGGGCTGAATTTAAGCCTTGGCGTTAATGTAATGCAATACCCCTACTAAAATAACAGAGACGATAACTCTGCAATTTGTCACTTTATAAAGATCTATTTTCGACTACTTTCGATGTACTCCAACATTTAAAAGTTTCTTTTTTACGATTTGCTCAACAATTCACCAGTACTTTCTTGTGTCAATGGCACCATTTTCGAAAGGCAGCGGACTTATTTAATTGGGAATTGAGATATATTAATTTGGAATATTTCGTGGAGACATTTAAAACTGATAAACTTCTTCAAAAGTTAATTTTCTGTGTCATTCATGGGATTACCGTTTATTTAACGAAGTGCTCCCATTTGTGGCACTCTCATAAATGCCCTGTTGCTCTCTTCAACGATTAAATCTAAGAATATTTTTAGAAAATCATGTTAATTTAATCTTTTGTTTTTCCACTTCATAAATTAAGGCTAGCAGACGCGTGATCTATGGCTAAAACAAATCTTCCGGTCGTCTGCCTTGGTGTTGGTGGTATTATATGGTTGTATAGTTCGTCGTTTTCCGCGTTCAAATTTCCGAAGCCGAGGAAAGGCGAACCGCCTCTGCCGCAGCGTGTTGCGGCTTGAAAGGGATTCACTGTCGGTTTGCCGAGAGAGGACGGGCGACCGGGTATGTTCGCCTTTTGTCTCCCTCTCTTCTGTATCTCGTTCACGCGCAATCCGAACCGCGTCCCTAAAGCAAAAAAAAAGCGAACACATCGCCTCTCAAAACTCAACTCTGCCTCCGCCGCCACGCGTTGCTCTCCACGCTGCGGTGATTCTGTGGACAATAACTCGGTCGCATGCGTGTTTCCGTCGCGGCTCAGGGATTGATATTTCCTCCCGATTCCTACATCCCTCCCCTCAAAGTCCCCCATTTGGCGGCTTCCTTTTGTGGCGCCGGCGGGCGGGCGCCTCGTCTGGGCGGGACGGGGGACTGAGGGTGGGTGTGGGGTTCCCCATCCCATGACCGGGGAGTGGGTATCGAAGTAGAAACGAACGAGTAGGTGTAGATATCTCTCTCGTAGAGATATATCTCTCTCTCTCTTCCTCTCTCGTAGAGAGAGATATCTACACCTACACCGTACACCTGATCGTATATCTCTCTCTCTCTCTCTTCCTCTCTCTCTCTCTCTTCCTCTCTCTCTCTCTTCCTCTCTCTCTCTCTCTCTCTTCCTCTCTCTCTCTCTCTCTTCCTCTCTCTCTCTCTCTTCCTCTCTCTCTCTCTCTTCCTCTCTCTCTCTTCCTCTCTCTCTCTCTCTCTTCCTCTCTCTCTCTCTCTCTTCCTCTCTCTCTCTCTCTCTTCCTCTCTCTCTCTCTCTCTTCCTCTCTCTCTCTCTCTCTCTTCCTCTCTCTCTCTCTCTCTTCCTCTCTCTCTCTCTCTCTTCCTCTCTCTCTCTCTCTCTTCCTCTCTCTCTCTCTCTCTTCCTCTCTCTCTCTCTCTTCCTCTCTCTCTCTCTCTTCCTCTCTCTCTCTCTATCTCTCTATCTCTCTCCTAAGGGTTCGTCCCAGTTGTTTCGGGCTGAGGGACCCCTGCGCCTTTCGGTGGGATGGCTCGGTTTTTGAGGCCTGGAAAATTTCTCCACTGCTCAATTGGCTAGAGTAGGGAGGGATATTTTGCGCAAGAAGTTATGCATTTACGAGTATGATCATGTCTTCGATCTCATTATTAATTATATTGCCATATTTATATAAAATAAAAAACGCAGTTAGCGCTGCTCACTTAGGTATTCATACATTCTGCATCCATTTCAGCGCGCAGTCGATTAATGTTCAAACATATGCGTTGACAGTGCTAACCATAGAAGTATAACTATTATAATATACAATTCCCTTAGAACACGATTGAATTTTTAAATAACATTATTATGCCTTCCGTTATTCATTCAACACATGCTTACCAGTGACGCCTATTGGATTTCCGCTGCTTTTGATGAAATCAATTGTTTCTCGACGCTAATGCGGTGCGTTTATTAAATAGAGCTGCCCCATTTTTTTAGTAGTTCCTACGCAAAATTTATTCCGTCGGCATATGTTAGTGAACGATAGCTTTCCTGGATGGAGAGATAATGAGCAGCTGTTTTTTGACAGAATATTAATCATGAAAATCGATGTCATTCTAGTATTTCAAAGATGTTAAATCGCTGTGTGCTTCTCTTTTAATTACCTAAAATGGACTTCGCGAGTTTTCGGAGAAAGAAATGGTTATGTTTTAATGTTCAACCCATTCAATCCAGTCATCAATCCATTCAAGGTGTGTGTAGAAAAATATCGCAAAGCATTTCGCGCCATTAGTTCCATCATTATGGTGAAACTGAAATGGTCAATGTACTCGTATTATGCCATTTAAAAATTTTCACGCAAAAACTTTACTGAACAGCTTCCCAAAATATTTGTTCTATGCATCGTTATCTTGATATGAACTAGGTCATCGGTTTACCATTACATCCGAACTGTACTTAATCTGATTTAAATAAGGTCAAAGCAGTATGCATTACTGGAAGCATTACATTGGAAGCAGTCCCAGTTTTTTTCCATGATTCTATAATTTTAGACAAGTGTGTAATTCATTTTGCGTTGTGCACCGCCAACTAATATTCGCAGAAACCGAGCACTTCTTTGAGCCCACTCCCGCAAATATACTGTTCAAGGGTCTCCTTATAGGATTCCGTTTACGATTCCATCAGGATGCACGACTAAAATTGGATGGACCAATAGATGGTGGGTGCGTTAATGGCGATGCGCCTGTTATGAGACACATCCTAAACCCAGAACAATAAATTCATTTCGAGGCGGAATAATTAAGTCCTAAAAAATGAAAATAACATTTACGGAGAAATTAATCAATGATTTTAGACTAATCGACGCGATGATTTCGCTTTCCAATGAATACGTTACCGCAACTTCATCGCGACTGATTTCCTTGCGATTAGATCGATCGATATTATGCTTGCTGGTCTTGATGGAGGTGATATGTAGCGAAAATTTGGCCACGGAATATTAGATTCGTAGTGTGTTAAGAGACAGCCGGATGTAAAATGCCAAATTATCTCCCTCCCCATCGCGCGTTTGAGATACAACCCTTTCCTGGGTGTTCTGAAAATTGATTCAAATTATTCTGGGCGTTTGCATTGATCGCTTATTTGATGGTCTACCGATACCAGTCATGAATTTTTATGGCAGGCATTCCTCAACGCTCCGAATGAAAATGTAAATTTGAAATACCACTTTTTGTGGCCTGTACAGCGTCGAGTTTTATACCAAATAAATATTTCAGCATTAATCATTTTGAACTTCGATTCGTATTGAAAGGTAATGTAATTCGTGAACTATCGAATAACCTACGAATATTTTGCCAAATTGGATTTCGAGATTTCTTTATCTAGGATAAGTGTTTTCCCTGAAAACAGATGTGCCATACGCGCACAGTGAAGTATGTGATGAAGTATTGCAAGCAAGCAAAATTTGGTTGTGTAAATAAACAAATTTATAAACTCGTGCGTCAGAAGGTCACCACTTATGAGATCGTTATAAATGACGTATTTTCAATGGCTTTGTTTGGAGCAAGAGGTGCTTACGATTCCTATAATTTAAGAAATATTTATGATCAACTGGCAATTTTTATTGAGGCTTGTTTGTGAATATTTTCCTTTTGAGAAAAACTGCAAAAATACACCCAATAATTTTTTATTTTATGGCCTACCTGTGGTGTTGCATAAAAATTGAAGCAATACAGGAATACCTGTGTGTGTGGTAAAACTTCATTTTATACCCAGAACCATCGCGAAAACCATGTGATCATTGACCTTTCCAACTATATATATATTTCCAAATATTTTAATGTACTGAAAACACTTGATTATTTGCTAACAAATTGTTATAGGTGTTAGCGTAGTATTGTAAATCATTAAAGTATAAAATTAACTGTTTCTTTATCATTTCGCCACAATATCATAAATGCATATTCTATGCGGATTCGGTCGTTAATATTTCTTAATTTGAGTGGAATATTTATGATTCTCTGAAATTTGATATTTTATGTGAGAAGTAGTTCAAAATGCTTCAAATTCTGTATTTTGGTCTTCGATTAAATATTCCATTCCTTTGTAATGTCCTCGCGATATGGAGGTAAGTTATATTATGTTGATAGCATGCGTAATCTATCCGGTAGCGTTGTTCCTTCATGAATAACTCTAATTGCATTAGGATTACATGATTGTAACATTGACAATGGGTAATGTGGAAGAAAGGTGGAGAATTATTTACCTACACGTGTGTTTTAATATGCTTTTAGTGTCACGCTATCTTCGAAAAGTCCTTATCAAAGCAACCGTCGAGGAAAGAGTAGTCCCGCAGTAGGACCGCGACCATTGGCGCACAGCAGGTCCAGTGCGGAGGGAGAGGGCGGATGGGGATGGACCGCGATGGTCGACCGCAAATGTAACTTGAGGAAATCCATTATCCATTCCCCCACGACGTATTCGTAGTTACGTGTGTCCCAATCCACTTCTCTGTCAATCGCAGGGAAGGCCGCACTTATGTTATGTAACGTTATGAATATCCTTCCCATCCGGAGACCTTCCGTTACTTATTTGGGATCCGGCATCGCGTGTATGGGGATTCTCTGCGAATCACAAGACTCGCTCCGCGCTTCGAGGACTTCTGTGTCTTGTAGATAGACCGCAGCTCGTGGACGAAATTCCCGCCCGTGCCCGTAGTGATTTTGTCTGCATCAAACGTGGCGTCGTTTGAGTCGAATGCAACTTGCACCATCACCTCGGGGAATATGCGCCTGGCTTCAGTTACGTTGTCTCAACAGATATATGAGTGGTTTTTATCCGTAATGAGATTTTATTCAGACATGTGGGGCTTCTATTCGCTCCGGGAAACAGATCGTTTCCTTATTCATCAATTCCAGGGAAATTGGTAAGTTAAATTCACCGCCTCAGGGTCTTTTGACATACTTTGTACCCGGCTTTTGTAGGCTGTCCCGTGAATCTGTGGCCGCAAGTCAC
Organism: Hetaerina americana; assembly: GCF_022747635.1. NCBI lineage: Eukaryota > Metazoa > Arthropoda > Insecta > Odonata > Calopterygidae > Hetaerina > Hetaerina americana. The sequence continues at coordinate 8,048,925 of NW_027286292.1, read as the reverse complement.
AAATTTCTGCTGCGAATGACCATCGAAAAGTTAATAGATAAATCATGCATTTGAGATTATCGAAGCTTTTTTCTCTTCACGGGGAAAGCAAGAGAGAATACTATATATTCGTAAAGCTGTTATCTCTTTAAGAGGTCTTGAGCGCATTTTTGTGTCACAAGATCATGAGAAGAATTATCAGGTTCAAATTAGATATATTTAAGGTCTGATCTTTCCGTGGTAGTTTCAATGTTAACCTACTTCTTTCATCCATAGCACAATTGAGCATATACATTTTATATATTACTATATATAAGTATGCGTTTATATATATATATATATATATATATATATATATATATATATATATGTACACATTTATGTATATGTATATATTATATGTGGGTCGCGGTAGTCCAGTGGGTAGAGCGTTGGACTGCTGATCGGAGGATCCCGGGTTCGATTCCAGGGCAAGGCACTCTGGGCACCTGCAGCTCCACCCAAGCTAAAGTGATATTTCGGGTACCAGGTCTTCCTGGGAAACCATAACCGGCACAGGGAATGGAACTGGCCCCCCTACCCTGATGTGTGAATTTCACACGCCGTATAGGGCTTAGTACTGGGTGAACTCTACCATCACCTACTAAACCGACCTTCGGGTTGATTACCGTGTTTATGGTTTTTTTATATATTATATATATTATATATATATATATATATATATATATATATATATATATATTATATATATATATATACATATATATGGTAAAGATGAAATACACTGAAAGGCAAAACAAATGAGGAAGTGATAGGATCGGTGGGAGAGAGTGGACACAAGAGAAATCCAAAGGAGACAGTAGGAAATGTGACTTCAGAGCGCTCCGAAATCGTATGGCATTGTCCAAAATATATGCAGAATCCCGCGCTCACAGACGACAGCGTGGCGAAGAAACGGTCAACGTGTATAAAAAGGCCAAAAATAGGAATGAAATCCAGTTACAGCTGCACGGATAACTTGGTCCGGGGAAGGGCATAGCTCCTTGTAATAAATATGTACAGGTATTAGTCTGAAAACAATTTTGTTTTTTTCTTTGTATGTTTGGGGACACATTACGTCAGGGCTGTACGGAGCAGGGACTTTTAACTTTTTGCATAAATAGGGCAAAAATCTAGGAAGTAAATTAGGCTAGGTCCGATTTGGATTTAATTTATGGAAATCGATGTAAAAAAAAAACAATTTTTCGAAAAAAAATTCTTTTCGCACAGAGATAGCGACTCATGTTTCACTCGTATGATTTTCGTCGCTTCACCAAGGAGAGTCAATCAAAATAACGCTTTCTTTATCTAGCTATTATACCTTTTACAAGATTATATTATGGTTTATGCGTGTAGTTGAACAGACGCGTCGTTCTTAATAAATAGCCGCAATCAAATTCTGTAGTTTCTAGAGTATTATTTTATAGTGCATCATTTTTTTCGGTGAACTGTCGAAGCAAAATCTCGATGGTCTCGAATTATTATCTTTAAAAGATAATTTTTTTTGCGCATCAGTTCCTTTTTTTAATCTAGTTTTCACTCTGCCTGCAAAGTCTATCTTTCTGTCTACCAGTTACCCACAAGCCGCCGCTGGGGTATGTGGCAGGAGATGATTACAAATCATGAAAGAAGCATCGAGAGTTGAGTCTTTTTAACTTTTAGTCACAATATAGTTTTTAAATAATTCAAGTTATTTATAGCATATTTACTAATGGCTAATGCGCTACAGAGTCTAAGTCAGAGCTTAGAGATCTACAGGTCATGAGGATGCACATGCACTTTCACCATGTAAACGTTTTAGTCCTTTCGGAGGGGTGTGCCACTTAAATTGTTTATTATATTTCATTCATCTACTCCTCGGTAAAATTTGATTAATTATTGACTACCTCAAGATATCTACTAGCGAAAAAGGCCTTACAGGTAAGATTTAAACCGGATTAATTAAAATAAAAAGGGGATTCATAAAAAAGATTGAATATTAGTATTAGGTGAATGATTCTACGAAATTCTGAAGCATTAATGCACAATTATGCTATTGCTGTAAAACATTTCTTAGATGAAGTTTTTCTTTCCATTTTTGTAGTTTAACGACTATCGAGATTCTGTTCTTATATTCCTTTGTTTTTTATTAGTATATTTACATCATTAGTCCATAGAGTTCAAATTTTTATTGTTGGTGGCAACGAGTCCACACCCTGGAGAGAAAATGGCTCGATAAAGTTTTCAGTGTTTTTAAGACTCGCAGGCAATGATTACTTTTGAAATAATTTCCAAATTCCGGGTGCTCTCACTACTCAGAGATACGCTCGATGCCGGCGAGCGCTCCAGACTTGTGCATCGTGCATGCGTGGATTAGCAAACATTATTATTAGCATTTTTGCGGGCGAAAGGAGAAATGCCACGTTACAACCATATTGCAACCACCACCGTCCTTCACCGCAACCAACCCTGGCTATGAAGACCTAGTTTCTGAATTAAACGATTAAGTTCCTCTAGAGGAATTTTTCTAAATTCTTGAAAAAATGTCACGGACGAACTGAAAGCGTCACAATATTGCCGTAAATGCTGGATTGGGAGACACTATAAACACTAAGATACCAAAGAAACTGCGGGAGATGCCGCAACAGTAACTTTTAACGGAGTCATCCGCTAATGTGCATTTTAATGCAACAATTTCAGAGCGTAAAAATCATTCGCCTTGACTGGGACTCGAACCCAGATCCCTCAATATCCGGTCGAGTGCTTTAGCCACTTAAGCTACCGAGGCGTCCTCTTAAAAATTTCAGAGTTTAAGAGGACGCCTCGGTAGCTTAAGTGGCTAAAGCACTCGACCGGATATTGAGGGATCTGGGTTCGAGTCCCAGTCAAGGCGAATGATTTTTACGCTCTGAAATTGTTGCATTACTAAGATACCACTTTGGGCACACAAATGGAAACATGCAAGTCGGGAAAGTTGAACACTGAGCTGGACATCTTGGCATGATTTATTTTTCGCATTTCAAAGTCAGTCGAGAACATGAGGAGCCGTTGAAGCAAACTGACAAACAAATCATTTTAGGAAATCCTCTCCCTCTCGCACAATTTGTGACCGAAATGGAATGGACCAGCAGGTACGACATTTTGTACCATAACGGAAATAAAGTAACAACGAATAGATGTATCGTTAATGAGTAAATGCACTTAGTGTCTGCTGGCCTTGAGCCCCATGCCACAACCACCCGGGGTGGCTGCAAGGGTACCAAAAAATATAAGTGTAATGACGCGGGCCGCCGCGATAGGCGTTGCCTCTCTGAAGTTGCGGGGCTCGAAAGGAGAACGCCGACGCACAGTGAGATGGGAGACACGAGCGACGCCGCTTCCTTTCCTCACAGGTGGATATAGGGTGATGCCGCCCCCCCCCTCCAACTTCCCTCGCTCTCCATTCCCCCCCCCGAACCCCCGCCCAACGCCTACCCCACCCTCGGGGGTCGGGCACACTGCACCGACTGGAGGATCCCGGACGTGAAAGTGGACTAGGGAGTCGCGCTCAGCTGAGCTCCCCGCCGTCGCCGCCAGGCATGTGACACAAAGATGGCCTTAATACGTGACGCGTGACGGGGACGGCGTGATGCGACTGCATTGGGCGTTGGGTCAATTCCACGACACCCCCCCGTCCATTCGGATGAGCCCGACATCGCCAAGCTAGATTCTCTCGTGTGTGCTGGGGGGAGGCAGGGCAGAGGAAGGAAGGACGCAGCGGCAGACTTCGATGGCATGCGCGACCCTCTTCGGTCGCTCCTTATAAGGAAGGAATGTAAGTGTCTATAGGACGTTGGCGCATCTTTCTTCTGATTTCCCTCCACCGGGTGAGGGGATACGTGGTAGGAATATCAAGGGAGCACTAGTGGAACAGCAATCATTATAATTATGTATTCGAATCCGATTGCCCATTATTCGTCTACATCAACATAACACTTCGCATGCCGTCGCAAGGGCGTGTGGCAGTGGGTGGTAGATCACCAGCCATTGTACATATAATCCCTCTAATTCCTCATGCACCTGGAACCCCGCGGTTTACCGAAAAACGCGTGGAAAGGGGGCCACCGAAACACCAATCATGCAACATGCCTACATATATTACGAGTATTACATGGTTAGCAGCTATTCCTGCACAAGAAAGTACATTAAAATGGGGCGGGCGCACATGCAATTCAGTCACTTATTACGTGTTAGTATTCTACAGATTTCGGACGGACAATTCACGAATCAAATAGACTTAATATACATTCGCCTACACCCCACCTAGCGCAAGGGTGCACGGTGGGGGGCGTTAGGACGCCAGACTTGGGGTGCGTTTTGTGGGAAGTTGATCGCGTATACACTTATTTTCCACAGCGGGTACCTATTGTTTTCTTAGGTGCTCCCCCTTTTATTTTTGTCTCGAATAGTGCGCTGGAAGAACCAAGACTTGAGTTCATCAGTTCGACAGTCTAACCCACTGATTTTGTGACAATTGTCGGGATTCGCAATATGAGGGACAATTGGTGCTAGGAATGGGGAGAGGTAGTGAGAAAAAAAGGAGAGAAAAGAGGCGCGTCAAAACGAATTACGAAGGAGGCGGTGGTCGTTGACTTAATATACGAGTCTCGTAATTACCAGTTCAGTATACCTAAATTCTCCATCACTGTGAAGACCAATAAATATAACAAAGTAAAGCAGCGCTCAATGATAAGTAATCTCTGTGCATTTTACAGGAAAGTATTTAATATCCATGCGTAGTTCATGTATTCAGTGATGGTGAATTTTCAACAAGTTGAGCCTGAGACTATTAAATTCAAATATAAGTCTAATAAATATGTACCTCATGTAAACCTGCATTGATTGATTGATGGTCACTGTTTCCACCTTCTCAAAGGAAAAATAATATTAAATAAGACTTTTCCATTTTTCCAATCTAAGTATTACAGTCACGTGCTCTGATAAGTTGTGACAAAAGAAACTTGTAATCGCCACAATGGTTGGAAACATATCAACAGCACCATAGTGATCAATATATCGTTTTTAGTTCAGGGAAAGATAGTGTTGTCGAAGCCCGTGAAATTCGTAAATTGAGGGCAAGGGTGAGGGGTACGAAGAGGACGATCTATATATATATATATATATATATATATATATATATATATATATATATATATACCCGGCCTGCATGAGTAACTTTATACCTGAGGATGGCACCGATGCGTTGAAACTAGTCGTACCCAATAAAATATTTATGGGAAAGATACATTGTTTTTTTAATTAAGTGATAATGGATTTTGACAAAGTTTAGCCTGAAAACATCGAACATTTCATGGAATAATAAAATCTTAATCACAAAGTTTCTTATGCGGCCCGCAAGCATGGAAAGTATATGTTATGTGACTCGCTGAATGGATAAAGGTTGTGGATTGTGGATCTTCATTTATTCCTATTTGAAGCTGGCTGGCTGCACTCCATCTGCATGTGCACTAGTTGGTGGCTTCAGTTTGTGTGAGTATATGAATGCCAAATTTTAGGAGTTTGTGACTGTTTAAAGTCCGTCCGCCAAGCCCTGAGATCGGTTTTACCCTTTCGTCGCCCCACATTTTCCACTCATTATTCCGATCGTATTGTAGGTGACAATTCCGGTTTTGAGAGTAAAAGCCACTATAACACCTGCGAGTCCTGATCCGAGGAAGTCATTCAAGTTGAATGGGGTGTACGAGGATTGGTTCAAGGATGTTGACGCGAAAAAACAGGCCTTCAGTGCCGTGTCTATGTATTTCACATTATTTTACTGAATCCAATCGGGCAAGAATGTTTTCAGTGTCTAATGTGGTTAAACAATGGGCGGAAGTGTCGTTAACCGTGTAATTTTTCATCACGACTTCATTCTTGAACGTAATAGACATATCATCAGAGAAAATATCGATAGATATTCTGTGCAAAAATTGATTAGAAGGAGTTCCGGTGAAAAGAAATCTCTGGATGATGGATGAATTTAATTTTTTTACTCGAAATTTTTATCATGCTTGACCAGGTACATCCTTGAGTACGTAACTCCATATTGTATCGCACACTTTTAAAAAAGGAATATAATATAGATAAATTTAGCAAAAAATATTGAGATAGAATATTTATTCTGAATATCCGCGTGTTATTATTCTTTCCTGCTTGGAATTATTAGTTGTCCGATGTCTCCCACATTTTCAGCAATTGATATTAATTGATTTGCTTTGAATTCATATTAGCCCAATCCCGGTACACTTAGTTAATTCAGTAAGCATGTTTAAATGAATTGAACTTTCCATGATGAAATAGTTACCAAAATCAAGAATTACTTAATTATAGGTGAAATATAGAATGTAATGTACATGTGATGGGTGATATTGTGTGGTAGAGGCGTCCAGTCGATGCATACGCTTCATTATGCATGCTTTACGATATTTATTTAGTTCGTGATATAAATGTTAAAATGTGCACGACTCCGTGTGAGCATGAATACAGGGATATTTACCTATGCCTATTATGCACGAACCTGACTGAACTGGAAGAATTCCGGCTAATCTATTGGTAAATGCTCCACCAGCGCTAGAAAAAGCGACGATGCATGCGTATGATCATATTTGGTCGCATTATATTCCACAGCATTTAGCCTCCATATTTTAACTGGTAGTCGGTATTCATTTTCAAAAATACGCTTCATGTAGGTTTAAAATTATCGGAATGTTACTGATGATATTTCATTTTATTTACTCCCAATATTTTTTTTGTTAAGTAAGCCCAATGTTTTATATGCATTAATATACGAGTCCTCTTCAGTCCGGGGATCGAGATGGTGCGGGGGCTAACGTACTGGCTTCCCACCATGAGGGCGCGGGTTCAAATCCCGGCGGTGTTGAATATTTTTCAGAGGTATCTCGATCCCTACTTGAGGTGCTTTGTGGAGGGCACTTTGAGGGAGTACGCCGTCCGTCGGATGGGACGTTAAACTGCGGACCCCTTGGCGCCTTTCGTAAAGAGTAGGCTAATGCCGACGCCGGGTTTCTCTCCACCCTTCATCCTTTCCTATCCATCCCCTATGGCGCAAATGACCTTAGCTGTCGGTCGCCTCCCCTCAAAACTACTACTACTCTTCAGTCCGTTTGAATTTGGGAAAAGGGTAACTTATCGAAGCGAAGAGAGGTCAGTGGGTGGATAACAAGTTGCGAAGGTTTTTCTGCCCAAGGCTCGATCGTAATCGGGTTAGAGGATCTCGAACATCGAGGCATCTCGAGTTTTCCGTTTGATATTTTATTCATAGCCTGCCATGTGACCATCGGCTAGGGCAGTCGTCGTAAACTCTCTCGGGCAAGGGTAAAGCCTGTGCGCTGTTGTTGAAAGGGCAGTTACATCAGGCGCTTTCCACGTATTTTCAAATATTTTGATGCTCTCTCTCATGTCTCGAGTACTCTTGGCCGAATGACGAAGTTTTTAGAGCAAAATTTAGTCCTAACATCTCTCGAGCTCACTGTAATTGGAAAGCCACGAAAATCCTCACCATCACTTCCAAGTGATATCTCGCCGAATATGAGAATTCATTTAGCAGGAATTCTTACAGCTAACCATCTAAATGATACTATTCTGGTTTTATAAACCTGCCCAGCACGTTTTTTCTTTCACTCCAGATGTGCTTTATCATTTCCTAAAGTCTGTAGGCAGTCACCTGTGAGCCCAAATTAGGGAAATCTGACCTTAGTCATGTTGGCATTGAATGGGTGGCAGACACTCCGATATCTCAGAGCGATGGAAAATTATCACAGTCATCTGCCAGCTATTGAATGACAATGATGCAAATGCTTTTACCTATCTCCAATACGTGGCGCGACGGTGACAGTCCACAGATTTTTGGATATTATAGAGCATTCCATGAGGGAACTATAACCTCCGCTAACTGCTGCGGCAATGGCCAGGCGCGCGACTTCCAAGATGATTTGTGCCATTTAGGATCGATAATCCCGGTTCAAGATAGGTAATCGTATGGAGGAGGAGGGACGGAAAGAAGGAAATATTGCTACGGAAGCCACGCCAGGTGCCTCGTAGCAGCTGTTGGCATAACCTTATAAAGAGCGTGTTGGATATCTCATCTACATCCACATAATACCCCGCCAGTCGCCGCTAGGGCGTGTGGCGGGGGGTGTTAGGTCACCACCCGTAAAAGAGAACAAAACCATTAGCAAAATCAACCTATTCATGCAAACCTAAACCCATGGTGGCGTATAAATCCATGCAAAAACCTTTTTAATCTACACGCATGCAAATATATTATCAACTAACATATACATGCATCTTAGAATGTAGTAAATGTATCCAATTTTGTTTAAGTCTTCCTATATTAAATGTCAGGGCAGCTATATCCCTTGTATCACTATTTCCTTTGACAATTGGATATATTAAGCTAAAGAAAGTAATCAATATGGCTAGACGGAAGTTTTGCGCTAACTCACTTCGAGGCGTATTAAATAACCTCTCGGTCTATGAATTATTGGCAGATGCTGCATTTGTCAAGGAAAGAACCGGGTTAATACACAGTTACACACCTGCACAATGTACCCCTAAGGCTATTATTGGATGTAATATTTCATCGATGCTTTCTCAGAGGTATGTTGTTAGATCTTCCGTTTAGGAATAAGTTGCTTTTCATAGGGGTCGAATTAGGTACTGTTGGAATCCACCGACGGGTTCAAATCCCGGCGGTGTTGAATATTTTTCAGAGGTATCTCGATCCCTACTTGAGGTGCTTTGTGGAGGGCACTTTGAGTGAGTACGCCGTCCGTCAGATGGGACGTTAAGCTGCGGACCCCTTGGCGCCTTACGTAAAGAGTAGGCTAATGCCGACGCCGGGTTTCTCTCCACCCTTCATCCTTTCATGTCCATCCCTAATGGCCCAAATGACCTCAGCTGTCGGTCGCCTACCCTAAATACTACTACTACTGGAATCCACCGAACTCGACCGCGGCGAAGTGTACGACTGAGGTCGGAAAAAACATTTCTCTGAATGGACGAATGTACAAGAATGAGCTCAGCTATTCATTAGGCCTCTTCATCCCCACGATTTTCAGCCCTGGGATGGCAACGACGAAAAATACCCACGGAGTGACAGGATGGCCTACCGGGGCTATCCCTTCGGAAGACCCGCCGCCGGTGGGGGAGTCAACGAGGTGTCGCCCATTTTCAGCCTCACTTCCATTCCGTGCTTGACTAGGATGTGAACACACAGTTATCGGGGGATGGGTTGTGAATGGCCTAGGGAATGGGTCCGATGATTGGTTTCCGTCGCCATGGTGGTAGGAGGGCCAATGAGGCTAATATGTGTAACTCGTGTCGGACGCCTTCGCGCTCCCTCTTTTGTCGAGAGAGCAGAGGCGGGAGGGACTAAAGATTCCCTGCTAGGTCTTCTCCCATTCAACCTGTGTTTCGAAGACTTCCTGGCAACGCCGCACACTTAATACGCATGTATGCCGATGTCACAGTCGTTGCAGCCCCTTTCTTCACTCACTCGAGACGAAAAAAGTTTGGAAAAATTAAACATATTCACTTCGAGCGGGCATGAAAAATGCCTGCTCACGTTTCTCAACAATTCCGCAAGCGGAATCCCGAAAAGTAATTCTCCTCAGTTTGTATCTACTATCGTCGACTAAAATTAAATTATGGTGAGCAATTAAGTAATAACATCGTTAATTACTAATGGCCTGAAATTTCTTTGGATACTGAACTTCCATGTTCTCTCCCATGCCAAACCGAGAGTGAGGCTCTTGAATGAGCGTGTATTATTTATTTTTCCCCCCGCGGTTGCACCGTGTTTTCGAAGAATAAGACAATAAGGAAGATTTTATGAACGTTGTATTTAGCCATCAGAAGTATCCTACATGTGAAACGCCTTATCTGAACGGCATACGCTTTAAAATCATATTCCATATAAATATATCTGAAAAATCACAAAATTCATTAGAATAAAATCCTCTCCCATTATGATCCGGGCAACAATTTAAAAAAATGCCCTTACTGTAAATATTTAGAATATGAGCCTACCTAAAACAATGAGGCCTTATTTAGGTCCCAAAGAGAGTACTTCGAAGGGGACTAAGGCGCCATTGTTCTAGGTAGGATATTTATCTCACATTATTTCTAGCCTGGAAACTTTCTAGGCAGACTTCGTTCCCTGCGTATGAATTATTCCTGTGTTACCATACTTTATTCTTCGTCAGCAAGTATAGTATAAGCCACGTCATGTATATTTTATTTAAATCTATTAACTTTTTCGTGCATCTATAAATATATGTATATATATATATATATATATATATATATATATATATGTATATACATATGTGTGTGTGTAAATATGTGTTTTTGTGTGTATAAATGTGTATGTATATGTATATATATATATATGCATATATATATATATTTATATGTATAATTCACGATATATATGTATATATTTTAACCACAGATTAGGGCAAAATGAAGCACAAAGAGTTAAACAATAAATTGAGGCGGGCAACAAATAAAGCAAAAGAAGCATGGTGGAAGACGCAGTCTGAGGGTATGGAATGTTTAAAGAGGAAGGGTGAAATTGGTGCGCAGTACGGAAAAGTGAAATCTTTATCGGGAAGTAAGATAGGGAAATCTATGCTAAAAGGGAAAGGGAAATCTATTCTAACAGTTAGAGATAAGGCGGGTAAGGTAATAGTTGACACAGGAAAGATCCAAGAGAGATGGAAGGAGTATATAGAAGAACTGTATAGTAAAGAATTTAGACCATCAAAGTTAGACATAGATAAGGAACATGACGTACAGGAAGATATCTTAGGTCCAGGAATACTCGACAATGAGATAGAAAGGGCATTAAGGGAGATGAATCTAAATAAGGCCGTGGGGGTGGATAACATTCCCGCGGAACTATTGAAATGTTTAGGAAAATGTGGGAGAAAGAGGCTATATGGGCTCATTCGTAGAATCTATGAGGAAGGAATCTGGCCGGAAGACTTTGTGAGATCAGTTTTAGTTCCTATTCCGAAAAAGGCAAAGGCTACATCATGTGAGGACTACAGGACAATAAGTCTGATATGCCACGCAGCTTGTTGTTCTCGCAAGTTGTTCTCGGGATCATAAAGAATAGGATAGAAAGTAGGGCAAATGATTACCTAGGGGATGATCAGTTTGGGTTTCGGAAGGGGAGAGGTACTCGTGATGCCATTGCAGTAATGAGATTATTAATCGAGATGAATATAGAATACAACCAGTTAGTATTTGTCTGTTTCGTAGATTTTGAAAAAGCGTTTGATAGAGTGAATTGGGAAACACTAATGAGTCTATGGAAGAAAATAGGAATAGATTGGAGGGGAAGGATGCTAATTCACAATCTCTACATGTCTCAGACTGCTCAGGTGCGAGTTGTGAACGGGGAGTCCGGATGGGCAGTGTTAGGAAGAGGTGTAAGGCAGGGTTGCCCATTATCAATGTAGCTGTTCAACCTGTATGCAGAGGAAATGATCAAAGAGGCATGGGAAGAACTGGAGGTAGGAATGAAAGTGGGCGGGGAATTCGTAAAATCAGGAAAGTTTGTTGATGACCAAGCTTTAGTTTGTCAGTCAGCCAAGGGGTTGCAAACATTGCTTAGTCAATTGGAAATTCATTGCGACAGGTATGGGATGAAAATCAATATTAATAAAACAAAGGTTATGCAATTTTCTAGAAAGAAAAAGGCTAAACCACACATTAAAATAGGAGGGCAAACATTAGAGCAAGTGGAACAGTTCATGTATCTCGGTAGTGTTTTGAACCAACACGGTCAAAGTGGTAGGGACGTAAGGAGAAGAATTGCGCTAGACAAAGAGGCTTTCACAAGGAGGGGGGAGTTGATCACAGAGACGTTGAGTAAGAATATTAAGAAAAAGACTCGTAAAAAGTTTGATATGGAGCGTAGCTATTTACGGCGCGGAAACGTGGTCATTGAAGCAGGCGGATGGACGTAGATTGGAGGCTTTTGAAATGTGGATGTGGAGGAGAAGGGAGAAGGTGAAATGGACAGAGAAGAAAAAAAATGAGGAAGTTCTTGGTATGGTGGGCGAAGAGAGGGGTTTGTTGGGAAAAATCCTATGGAGGCAGGAATAATGGATGAAGGGCGTATTGATCGGTAGTGGGATGTTGAAGACTGTAATTGAGGGGAGATAGTAGGCAAACAAGGAAAGGAACAGGATAGAGATTTTGGACGGGATGAAGTGAGGAAGAAAGTACTCAGAGATGAAGAGGGACTTGATGTAGAGTAGGATGCTGGATTTTTTATTTTGTTAGTAGTCACAAAATATTTATTTAGTAGCTGTGTCCATCCAAAAACCTACCTTAACCGGTAGATTACCTAATAAATAAAAATATATGTATATATATTAAATTATTTTTTACTTATTTTTTCATTACATCAAACGAAAAATATTTGCGAAAAATAATTGAACAAATTTATGCACCTGGTTTTAAAAATGTAATCAATCGGAAGAGTGCCAACAAATATTTTTATATAGTAAGTGCTAGTTTCAGGCTTAGAATTAAAATGTTTACAGCAAACCATGTTGCTCTTATATAAAACTCACAATGGTGAAGATATATTTACTATAGTTGAATTTAAGCTTCCTATGTTTCTTAAACATCAAAAGAACATGGTAAGTTTCACCCAAGTACCATATTTCTCCACTCAAACACCTGTATTTACACATATAAGAACAAATGCGCCTTCTTTTATAGGTATCAGTGCACGTTCACACGTTAATGCCCACTGGAGCTATGCACAATTATGTCCGCTCTACATACTTAATGCCATGTACTGACTGTATTTGACGCTGATAAGTGCACCCTGCACTCCCTGTCCCGGGAGTGGTGATCGGGATCGACGATGATGAGAAAACTAAGAAGCGCTCCAGTTTTATTTCCAATCCAGCAGAGGCAATGCCGATTACGAAGTCCTCCTTCAGTCCTGTTTTTCCCTTCTCATCCCGTCCCCCACCTCGCCCAGAGCACTCACGATCGGCGGAGTTCGAACGGCCAAACGTCGTCGGAGTTGGGCGGGTAAGGGCTCGGCGGATTGCGCCGCGAATCATTGATCAGCTACCACGCAAGGAGGGCAGAGGCCGACGTGCACGAATATCTAATGGAGCCAGTCGTTGAATCCCGATCGCCCAGGGATTGATTAGGAAGCCGTTTATTTTCCCTCGATCCGAGATTTTGAATGTCCCGGATGATTTTGAAACTCATTATGCGGGTTTACCCGATATCAATATGGTGGGCACTCTCTAGCACAGATTTTGTTCATTATGTTTTCAATCGTCATCATATTTATCAACATATTTATTTGGTGCGAAAATTCGTGCAACTCTGTTCCAATTGGTCTATCTTTTCATTCCCTACATTTTCCATGGCATATTTTCACTTTCTCGTTCTTTAATTCATCCCCTTTGCGTTGCCTACTGAATAAATAATGAGAACGGATATGTAAATAAGGTAAAAGTCACCAATTCTAATATTAATGGGACAAGAAATAATTCTCTTAATGTATACCAATAATAAACAACCATATACTAGGTTAAAGAGAATAATTGATTTCCGAAAATAAATACTTAGTTATTCCACATATCTTTATTAAACACGACCCGGGTTTCGACTTTCAAAGTCACCATCAGATCAGATTTACTTTGTAAGTCGAAACCCGGGTCATGTTTAATTAATATATGTGGAATAATTAAGTATTTATTTTCGGAAATGAATCGCTTCCACAAAGTGACGCCTGAAACCGTTCTATAGAGTAATTGATAACGGACTTCCAAGTAAAAGTTTTAGTCCCACTATTCTTTCAGTCGCCGTTGCTAAACTAAGATACTTGGGCTGTCCAGAAAGTAACCTCCGTTGTGCTATAAAAAATACATTGGTGTAGATACAGAAAATTTATCATTTTCATCCAAAACTACATATCCCTACTCTTTTTATCCATAGTCGCCAGACAGATTTATATATTCGCCATATCTCTGAACTAGTTTTCAACTTCCTTCAGCATAAAATTCTACCGCCTGAGATCGCAGCCAACCGATGACGGCATCTTGAAGTTCCTCGTCGAGACGACCACGAAACATGTAGCAGCCTAACTTTTCAGTCGTGCTTCTACGCAACAGTGTCATAGAAATCTGTGAACAACTTTCTAAAGATTTCAGATATCGTAAAACACCGGTTTTCTCGAACCTTTCGTCAAATTTCTGATTAAGTTCATTGTTCACCAAAGACGGGCGGACTATTCCGTCATCATCTTAGACATTTGTGCTCACTCTCAAACGAACGAGAACACTGACGCACAACTCTTGGCACTCACCATGTTTGGTTCGCACAGGGCACAAATTTCCCAATGAATGTCGGCAGCATTGAAGTTTTACGCCAGTGCAAACCTTATCACTAAACGGTTATTAGATGTGGCGGGATTTCCAATTGTATTGTTCATTTTGACTCGCTACTGTAAACAAACGACATTCGGCACGGACTTCCGAACACTGCATATCGAGTAGTACTGCCCTGATGTGCATGTCAATACAGCAAACATTCGGCTCCCCTCATTACTTCGCTAGCTACTTGCATACGGAGGTTACTTTCTGGGCACCCCTTAGAGATATTATTTCAGGTTACTAATATGGGTTTAATAAGATGTTTATTCATCAAAATAGGTGCCGTATCAATTTATTATCTGCTTGAGTGTAACAAGGGGATAACCAGCATTAGCTGTATTTCACTTGTTCCATTCAGTCAATGTTTTGCTATGTTACAACTAGGCCTGAATTAATAAGCAGATCTCAACTAAGGTATAGTTTATGAGGGTGTGTACAATCAACTACTTTCTTCAACTTGTAAATTTCCTCCATAGGCTTGCCTCTCCAAATACGCTTTGAGATACATCAGTTACTATTCTAGCAATCAATTTTATTTTCACCATACTCCTGCCATTCACCATACTCCTGCCATACTCCTATTTCCATTGCATATAGTTTTATTCCTTCGAATACTCCCATAATCCATGGTTAGCAGCCTTAGGAAAGAAAACTCTGCGTATTAGTTTTAATGAACCCACTTCATTTGAGCCATTGCGTAATTATTCACCCGAAAAAAATCCTCCTGACGTTAAGGACCGTCTGCGTACACCGTGTCTGCGTCCGTCTACTGTTTTACACTGTTGGTCGTAAATACCCAGTGATGAGAGAACTATATTAATGCTTCAAAAAATCAGTTGTAATTCCACGGTGATTTTCTTCTCGTGATTTGTACCATCTGAGAGATAATCAACAAATTGAGAATTCAGTTAAAATAAGAAAAAAAGATATTTCTCTACATTTTCTGCCGCCTCTTCAACTTAAGTCCCACCCTCGTTACTATTGTGATGATTGGCATAGGCAAATAATAGAAAATGCATAAATCATGTAGGGAATGCCCTAAGGGGAGCTTTAATTTGTTACTTTAAAATCGTTGGGCGAGAATCTGTTCCATTGTTGAAATGAATAGTGGGAACGTTTTTATTGCACCCACGATTTAAATTTTAGTCAATGCAATTTTCGTTACAATTACATCATGGGGATTAATAATGAAATCACACCACAAATATCGTAGATCCGTTTAGGAGAAGACGTGTGTTGATTAAATTATTCTTTCAATATTAATCATTCTCGGCTTAGTACACCGCTTGTTAAACCGAATGTGTTATCATTGATCCCTTCGTTCATGACTATAAAGTAAATTAAATTGCATAAAAAATGTTAATTTGTGGTAGCGCTCGGGTATTCTATTCTAATTCCGCTTATAGCAAAAGGTTCACAATGGTTTATGTTGAATTGTGCCACAGTCATGGTTACTACTTATCATTGCCTCTTGTCTCAATGGAATTGGATCATTATCGGGAATTGATTTTGAAATTTGTTTGACTTTCATGCAAGTCAAATTCGGTAGTCTATGAAACCAAATGCGGTATGAAACGGTGAGCCTCTGGCTTCACTTAGTGAAATTCCTTCATGATAATGGCAAGCAAACACTGCAATACGTAAAAAAGTATGTTTTCTGCATGCTCATTGTTTTTATGCTGCGCATCGTCATCAGGTTACATAATGGTGATGGTCAACATGGAAAAAATGTTCATTTAAAATAAATAAATTTTGTAGATAAATAGTTTTTTTCTATTTGTATCACAAGTTAGGCAAAATTAGTCAATTATGAAATAAGGACATTACTTAGAGCACTGTGGTTACACCGTGCTATACCAAACATTTATTATTTCCGTTTGCCTTTAACGCATTTTTTTAAATATTATCCGTCAATTGATTCCTAGTTATAAACTTATTTATTGATATGTTTCTTAAAATATATGCATGCTCCGATTTCCACAGTTAAGTAAAATGTTGGCTGAGTCAACTGTTTTGAGTGTATGCGTTATGTAGAAACAAAACCGATATATTCGACTAGGATATGTCATTGAATCAATTTATGGGTGATCAATTCATCTATTCTCTCGAATTCGAGCATTTCTAATGCCGATGTTTGATCGACGGTTACAAATTGAGTGACTTCTCCCACCTTAAACTGAAGGCCTCCAGTGCCCGAATGGATGAAAATGGGGTCGCCGTACCAGAAGGATGGTACCACGGATCAATCATTAGGTAGCCTCCCCTCCTCCCTTGGAAACAAAGAGTTTGCTGGAAAGAGCTGTCCTTTATTATTATGTATGTATTTATGAATTATTTATGTATGTATTAAGCCGAGTTCGTCGGCTGGAAAATTTAAGAATAATGCAGACTCTTCTTTCCTCATGACTTATTTCGAAGAGATTCGCCTGGAGAGATTTTCAGATATAAAGAGGCATGGACCGATGGTAATGAATGCTGGGATCATCGTCCAACGAGTGACGAGAGGGAGTGGGCTGGCTTTCCTTATTTTGACTCAATTTGTCGTCAATTTTAGAATCAGGTAATGGAGTGTATTCTTCTTAGGGACATGGGGGTACTTCAGATGTTCTTTTCTATAAATAGACATGATGGAGATGTCAGAAGTCATTGTTTAAAATAATAAAGGGGTCTAAATGAAACAAAATTTAAATAGCTTAAATGATATTTCAAAATTCGACATGTACATCAAAGAATGAGATTTTTTCGCTCATTGTAATCGCCCCTTGAAAGAATTTGCGAATAAACATTCGAAATGAGTAAGAACATTAAAACAATGTGTTACTCAGAGGATTTGGAACTTCATCCAGGGTTTAACTGTTTTTAATACGAAATGTTAATTAATCATCATAGATATTCCATTTAAAAAAGAGATTACATATTGCTTGTGTTTTTATAATGATTGAGGGGAACAAAAATTGCATGTCTATACAATCCATTTTCAAAACATTTCTTTTATATTACCGCACCTGTAGTGCTCTAAATAGGTTAAATACTCAAGTAGTGCTGACACTCTCGTGAATCCCTTTGCTCGTGAAGTATTTTGCTTGAAAAATCTTTTCATGGTGAAATAAAGAGTTCATATTTTGATAAATTATGTCTTTGAATCGCAATAATATCTACTGAAATATATTTACCACCTTTATCAAAATATTTTCAATTATTGTATTTGCTACCTAATGTGAAATTAATGTTTAACAGTATTTATTAAATGTAAGAAATTTGGAGATCCAGGGACTAAATTTTGCTCAATTGTATGCAACATTTAGCTTTTTAGTTATGCCCCATTTAACACAAAATTAAATCTGTAACATCCTAATTTTCGATAAGTCCTGTTTTAGTTTCATATTTGTATACTTTCTACCCCCATTCATTTCATCTATATTGCCTAATCTTTTCATCCTTCCATCAACTACCAAATATTCTTCCCGCAAACAGTTTTCAACATACCACCCATATCACCTGAATTTTCCTCAACCATCCCCTCCCTTATCCCATCTTGCTTATGACTTATTTGCTTACCTTTTTCTCCGTATTTTCTTTACGTCTACTCACCCATATCTCAACATTCTTCAATCCACGTCGCTCCTTTGGTATAAGCTCTCCGATCTTGATAACTATGCTTTGTATCAAAGTTTCCACAAATCTTGGCTTTATATCTTGTTATCATATTAAGTAAAATCTCTTATAATCCTCCTCTTGGTACAATCCTCCTTTACCTGACCAAATTCGTCTTTGACTGTCCCTAATTTTGGACGCGTATCAATCTATTGTCTGAAAGAATACCTAAACGCCATTGCCGACCCCGGTGGCGGCGGGGTTACGCCCCCCCCGCCAATCCAGAGTCCCACCTAGGTGGGTTTTCCTCTACCTAGGGCATGGATATTTGTGATTGTCCTAATTATAATGTACAAGGGTTTCATAAGGTTTGGGTGGAATAAGGGACTAAGAAGTCCCAATCTCGCCCCAATAAAGTCGTAAAATAAATAAATTAGTGAAATGATCCACCTGTTTCACTATAAGCATTCAAACTTCAAATGCTATTAAATCAAACTTATCCAGATGTAAAATGAATTCTCATTAGCATAACTCACTGAGGGCTGATTGCTTGAGTTGAAAAGGGGGTGGATACTTTAAACTTGCGAGTGGTGGCCAACTGGGGCGGGAAGTTCTCCAGTGGCTCAAAGGCCATTAAGACCTGAGCCCAGGTTCGTCATGGCGGTGGTGGTCAGCAACTGATTGATGAAAGCAGTATGGGTAATTCAAGGGGTTTTAAGCTCCACGAAGCCGCGTAGAGTGATGAATGAAATAACGACGAAGATAAGGGAGGGGTTAGGTGGGGGAGGGGGGAGCAAAGTGGGTCAGAGATCAAAAGGAGGTCGTTGTCATAATCAGACGAGCGAGTGGATTAACTCGGCGGCGTGCGATGGCCAACCTCGGGGGTGTCGGCGGCCGGAGCGGTGGAGAGATTTCGTGTGGTGGGCTTAAAGCGACAGGGATCGTCCTTGAGCGTGGACACCGCCGCCATTGAAGAAGCGAAAGAGAAATAACCTTTAATTGAGCATGAACCACTAACAGCATATTTGTAATCCTTGTGAAGTTTCATCTCTTGGTTACTATTTATGGTAACGCCTGTTGGCCGTGGGAGGCAGCTCATCGGCCATTTTTTTAGTATGTTTCACGAAATTAACCGGAGTCCTTACATTATTTACTTCTGCGACTATTACGGCCGTATTCCTACCTATATTTGTGAGCAACAAGTTTTGTGTCGATTACCTTTTGACTATCGGAGCATTCACATAGGGTAACCGATTTTAATTCCGAAGCAGCCGGATTATCTTTATTCAACGAAATCACTGTAATTTTGCGTCGAACGAGGTCTCGGCGGATAGCTCAGCATCCTCGGCTTTTGCGTGACTCTCATGTTTTTCTTACACTGGTTGTGCAAAAATCGCGGGGAATATAATTTAGATAGATTATTCGTTAAGATGAAGTTGATTTCTGCAACAATCCAATTCTCATTTTGGTAAATAGAATCTTTTGAGTAAACATTTTTAAATACTTCACCCGAATGTGCCGTAGATTTTAACCGTGGGGATCAAGATGGTGCGGTGGCTATCGTACTGACTTCCTACCCAGAGGGTCCAGGTTTAAATCTTGGCGATGTTTAATATTTTTCAGTGATATCTCGATCCCTGCTCGAGGTGCTTGGTGGAGGGCACTTTGAGTGAGTACGCCGTCCGTCAGATGGGACGTTAAGCTGCGGACCCCTTGGCGCCTTACGTAAAGAGTAGGCTAATACCGACGCCGGGTTTCTCTCCACCCTTCATCCTTTCATGTCCATCCCTAATGGCCCAAATGACCTCAGCTGTCGGTCGCCTCCCCTAAATACTACTACAATTTTAATCGTCGTTGATAGCAACCGGAGACGAAGGACCCCGGGCTCATACTTTTCCCGAATACGTGCGCCCTTTAGCCAAAACTGAACATCGGTGCTTAATGAGTGATCCAATACTACAAAAAGTAATTTCAACAGTCTCTCTTTCACTCTCCGTGAATCACTGCATGCATACAATAATAAATTTTATAATCAGGTAATTCGAAGTCACAACCCAAAGAGACTTAGCTTCTTCTTTGACATTAAACTTCTCTTTTTCAATAATATCAAAAGCATTTCTTATAAAGCTATGTTAATGTTGAGCTTAATTTATCGATACGGTGAAATATTTTACTTTCCAGCTCTCCGAACTTTTTCTTCGCCTGTTTCTCCTGTCCTCGAGTACTGTTTCCAAAGTTGGGCACCTGCTCCTCCACTTCTCCCAAACTACTCGGGTGCCCGGTGAATTTATTTCTCTCTATTATTTGCCACCGTCATTTACACTTCCGTAACTCGGCTCTCTGGGTGACATATCTTTTCTTGGCAATTCGTCTCTTACTGGTCGTCGTGCCATGAATGACATAAATGTTTTCATAAAAATCGTTAATGGTCAGTATACAGACCTGTAGGTCGTCTGAATTTCTTTCCCCCTTTCCCTGTTCGAGCGCCCTTGCGTACGTTACGGTCTAAGGACCTCTTTCATTGTGTCACCCCTCGTCTGTCAATCACAAACGCTCATTAATCTTTAGATATCCCTCAACTTCTAATGCAATGATAAAACGCCTTCCTGACTTCGACCCGTTCCAAACTCCTCTTGCCGTCCATTCCTGTCCTGCTCTTTCTCCATCCTAATTTTTTTCGGACCTCCTCCTTCTACTACGTATTCTGCCCCTTCATGTATGTGAGCCAAACTTTTTATGTGGTGCTGTTATTTGTTATCCGTTAAGTTTGTATTGTTATCATTGGTTTTTCATTGTTATTTTTTCTATGTTATTTGCATGATTCTGTTTTTGGACCAAGTAAATAAATGAATAAATATTAATTGCAGATTTTCTGAGACGTAAACAATATATTTCTTCCAAAGAAACTGCGGGAGATGCCGCAACAGTAACTTTTAACGGAGTCATCCGCTAATGTGCATTTCAATGCAACAATTTCAACAATGCAACAATTGTTGCATTGAAATGCACATTAGCGGATGACTCCGTCAAAAGTTACTGTTGCGGCATCTCCCGCAGTTTCTTTGGAATTTGTCAAGGTATAAACACCATAAGTGTTTAAAAGTTGGCTTTAACCTCGTGGACTGTGGCGCGTCGCGCACGAATACAAATGCCTGTGACATTGTATGTACGGCATTTCGTCAAAACATCTAGTTCCTTTAAAAGCCCCAAATTTTCAGAGTTTAAGAGGACGCCTAGGTAGCTTAAGTGGCTAAAGCACTCGACCGGATATTGAGGGATCTGGGTTCGGATCAGTCAAGGCGAATGATTTTTTTTAAACTCTGAAATTTTTGCATTGGAATATATTTCTTGGCGAATGATCCATATTTTGACACTGAAATGAGAAATACATGATTGATTATTGGTGTTAAATAATGAATTATGAGACGTACGTGAAATCTGTTTAACATTTACCGTGGGGATCGAGATGGTGCGGGGGCTAACGTACTGGCTTCCCACCCTGAGGGCGCGGGTTCAAATCCCGGCGGTGTTGAATATTTTTCAGAGGTATCTCGATCCCTACTTGAGGTGCTTTGTGGAGGGCACTTTGAGGGAGTACGCCGTCCGTCGGATGGGACGTTAAACTGCGGACCCCTTGGCGCCTTTCGTAAAGAGTAGGCTAATGCCGACGCCGGGTTTCTCTCCACCCTTCATCCTTTCCTGTCCATCCCCTATGGCGCAAATGACCTTAGCTGTCGGTCGCCTCCCCTCAAAACTACTACCCAACATTTACCGTGTTTGTTAGGAAAAACTAATGTTCTCAGAAGATATAGAGGTTAATAGTAGTTTAATACTCTCTGAGGTCTTGGCTTTAATTCTGCAGAATGAAAGGTTAAAAATTAAAACATACCTATGGTAGACTAAGAAATTAAGATATATCACAGCTTTTTGGACTTTAGTAGATATATAAAAAGTTTTCAGTCCAGGAATATTAATACTTATGGTACAATAATACATATACATCGGATGCATAACGCCGTAGGCACTCCTGTGCATCAGAGCACAGGTAATGCGTTATTCAAATTAAAAGCGACCTCAGAAGTTAGCCACTAAACTTCAAGTGACGTGCCGTGGAACAATGAATGCATACTCATTCAGCGGAGGATGTTGCTCGTCTCAGGTAACTTCTGCGTCGTGAGCATCAAAGATTAAATCCATCTGATAGCCTTCCCCAAACGAGGGATAGTATTCACAAATGACGGATTTGAAATGTTTCCATAAAAATAACCAAAGTTCTTATCCTTCTCCTGGGGGGCTGACGCATAATGCTTTAGCGCTACGCCTTTGCAGCCTGACGAAATAATGCACTCGGCGCAGAAATGGGCTTAACGGAGTTGCTTTATGACACCCTCGCTCAGTCTCGTAAATTGTACCAAGCCGTCAAGCGAAACGAGCAT
Organism: Hetaerina americana; assembly: GCF_022747635.1. NCBI lineage: Eukaryota > Metazoa > Arthropoda > Insecta > Odonata > Calopterygidae > Hetaerina > Hetaerina americana. The sequence goes on along the minus strand of NW_027286292.1, from coordinate 8,026,418 downwards.
GTGGAATTTCGTGAATAGTTAATTATGAAATATTAGGAGAAGCCAACGGCTAAAGTCCTTAGTAAGATGCTTTCCGATGTGGCGGAGACACGGACTAAAATGCATGAGCGTGTACATATACACCTTCTCTCCATTAAGAATCCATCCGAGAAATTCACAAGTCCCCATTTCTCCCCTGTGGTTAATTTGTCTCGGTAACGATTTAGTGAAATATTCATTGGAAGTCAAGGAAGGTATGCGAGCGTTCGAAGACCACAAAGAAGTGCAACTTACGTGTTTAATATTCACCCGGAAATGATTCCTTGCTGCATCTTTTAAAGCTTTTATTGCTTCCGATTGAGTCGAGGCAACGTGGGAACGCGGTATGTGAGGTTTAAATTTTCACGGTAGTTTTGACCGAGCGTGTACGATGCAGCCCTCGAACAATATTCACGGCTCGTGAAAGGGTCGAGGAAAGGCTTTCGCCGTGTGGTGCCCATCCCACTGCATGTTATTTTAAAATTTTACGCCGAGGATATGAAATCGACGTAGCGACTGTTTCTACTATCAATACTTGCCACAAACATGTTCGTGCCCACGAGAGGAGGGGTAAACGTCTTAGTGTTAAGAGTAGGGCATTATCCTGAAAATTTTCAAATATTACAAATTATGCCCTGAAAACTTTAAGAAGAATCGGGATCGTACATCATTCTCTCACGGATGGAAAATATTTAAGCATTTATTTGCACGAAAAGTAGTCAAAAGCATTCTTTCTCCACTATTTACGTATCTGATAATACAAATATGCCTTGCTGTACCATTAAAGAGTTTCACTTGCATGGCTAAAGACTTCGGTTTATAGTCGATAGCCCAAGGACCCTGGACACATACCCAACACTCGGGTATCCCATATAAAAGCCCTAGCCATAAGAATTACCGGGAAGCACTTTTACCAGAACTTTCCGAGGGACTATGGGAGCAGCGAAAGAAGCTTATCCGCGCTTTCCTGGAATTGTGGGTTTCACTAAACGTTGGCGTTAGGATGATGCGATCCCATACAATCACTTATTTGATAAGTGATTGTATGGGATCCAGCAAATATTGTAGCAATCTTTCAGTTGAACTATGTTGTAATGTATCAGATTTTGGGTGATCGTAGTAAGGGCGAGGTCTTTTACATCGAGCCCGCGACACATCCAATGGGGGGTACCCAGCGCCCACTGCTGGCTAAGTTATGCCCAAACACTGGCCAGGTTTCTTCACAAACCCGGTGCAAATCAATGCCGCACCCCCCCCCCCAACGAGCATTATCAATTTATTGTGAACATGGATTAATATTATATCATAACATACACAAGCACGCTTATTTTCTCAGTCAAGTACCGCACAAGGTTTGTACTCAAAAATGGTTTTCTCAACCTCGCTATAGTAGACGTCACGCATTATTCATTGTTTTCGCTGTCACCACGATACGTATATGATATCCTTTGTTGTAAAGCTTCAAGTAGAGCACAAATTATTTGATTTTCAACTTTCCTTCTCACCTCTATATTGGTTGCTGAATCAGGTAGGGATTCTAGGATGCTGAGGGATAAACACTGGTCGAATGAAAGGTTGTGGGAATTGGCGTGTGAAGGGATAGGAAAAGAAGAGAGTGAGGCAGAATTGCAGGAGTACCGGTGATTATTCATTCGGATGGATAAGGGGGTAATGCGTTCGCCTATGTAAAAGGAAGTGCAATATTTGCATGATAAAAGATAAATAATATTTTTTGAGAGGCAATTAGCGTGGGAACGAGGTGAGGGGGCAATGAGGGGATGTAGGGAGAGGGGAGTAGGTATAATAAGAGGACATGTTTTACATCGGGGGCGGTTGCAAGTTGGGGAAATATTGGGAAATTTGTCACGGGGGGGCGCCAAAGGGTTGGTGGATCTCAGAAGGTTTTTAAGATTGGCGGGTCGTCTGTATGCGATAGATGGGCATTGGGGTAGTAAGGATGAGGTCGCGTCATTGTCATACCCCCACCCTTAACCGCCATATTTAATTTCCCTCCCAGGATTCCCCCCACACCTCCCCTCCCCGCCCATACCTTTTCCCCTCTCCACAGCAACAGCATATTTTCAGTCTCTCTTGAAGAAGGCCTCTGAGAGGGCCGAAAGCTCGAACAATTTACCGTGTGAGTGTCCTTTTAAATGTTGCTATTCTATTCTATTTGTGTTATATTGTGTCAACCCATTATTGTGCCGCTCGTGTGAGTTTTTTCCGTACAATCGTTATATATATATATATATATATATATATATATATATATATATATATATATATATATATATATATATATATCCCTCCCCGGACTACAACCATGACGTGGCGGAAGGGCTTGTGCGTTCCAATGACCCCTAAGAGCTGTGCTGGCGGGAGTAATAATAATTCCTCCTGGTAGGGTCACCCATGCCAGATAGGTCTAAGGTTAGGAGCCAGACGAAAGGTAGTCCACGCAGCATCTGTTCCTCAGTGAGGATGCTTCAATGGCGTCTGACCCCAGTGGGGCGGCCAGTAAGTGATGGTGTCACGTTAAAAACACTATTGAGGAAGGCAACGGGAAACAACCTCAATTATCATTCCCAAGATTTAAATGATGGACAATACCGAGATTTTGAGTCCTGGCAACTACGGGGCTCTGCCCAATCGGCCGGGTGTCGTGCCCGGAAGCGGGGGAAGCACGGCTTCCGCGGTCGTCATCCCACGAAACCCTTGCAAGGGAAAACCGGCAGCAGCAGGACAGAATACGCAGGAGAAGAAGACCAAATTAGTTAGAATACGAACGTGGAATGTTAGGACAATGATGAGGACAGGGAAACTGGAGAATGTTAAGCGAGAGATGGAAAGGGGAAATATAGATATTTTAGGTTTATGTGAGGTGAGATGGAAGGATAACGGGTATTACTGGAGTGATAATTATAGAATAATATACAGTGGTGGGGTCGAGAGCCAACGAGGGTTTGCCATAGTATTAAATGAAGAGGTAGGAAGAAGCGCAGTCAACATAGAGCAGGTAACGGATAGATTATTACTAATAGAGATAAAAGCAGAACCGACGAACTTGGATATTATTTAGGTATACATGCCACCGAGCAACCATAAGGAAGAAGAGGTCGATAGGATATACGATCAGTTAGAGGACAAAATCGCGTGTGTTCCGGCAGGGAAATATTTTATAGTGATGGGGGATTGGAATGCGACGGTAGGCGAAGAAAGATATGGTGATGAGGTGGGCGACTACGGTTTAAGCACGAGGAATGACCGCGGGGAGAAAGCAGTTGAGTTCTGCAGGAGACAGGGGCTAGTCATCACCAATACTTGGTTTAGACACCACAAAAGACGCAGGTATACATGTAAAATGCCAGGTGACTCAGAAAGGTATCAGCTAGATTATATGCTGGTTAGACACAGGCTTAGGAACAGCGTGATAAATTCGCACAGCTTCCCGGGAGCGGATGCGGACTCTGACCACAATTTAGTTGTCATGAAATGTAGCGTCCGTGTAAAAAGGATAAGGCGGGGGCGGCGGGTTAGAAAATGGAATGTAGAAGCATTAAATGGATTAAAAAGAAAGAAGTATCAACAGGTGGTAGAAGAAATCATTGACGATGGTAAGGAGCTAAGTACTATCGAAGAAAAATGGGAAAGTATCAAGAAAGGGTTATCTAAAGCCGCAAAAGGCACTATTGGAACCGTTAACGCGGAAAGGACTAAGAAACCATGGATCACGGATGAGATGATTATAAAGATGGATGAGAGGAGAAAACTGAAGAATGTAAAAACAGAGTTAGGCAAAATGGAGTACAGAGAGTTAAAGAATAAATTGAGGCGGGCAAGAAATAAAGCAAAAGAAGCATGGTGGAAGACGCAGTGCAAGGATATGGAAAGTTTGCAGACGGCTAACAAAGTTAAATCTTTATCGGGAAGTAAGAAAGGTAGATCTATGCTAACAGTTAGAGAAAAGGCGGGTAAGATAATAGTTGACCAAGGAAAGATCCTAGAGAGATGGAAGGAATATATAGAAGAACTGTATAGTAAAGAACTTAGACCAATGAAGTTAGACATAGATAAGGAACATGACGTAGAGGAATATAGCCTAGGTCCAAGCATACTAGACGATGAGATAGAAAGGGCATTAAGGGAAATGAATCTAAATAAGGCCGTGGGGGTGGATAACATTCCCGCGGAACTATTGAAATGCTTAGGAAAATGTGGAAGGAAGAGGCTATATACTACCTTGATCAAAAAGTTCCCGGAATAACCACCGTGTGGCGCTCCCATCGTTCCGATTTGAGTTCTGTTTTTTTTGTTAAATTGGTACATCTGTTGTTGATATTCCCTTTAAATCTTAGTGTCATAACTTGACATTTGCAAAAGTTACGTAGCCAAGAGTACATCTATCTCTGTGTGTGTTGGCGATTTTTTACAATTTCAGAAATGGATTTAAATTTGCAACAACGAACTTGTATTAAATTTTGCGTAAAAAACGGATTTAGTGGCGCACGGACGTTGGAAATGTTGGAAAAGTGTTTCGGCAACGATTCTCTAAAAAAAACGGTCGTTTACCAGTGGCACGAGCGGTTCAGAAGTGGTCGTGAGTCAATCGAAGATGATGAACGCAGTGGCAGACCATCGACATACATCGACCATAGTAGGCTCATTCGTAGTATCTTTGAGGAAGGAATCTGGTCGGAAGACTTGAGATTAGTTTTAGTTCCTATTCCGAAAAAGGTAAAGGCTACATCATGTGAGGACCACAGGACAATAAGTTTGATATCCCTCGCAGCTTAAGTTGTTCTTAGTATCATCAATAAAAGGATAGAGAGTAGGGCAAATGATTACTTAGGGGATGATCAGTTTGGGTTTAGGAAGGGGAGAGGTACTCGTGATGCCATTGCAGTAATGAGATTATTAATCAAGAGGGATATAGAATACAACCAGTTAGTATTTGCCTGTTTCGTAGATTTCGAAAAAGCGTTCGATAGAGTTAATTGGGAAACACTAATGAGTATATTGCAGAAAATAGGAATAGGTTGGAGGGAAAGGAGGCTAATCCGCAACCTGTACATGTCTCCGACTGCTCGGGTGCGAGTGGGGAACGGGGAGTCCGGATGGGCAGTGTTAGGAAGGGGTGTGAGGCAGGGTTGCCCATTATCACCGTTGCTGTTCAACCTGTATGCAGAGGAAATATTAAAGAGGCATGGGAAGAGCTGGAGGTAGGAATGGAAGTGGGCGGGGAATTCGTTAAATCAGTTGGGTTTGCTAATGACCAAGCTTTAGTTTATCAGTAAGCCAAGGGAATGCAAGCATTGCTGAGTGAATTGGAAATTCAGTGTGACGGATATGGGATGAGAATCAATATTAAGAAAACAAAGGTTATGCGATTTTTTAGAAAGAAAAAGGCTAAGCTAAACATTAAAATAGGAGGGCAAAACCTAGAGCAGGTAGAACAGTTAGCGTATCTCGGTAGTGTTTTGTTCCAACACGGTCAAAGTAGTAGGGACGTAAGGAGAAGAATTGCGCTAGGCAAAGAGACTTTCACAAGGAGGAGGGAGTTGATGATAGGGACGTTGAGTAAGGATGTTAAGAAAAGACTCGTAAAAACTTTTATATGGAGCGTAACTATGTACGGAGCGGAAACGTGGTCTTTGAAGCAGGAGGATAGACGTAGACTGGAGGCTTTTGAAATGTGGATGTGGAGAAGAATGGAGAAGGTGAAATGGGCAGAGAAGAAAGCAAATGAGGAAATACTTGGTATGTTGGGCGAGGAGAGGGGTAAGTTGGGAGAAATCCGGCGGAGGCTGAACAAATGGATGAAGTGGTCATTGATCGGCAGTGGGATGTTGAAGACTGTGATAGATGGGAGAATGCTAGGCAAACGTGGAAGGGTTAGGAACAGGATAGGGATGTTGGACGGGTCGAAGGGAGGAAGGAAGTACTGAGAGACGAAGAGGGGCTTGATGTACAGTAGGTTGCTGGATTGTGTTCCGTTAGGAGTCTCGAAATATTCATTTGGTAGTTGTGTCCATCCAAAATCTACCTTTCGCTGATGAAAAAGCGAAATAACTGTAACTGAATATCTATTTTTGTTATTTACTCCAATCATGAAGTCTTATATCGCGCCATACTTATCCCTCTAGTATTTATATGCATATCTGTAATTCTGATGGCTATTATAATTCTTGGAGAATGTTTTCGAGGTACAATTTCACTTTTCAAGTTACACAACAAGTACAAGTTCACTTCGAAGTCCAGGCTAAGTTTGCTCAAATCATTAGGTACTTGAACCACATACTTAGTATTAGTCAAATCTTCGTTAATCTCAAATAATTGCCTGCTGTGTTATTCCGACAAACATGGCTATTGTTTTCCTCCCCTATCACAGTCTTCAACATTCCATCACCAATCAATATCCTCCGATTAACGCTTGGAATACTCCATCTTTCTTCACCTACCATGCCTATGCCATTTATTATCGTATATCCACATCCAGTCCAGGTCTCCTATCTGTGTCAAGACATTTGTTATCTTCCCCGTCCATATTTGCCATTTTTTTCCACACTCCCATCTCAAAAGTCTGAAGAATAATGAACTACGATAAATTTTCAATTTTTCACCAGTCTTTTCTTTAAGTTTTCTGTCAGCAGCTCCCGCCACTATGTAAAAGCTTTTCACCTTAGGGGTATTTACTACTCCTACTACTCCTTCCCCCTCCCATCCCCCGATTTGCTGCCCAAATAGGTGTACTCCACCACCCGTTCTGGTTTATAGTGCCCTAAATTCAATTCTTTCATGGCCTATTTCATGAAAACATAATTACCCTCGTTTTAATCACTAACAATCATCCAAAAATTATCTCGCTGATTCTGTTAGTAATGATTGCAATGCTTTTGATAACTAACATAGTCCTGATTATCCGCATGTTTAACTGATGAGCTCGCCATTTACTTTCGTAAACCGACAGTACGAGTCTTACGATTGATATTAAACTTTCCGAAATTGGGTCCTAAAGTAAATATCGAGCTAGTTGATGCCTCTTAAACAATCTCCCTCATCCCTTTCCCTCTCCAAATGATGCTTGCTATCTATGCCAATCACTTTGATGGATGGCGGGCTGTTTATGTAAATGTAGATGTAGTTGTAGGCAAAGATAAAGTTTTCAAACTCCGCGGCGTCTAACACAACAGTTGTACTTAGATTTAGCTGTACCAAAAAGGCTACGGCTAATTTGACCCGTAAATATGTATTGACTCTTATATTTATTCCATTGCGCTTATTATATTAGTGATAGTATTCGTGGATTTTCAGGTGCGTTTTAATGAAAAGTTTACTCTTAAAATTATTAGAAATTCATTCCACTAATAATTTCTGCTTATTTTTCTAATTTTCGTTAGAATTAATGAGCAGTTTATGGTTACATTTCTGTGATCATGAGGAAAATGTGGGAAATTAAAATAAATACAATAATGAGAATTCACTTCGAGTTATTACGGCCAGCGACCAATTTTTATTGCCTATGAAAATAATTAATAAAGGTGTAGTTTTATTCAATTGTATAAAAAGAAAAATAATTTGACGTGTTTAACACTACTTTCTTTCTTGGGCCAAGAGTGGTGTTTGTATGTCGCTAGCGAAGACCAATTTTGTTTCAATTCATTGAAATTTGATCCAGATGTAGTTCAAATGCAAGTTCTAGAAATGGTTAACCCAGGCGTCACATCCCTATTCGGCTGAAGTCCAAAATGGATACATCTTCAGCAATTTTCGTCTCTGCTGGCGCAATCAGTATTACTGGATGAAAGTGGAATCGAGCCACTGATAACCCCATGAACGTCCGTCCAATCGCTCAAAATGAGCGTTGTAGTGATGTCCAGCGTCCTGGGTACCACGGAGCCAAGGGTTTTCCTCCCACACCCGGAGAGCAAATTAGCACACTGGTCGAAGGGCACCTTCCGGCAAAACCCAGGCTGAACTGTGCGATTCTCCCCGAGTCGGGGTATTAGTTCCTGGGGCAAATGGGGAGAGTGTGGGGGGAGGTAATACGTTTCAAATGGCACAAGTGAGTCATTGTGGGTCATCTTCTGTGCCTCAGGGTCGAGTTCTTGGTGAGCACCATCCTCCCACGGCGACATATTTAAAAACATAGGCTGCGCTTCGTTCGAAATAAGCACCTGAAACCACACTCCTTTTAAACAGTGGCAGATAGAAATTCTCACCGATTTCAACCCCGCCTCCTATCCCCATGGGTCACACTTGGCTCTCGGATGCCATTCAATTCTAGTTCCGCCCCAAGCTTCGAGTGCGAAGCTTCCCTGTTTCATTACGTCGGCGTGATGACGGACCAGGGTATTATTTCTGGATTTGACTCTCGGGGGAAATTTTTTTCCTCCCTCGCTCAGCGAAAGTGAATCGGCTTAGGCGAGAGGGAGGAAGCCAGTCTATAGATAGAAGGGTTAATTTGTCGTTCCACAGAACGCCCGGCAGGGAGCAAATGGGAGCGTTTCGCATCGCCAACGGCCGCACATTATTAGCATGACTTCATGTCATATGTTCACCCCCCTCTTCTCCCAGTTGTTTTCCTTTGGCCTGGGAGGTATTTCTGCTGCATTGGTGATATTCCCGGGAGGGAGGCCCTCAAACAGATTTCTCACATTCTGGCGTCGGGGCTATAAGTGGAAAAGGTCACACGGCGCCGACGTTTCCGACGTCACGAATGCTGGCGAGCAGGCATCAGAACAAGTTTTCATGAGGAATGGCTATGTTCATATGAGACTCCCAACTCAAACGCAAAAGGGCTCGAAAATGAAAAAAAAAATTTGGCGCCAGCCATAGTTACGCTGACGGAGGCGCGCTTCAAAAACAAGCGATGGAATTCAACGTGCTTGTGAATTGAGGATTGAGTGGTCACCTCATTTCTTTGGTGGATGAGGATAATGTATGTGAATGCTAGGCTTCCCCCGGGCAATAGGCCATTTAAAATGAACGCTGACCAACCCGTGTCATCACGTCTCATTCCGCGAATTTGTAAGCGCGGGCGTTTAAAGACACTTGCCCTTGGGTTTGGCGTTTTAAGGCCCCGATTAATGGCATTAGCTCTCCTTACAATTTTCTCCATGCGAGCAATGGCATTTCACCCTGGCTTATTCACATTGGCAGGTTTCGTACGCTGACCCTGTAAAGTCGGTTTGAAAACAGACCTAAAGGATTGGGCAACAGTGATGAAGCCAGGATATGTCACGTTCTCGTTTATTCTCCTAAATGGTGGCGAAATTTTTTTTTCAGAACAGGCATGTATACTTCGTAGTATACGAAAAAATGTAGGCATAGGTATACATATATGCACACATTTCCTGGTATTTTGCACGGAGATAATCAGGTGTCACAACTACCAACGACACTTGGCAGCGTAAACATTTTTCAGGAGACTCTGGATCGTGCCGTAACAGCCTCCACGGTTGTGACATTAGTCTCTAGTCTTTGAATTTATAGGCTCATACCGCCCTTTGCTCTGACCGAGTTGGCTCCTCTCCCCTGTTTGTGGAACTCGTAGGTTACGGTAGCACGCCCTTAAGCATGGCAATAAATTAATAAATAATTCTTAAAAAAGGAAGTAATATTTTCTTTGTAATATATGGTATTTCCTTTTAGTGTTCCTCACTTGCCCGAGATTAAGTGCTTTAAAGTCATTCATGTACCAGATTAACTTCTTCTAGAAGCTTTTTTGGATCACTTTCTTCAATCTTTATTCATATTGCTCTTTCTTTATTACTCTGATCTGAACGCCGATTATTTCCATATCTCTGTTTCTGTGATTTTTCGTGCAATTCACTGGGATAGCATGAAACGTCAGGCCGTCTGTTTTTTAGTTGCTATGTGACATTTTAATCACTTTTCTCTCTTCCTATTTAACTCTTATGTTCATTCAATAGTTTCAGGAGAGGTGCAGTGGAAGTTTGTTATTGTTAGAAAATGGTTTGTACTTTTCCACAAGTTTATTAGTAAAGCACTACGCGTATCGGTGCACAGTACCGTCATCAGGTACAAAATATGTCAAATAGGGAATAAATCGCATTTATACATGTTTGAAGGAGGGGCGAGGAATGGAAAGAGTAATAGGAGTAAGGTAGGCGGGGACATAGAAGGGAGAGATGGAAAAACCTAAAGGCAACGGAGAAACCAAAGGAAAATAAAGAAGCGAGGGGGACTAAATAAATGGAGCGGTAAAAAGAGGAGGGGGAATAGATGAACAAAAGTGTCATTTCATCTACATCTACGCAAGATAAGCCCGTGTGGTCATTATAGAGAGGACGGTGTTATGTAGCTGGTACCCTGGCAATAGGGAGAAGGGAAGCACACAGAGCGGGTTGGGCGAGAAGGGGGTATACGATAGAAGGGATAGATAGATAGTGGTCTTTATTTGGGCGAAATTGAGACCAAATGGTCCCTGAAGGGATCCATGAAGGGACGGAGTCAAGTTGAGGTATGAGGTATAAGTGATTCTAAGGACATTATCGGGGAAAGGTTGTTCAACATGTGTAGTGAACAGATAGGAAAAAACGAGTAAGTGAAATTCTTTGTGTGAAAGAAGAGTGGATTTTAAGAGAAATCTGAAAGAGACAAGAAAAATAGATGCAGAGCATTTTGATTGTTGATGGGATTCCAAGAAACTGCGGGAGATGCCGTGACTGTAACTTTCAACTTAGTCATCCGCTAAATGTGCATTGCAATGCAACAATTTCAGAGTATAAAAATCATTCACCTTGACCGGTATATCCCGGTCAAGGCGAATGATTGCTACATTCTGAAATTGTTGCGGTGTGGTGATGGGATGTCGAAGACACTGATAGAGATATTTTCTATTCCTTCCGGGGACAATAATGTCTTTTATGTGCGTCTTCTTAATTCCTCGATAGCAAGTGAGAAGGAGTTCATTGTTTTACGGTCATATATTTGTTGTAGACCTTCCTAAAGAATCTACTTGGGCTATTGGCTTATTTTATGCTGTCAGTAAATATTTCGCCATTTTTGCTTTTAGAGAATGTGCAGTTAGACTCTTCTCCTCTGCATGTATATCCCTGATGTACGACTAAAATTAATTTGGATTATTCTCCATGTATTCAATATACTTGCATTACAGTTTGAATTTACAGCTGGGTTCAATCAATGGTGAAATTAAGTGATTTAAATGACCTTGGCAAGAAAAAATGAGCTCAACGGCCTCTCAGTTACAATAGGAGGGGGGGAAGAAACTCCAATGGCCGTAATAATTAGTCGCAACTCTCGTCAGACCAATTGTTGAGTTGGTTTAACGGGAAACACGTCAGGGACCGAACACAACCTCTCGACCAGAATACCCTCTGTGGTGGTTTACGGGAAATTAATCCGCGTCAGTGACCACACACACACACACTATCTTAACTGGAATCCTTCACGAGGCTGTGAGACCCCGTTAAAGAATTTCAGGTGGAAATGGAATCCTTCAGGAGGCTGTAGAGAAGAACCCGTTAAAGATTCCAGCGAATCGTTTGCGCTCTATGCCTGTGTTCAGATTCTCCCAGAAGTTGAGCCTTTTTGAGCGTGTGAGTGTGTGTTTCTTGAGTGCATGTGTGTGTGATTGGTCTGTGCCAGTCACAAAGTGTGTGCTTGAGAGAATATCCTGGAATCTTTAACGGGGAGGTGCGGAATTCATTGGGGTAGTAGGTGAAGCTGTTCATTGTCTTGTTCACGTGTATCGGGATGGGACTAGGCGGCATTGCGATATATCGACACTTCCCTTTCCTTACACGAAGACATGGCAAAACGATAAAATTAAACGGGAAGGAGAAAGCAGTTGTGCAATTTTCGAAGAATAAATTTTGAACAGAATCGTTGTCATTTAAAATGGTTTAACGCTCAGTCACTGGCCGTAGGGTCCAGCGTTCGAATCCGGAGCGTTTCCATTAGTTAATCAAATGTGAAATCCAAGCGGGTGATCTTCAGGCTCCGTGAAACATGGTAGTGAAGCAAATGTTGGTGCAGGAAATGAAACATCCCCCTCGCCCTAAATGGGTAAATTTTACTATCCTCACGATAAACTATTGAACATGTATAATTTTTGTTCAAATTTGCCGAAATGTTTCAATGGATTTCCGATGTGCTCTCTTTTATCAGTTATCCTCCGGTTTATGGTAGGTTTTCGAAGGGCACAGGCACAACGACCTACTGAACTCATAATTCCCACCTAAAGTTAGACAAAATATCTTTAAAGTCAATTACGAGTATACCTATGACAGTAACTAGCTCCGCATAGTTTCTGTCTTCCTTATTTCCATTCGAAATTCCTATAGATGAAAATCCCGACATATATTGAGTAGTTTTGTTCGTTGTTACCAGGAAGACTAACTTTACCCAAAGTGCCGTTGTATTTTCAAAATTTACGACGGTTAAACGAGGTTGAAAAATGTTTTCATGGATGCCGAAGTTCAATTTCTAATTTCTACGTACCATAAATTATCAGGGGTGTGCTATTTGGCTTAAATTAGGCACTCGGCAAAATGTGGGTCTCACGTATCCTAGGTAGTAATTTGTAATTTAGTATAATGATAGGTAAGGTAGTAAACATATTTTTGACTCCCCCGAAAATTAATGTCAAAAGTTTGTCAGTATATCGGAAAGGAAATAGAAATTATGAAGAAGATGGCGAGCAGTTTTTTTAAAATTAATATGGTGAAGTCTAAGTCCTCGAGTTCTTGCGTCGCACGATGCTCGGGTGCTGTCTCTGGCCTGCCTCAACGTGACGCGGTCCCACACTCGCCCGAAATGGACAATTGGAAAGTGCGGACGACTGGCGGGGCGGCGGTCGCGCCCGCCACATTCGTTTTGGAGGACACGCTCGCCCTCTGACCAAATTTGTTTCCCTGTGTCCGATTCGCCCCCGAATTTTGTTTCCCACCAGGCCTCCCGTCAGTCGGTCACCGCAGTCCCCATGGGTGAATTACGACTGCAGGGTCCGTTCCCAGTGACTGGGCACTGTGAGCGAGGGGCGGTGGAGAGGGATTGATTAAGAATCCGTGAAACCCGCTTTCGGCGGGAGGCTCGGGTAGTCCGACCCTTGTGACATCCAGTCCGACGAAAGGCGCCCTCCATCCAAAAGCCCCCCCCCCCACGAGAGTTAAGGATTCGGCCGGCAAACGAAAAATATAGCCAGCCCCGAGCGACCCCACCCCTTAGATTAGCCGGAACCATCTCCAGTTTTTCGTTTATTTTATTTTCTCAGCCGAGGTTCTTTCCGCACCAACAAGGATTAATCCCACCGCACTCGCTATGAATAAATACGCTCTTGCAGAACCAATCGATGAGACGGAATCTCGGAGTGAATCAGACGGGATTCACTATTTCAGTGGAAGTAATCGATCTGCCGCAGCAAGAGCTATGGGGCACTAATTGGATTACGTCTACCAATTTTTCCTCCGCTCTGCATGCAATTACTCCTGTCATTCGAGCCTCCGCTCTGTCTGGCTTTAGGAGTAAGTGAAATTTGCCAGAGAGAAAAATTACTTCTCCAACATCACATCACATTACATTGTCAGCCTCACGGCATCATGGTTTTTAATTTATCTGTACATTAGATTGTGTCGGCTCTCCAAGCCTTCCTGTTCAATGACAATCACTTCAATTTTTCATTGCAACTGTCGTTGACGTCTGCCATTGTCTGTTTATCGTAATTTTTCTTTGTTTTTCCGCTAATATTCTTTCCCTTTCATTTTTCTCTCAGTCTTGAGCAAATTTTCTTTCCCCGGAATGTGTCCAAATAATTTCTTAATGAGCCCTTTGCCAGTACCTCTTAATGCATATGCCAGTACCTTTGGTAGTTGTTTCTTCTGATTGAAAGATATGGTATTAATATGAGTACTTTATCCCGCTCGTTTCTTCTATTACCGGTGATCGTGCTACTCAAATTGCAGAACTCTTTCACGTATTCCAGTTGGTTGAATGGCAAAAATTTTATTTTTCCATTCTTTGCAATACAAAGAAATACTACAGTTAAGCACGAAACAGTACCCTACTCGTACGTGGGAAAAGTATATTTGAGCCAACGCCGTACTATTCTTTAATTGGAAATTCTCATCACGAGTCCTACGAGATCTATAGGAACATTTATCCAAAACTTTATTGGCCACTACTTTACTCTTGATGTTGATTATCGACGAGGGATTTTGATCTGGTGTATGTATTTCGGTCATACCAATTGGAAGCATCCCGCTGTGGAAACTTATTAAAAAAATTAATATGTAGTTTACCCTTTGACTTTTCTAAAACCGTTAATCTTTCGTTCAAATTGGTGGAGATGCAGTTACCTCAAGAAAATTTGAACGTCCCTGGCGACCGTTCATTGAATCTAATGTGATGTAATTCTGGTGAGAGAGATTAGCCCACGCCGGAACCTGTCGCAAGTGTACGTGGCGACATAAAGAAGCCTTGAATCCTGACCAGCATAAGCATAGGATCCACCCTTAGGCAGAGAACTTATTTTGTAAGCTTAGCGTGTCTAAGCTTCTGTGCTATTTTTGGCGTTGTCTTGAAAAGTGTCCCGGTTTTCTTCTGTCCCTTCCATGTCACAGCAAAGCCTAACTTCAGCATTTTGGCATTTCACTTGCAGACGCGAAAGTGTCGGAATTGAATTGGTTCAAAATTTGGGCGAAGTGGGTGCTCCAGAAGTAAAGTGCCTTAGCAATTGGTTTTTCGCAGTGTCGGTCCGTCAGTGTCTCTGGCAAAACACCGAGTGTTTACCAAACATAGGGATTCATCGCCGTCATCTTTGAAAGCAACTGTCGGTAGTCTTTCGTTATCGATGCGTGCGATCTCGCCCAGACATTTCTTTGATCATTAATGGCCGCTGAAATCCTTTGCCCCCTTTGTGAGAAAATGTGCTCCGGGAAGTAAATTGCAACTTTATTATTACCATTTAATGTTTTAATCGTACGATCCGGGTTTTAATACAGTAACATCTTCAGTTACGTTTTCAAATTATTCCTTAAAAATGTACCCGAGGATGATGCAATATACAGCTATTAAAACTCGGGTAAAATACTATTAAAGCACTGGTACCGAACCTCCTAATGCCCTCAAATTAAGAATACGGTTGCAAAAGAATTGAAGTTATTCGCCTCTTGGAGTGTGCTCCTTTCACTCTGTTCCGGAGAATTATGCTTTTTTTATTGTATTTTATTTCTGATTGTTTTTATATCACTAGGGCAGAAGTGCGGTAAACGATCTTGGGTTTGATATCATTGGGAATAATTGAGAAAATGGTTGTAATGACAGCCTTTCTTATGCATATTGGCATAAAAATATTTATTTCGTTATTTTCCAACCCTCCACCAGCCAGCCAATCCACCGTCAGTATTTGATATGCATGACTCTCAACCCCTTGTTGAAACTCCTAAAATTGAAATTTGAGTACCAGTTTAGTAAAAAATACGTTTGCGTGATCAAAATCCTCTGGAAACCCTTAGGGAAAGGAGAACAAAAACCCCTTGCCGGGAGCATCCTCGCCTGTTTGGTGGAGAGTGCTAACCGATCGCACTCAAAAGAGAAAAACTCATTTAGTGTCCTTGAAGTGTTCGTAGTCCATTCAAGTTAAAACAGGAAACAATCCAAATATTGTTTTTTTGAAGGGAGCGCTAAGCCTCCTTACTTCCTCTTTAAATGCCGGCCGGTGGTGCTTGCCGGCCCCGGTGGCGGCGGGGTAACGTCCTCGTCTGCCATTCCAAGGGTCGCGGGTTCGATTCCCGCCTGGGTGAGTTTTTCTCCACCTAGGGCTTGGGTGTTTGTAAATGTGAAATTGTTATCGTTGTTAATAGTTCGATGTAAAGGCCAAAATGTGCTGTTTTCGGACTTATACTGAATAAATAAAATAAAATAAAAATGTTCACTAAACCTTCGCATATCCTCAGTATGGAGCACTGCTACGATATCGTTTTCCTCCGTCGCTACCCTTTGCCCGCTGATCTTTTGCCGTCGAACCGTCTGAAATTTGATTGCGTGCGTTATTCTACGCATATTGAGCCATCTTCCTAAGGTCTCTTCTTTCTCTTCCAGCTAATTTACGTAATGAGAATGCACCATGTTTTTTAAATGGTGTTAATTTTGTCCCCATCGCCAAGCTATGATTGCCAAGCTAAGCGTCAAAGCTTTCAAGGTTATATTTCAAAACACGTATCGCAAGACACATTTGCCGCGGCGGATGCAAATAGCGTCGTAATTTACTGCCATACCTTTTCCTAATATAGCATCATACTCTGTATGAGATGGAATTATTTACTCGGCTATATACGGAAGTGTTAGCAATAGTCGTAAAACAGCGGTCCAAAACTCGCTCCCTTGAGTGCGATGTGCGCTCGGTTCCTTCGGAGACGTGGTCTCGTTCCAAAGATAGAACCGTCGGCCTTATTTATCACCAAGATAACATTCTATTTTCAAGAAGGCTACGAAAAAGTGCGAAGAAGAAAGAAATGTCCCTGGTTCATCGAAATATTGGCTCGTTTTTTCGGTAACCCTGTTCGGATTCTGGAAGAGGTGTTCTCCGATACCCTTATATTTTTATACCCTATTCTGCTTTTGGTTTCTCCTCTTTGTAGTGAAGCGGAAGTCATTTCATCTTTATGAAAATATTTTGGCCTTGAGCAACAAAAGAAATATCGTCTCCTCTAAATGAGCTGAGCTCTATTTTCAGGACGTGAAATCTGCATATTTGCATCAATATTTTATCGTTCCACATTAACCTCCTGACGCAGGTGCGAATTATTTTCTCTTGAGAACACAGGTACATCTACGTGTATTTTTGTAATTTTTCATGCGATGCTGTGAAGTTAGGCACAGTGAACGCATGGAATGCAAAAGAATATTTTGCGTCATTTTGTCAGTGCATAATTTAAAGCCTTTGTTGCGACGAGTAGATAATGTATTCGAACACACACAAACCTCATACAAACTGCCGAAATCGTGCGTCAGAAACTTCCGCTTAGTATTTCCTCTCGATCCAGCCTCCCGGCGATAGTGTCAAAGGTCATGTCTCCATCTCCCATCTCCAAAACCTGTCGGCTACTAAACAAAGCATATCTTAGCGACACTTAAGGAATCAGCCTGGAAGGAATGAATCACTTATTCCCTGGATGATACTAGTTAATGCATTAGAACTCATCGAAGCAATAATTAATAAAATCTCACCTAGAGTGTGAACGGAAATTATGAACCTTTTCGGACGGATTGCATATTCAATTTGGTAAGAACTTATCGACTTTCCAATCAGCGGCCGCTTCGTTCATAGGAAAAACTAGAACCGACGACTATTGTTTATTAACTTTAAAAGCGTCATGAACCTAAAATATTCCGTCCGTTCCGAGTTTTCGACACTGCGACATGGTCACCGTCGTCTAAAAAACCGAAATCAAATCCATAGTTCCCGAATGAACTTGATCCATTCAGATAATTTTTATTGTATTTATGGAGAAAATGTTATCTGGACGGACCTTTTTATCCATTTTCTAATAGAATTTTTTATACTATCGAATATGTTGAAATTGTTGTTTTTAATCTCTGCAGACTCTTAATTTCCAGTCCCGTAGATGCAAAAGCGTATTATTGTATTAACTACTAGAATCAGCGAATTTATTTTCCGATTTTTTTCAATTTTGATTCGCGTATATTTTTCATGGCGTATCATTTCTCCTAGCTGTATTTGGAGAGTAAGTGAAACAAATGAAATGGTCATTATAGCAAGCAGTACTCTTCCGATCTAGTTAGATTATTCATGGACCTTGGCACTATAGCTGCTGTACTCCTAAGACCTAACTGACATGGCTTACATGAATTGTTCCCAGTAAGGATGAGTAGTAGTGTGGCTAGTGAGCTTAAGTTTTTGAAATATTGGAATGTTTTAACTTTATGTTATGCGTATCAGTTCGATTAAATGTAGCATAAAAATGTCATGCTATCAGTTATTATACCCTATTTCTTCTGGTTGTTTCTGCTTTCTGACATGTTTATGTAGAACTAATAATAACCGATTCTATTTAAATTGACAACAAGTTTATAGCTAATAACCATTTAAACATTATGAATAACAAGGGAAAGTATTAGAAAAAAAGCACAAAAATGTTCGGAATCTACTCGAATTCGAGATATATACTGTGAAAACAAGTTTGACATTTTTCACTTTACGATCCCTGCTTTGTTTCCAACTCATAATGTGAGATGAAAGGAAAGGCTTAAGCTTAAGGAAAAGTTTGCATGCTTGCCGAAGTATTATTTAACCCGTCAAACTGTATCTAAGTGCCTGACACAGTGTAGGTCAGGTATGTTTCCTGGTTGTTGATATGATGCTAGTTCCAAATCCCTTGACTACGCTACCGTCCCCCTCCGAGCGGAATCCATCCCCATTTCCTTCATTATAAACGCAATTCGGCGCGTGTTAGAAGATTGGCGCGAAACGCTCAGTAAGGTATTTTTACGCTCTATTTTCCAGCGATTCGAAATATTCGAATGCAGGGAACGGGGCAGCCGGGGGCTAATGTGATGTAGTAGTAGTCTTGGTTCCGTGGCTCGAAATGAGGTCACAAGACTGGGCGGACGCAGTCGTCGTCACTGATTCTTGCCGTACCCGCTCCTGCTCAAGCAGCCGTTTGGCTGCTTTTCCTCGCTGTTAACTGCCGGGCTTCAATTTCATCGCTTGTTCGCGCTTCTCGCCCGTCAGACGTATAAAGCCCGCGCGGGGCGAAGGATTCGGATGCCGCCGCGGGAAGGGCTTCCTTTCTTCTCGTTCTCGACCGGCCGGCGTTGTCCTCTGGATCCGCACGAGGTCATTTAGGGCATTCCGTTCGAATAGCTCGGGTTCCAGGGTCGTTCGGTTCATCAGCGAACTTTTATGATGCCCTTCGCAGTTATTAAGTGCTCGGGATAGCTTTAGCATGGGTATTATGCCGTTTTGCCGCTATGAGAGCGCTGAACCTCCCGGGAGGATTTCATTATTCTCTCCCCGTGAGACGTGTGAGTGGAAAAAAGAATTGACATACTTCTTGCTCCTACGGTTTCTGCCCATCACCGGGAGCAAATGCCATGGAAAACAGCAGTTTGAGACATCTCGATAAAAGTTCTGCTGAAATCTAGGATTCGCGTCCTCAGTTTTATTGAAAAAATATACCCGTGGAAGGGGCAGAAATATTTACAAAAAACCGTACTCTTAAAAGCTCCGGTGAGAAGAGTATTCTCATTATATGGCACACCACTGGCTCTCTTTTGTAATGGAAGCGGCATGGTCCTTATGAGAGAAATGTAGTCCAACAGCCATGCTGTTTTCTTTGGCGTGCATATCTTTGATCTGTGAAACAGATTGCCTACTTATATAGTTGATGGAACGCTGCTCCCTACCTCAAATATGGTCTTAAAATTTTATCACATCTTTATGTTTTCAATATATTTGTCCAATCTTGTTTGAAGTAAGTAATGAAATGGCCTTATCTTGCCAAAGGAATTGCTTTGGAATCGCAGTTATATATATGCCCTATGCCAATCACCATTCACTCTGGTCCCCAAAAAATCACACAGGTTTATTCAAATTATATCATCTTTCTGGGAGACTGCAGTATGCATAGGGAAAGGAACTCTGTATATACGAGTTTCACAATCCGGAGGGATAAGCACGAAGGGACCTCTACAGTCAAACATGAAATGAATTTTCGGGATAATCGGATTAGCGATTAATTTCCTTGGTTGAGCACCAGTAAAAATGTTTTGCTCTTTCGCTGAAATATTGTAGTAACTTGAAATTTTGGTATGTAGCGTGATGGACGAGGTCGTCATGTAAGGGAGAATGTTGGGTTCGCGGAGTGAATAAAGTAAGAGAGAAGGCTTTTGAGACAGCTTGAACAGAGGAAAATGTTACAAAGAAATCAGGAAGGAAATAATGTAGGATACATAAAAAGAAAGTTCTCGTTACAAGCAACAAGTAAGAGTTTTCACTAGCGGTCCAAACATGTCTAATAGTATAGGTAAAATATATTGAATGAACATGAGTCAGAAGCACGGTGTGGCCATGAGTCAACAATTGCTAAATACAATCGACAAGCTAAAATACAAGTATGAGATTGAATGACTTATTATTTCCCAAGGGTTATTTTTAAAAGTCCGTTCAAAGGAGTAATTTTCCACCATGAAGCACGCATCGACCATCCGTGATATTTTTCTTTCATCAAAACTCTAAGTGAATCGGTCGGTGTGTACACCCATACCTTTGTCATTCATAGCATTTTGTCGACGGTGTAGCAGTTCCCAGTTACATCCTTGTTAGACATATACAGGGTTCGTCCGGAAAATAAGTGTACTGATTTTTTCCCGCCGCTCCAGGCGCGCCCAGCACCGCTCTGACGGGCTGCGATTGGAGGGGGGTATGTTGGCAAGAGACGCTGAAAAAGGCAGTCGGCTCTGAGCTGTGGTGTAGTGAGGAGCTCTGTTAACGCGAACCTCCACGCTCGACCCACGTCACGGAACGGGATGCCGAAGTTTTTGGAGCAGCGTTATTCCATCAAATTTGCGGTAAAGCTTGGGAAATCGTCTACCGAAACTGTCGGTATGATTAACCAGGCTTACGGGGAGTCAGCCATGTCCAGAAACATGATCTTTCGGTGGCATAAGATGTTCGTGGAGGGCAGAGAAGAGGTCGACGACGAGTCTTCGAGAGGTTCCCGATGATGCCTTCGCGGGAGCGTTCCAGGAATGGGAACGCCGCTGGAACAAGTGTATCGACTCACAAGGGTCCTATTTTTAGGAATATTAGCTTAAGATATGTAAAAGTGTAATAAATTTTTTTTCCTGAGCTCAGTACACTTATTTTCCGGACGAACCCTGTACCTCTATCGCGAATGAGACTAAAATATTGTATTCAAGTCTGATAGGTTTTATGAGCGACCAACTGTTACCCTTGAAAGAGTACGTTTAGTGTGTTGATGCTCTACACTGTAGATGATCTACTAATTATGTAGATAGAAATGAGCTGATACTGACATGTTAAATTGTTGCATAAAATATTTCTGCACTGCAGCTAACACTGCTCAGTTTATCCCTCGTGTATAAGCAAAGGGAATTTTGGAGAAGTAAGTTGTTCAATTTATTAAAATACATTCCTCGGTAGAGAAAATAAAATAACTCATCATCGAATAGGACATTAATTTTTATTCTCCCCAGATATGTATCACCTGTAGCCCCATAATCGCAATATGCATCACCTTTCCCCGAAGGAATTAGTCGTCGGCAAAGTGCCGCTGTTTCCAAATGTGGGCCTCGTCAAATTTTTAGTCTGTAGTGGGGAAAAGCTTTCAATAATCAACAAAGCTGAAATCTAAAGTTAATTTCGTTTCATTAACTCCTCGGGAAACAATAATCAAACCTAACATAAAGCAAGGTAAAGATGAGAAAACCATTCAGCTCTCTTTAAATTGTGATTTTACGAGTTAATTTCTCAAGATTAAAATTTTTAAATGGTGGTATATTTAAGAATGTTTAAGCTCGAGCAGAACGTGCCTAATCTGTCAACTCTCTTCGTCTACAACTTATTCATCATGAAAACCCTGTTCTAGTATTGAGTTGTTTGTTGGAAAAATAGGACAGAACGCTTACACACACCACAAAATTTGTCTTGTGATTATATACAGAGTTTTTGACTTCTCTTCCCTGATAGCGTCAACTGCTTCTCCTCTAAGCTCAGTGGCCCTATATTACGAGCTGCCCCGTGTGGTATCAGATATCTACTAACATAGCATAGTCAAGATTTCCAAATTCATATTTGTACAAATCATCGAAAATATAATTTTCACCTCTGAAAAATAAAAATACGGAAAAGCCGAACCATTTCATGAAACAAGATCTGTGGCAATCCTACAAGAAAATATATTCGCGTGAATTTCATTTTATTAACGACCAATAAGTCTTTATTCCTATAGCGTTGTTCTGTAGAAGCCGCTGTAGTGTCTCTTAAATTTCCGCACTTTGTTCGGAGCTGTGTTGCGAATTTCATTGTTTTTTTTTTAATATTGACACTCAAAGGAAAATACTAAAACTCGATCCAGAGGCACTTGGGAAAGCGAATGATTTTCTAAGGCTTATTAGGTAGGCAGTGCGAATCCTTCATGGGAGATTATTACCGACATCATTTTAAACTTGAAAGACCATTGAGTAATCATGTAAATTCAAAGCACTCGTTTGGAGAGACTTTTCTTATTGGTACGGGGCCGTGCTTAAATTACGTATGTCCATGGGGTTCTATTCCCGGGGACGCCTTTGGGTGCTTTAAGCATGCCGTGTGATTTCTCTGGGTGATAGATATTCCTGGGAAATCAGAGGAAGGAATTGGCCCTCCCTACCCTGGCGAGTGAATTTCATACGTAGTTGGATTTCGTACTAGAACCTCATCTGTCAAACCAGCCATTGGGGGTATAACTGTTCTTGTATAATGGGGGCAGTTGGTTTGTGCCATTTCATTACGTTTCTACTACAGGAGGGATTCAGGGGGAATTTCATTTAAGCTTCATTACTGCATTGCTTTACTTGTTGTTACCGCTATTTATGATGAAAGCATTTAAGTATCCGCGTTCATCCAAAGAAAAAATTGTTAAAATGCTCATTTGAATGAACAGCCTGTTATCTTTATTTGAGCATTTATATGCTTTGAATTAGGATTATTTTTTTCGAATATTATAAAGGCATTATCAATGTAATTTCCCAACAAGTTCTTCGTGCATTAAGTTATTGTTTAGCTGTTTTATAATGAAAAAATCATTAGAATAAATACACCGTACCAAAATGTGTGCCAAGAATTGATTTTTTTAAATGCTACCCTGAGTTTCAGAACTGAGTGAGTGGTAGAAAATTTTCGAAAAGGTGAAAAAGAAATATTATTTTGCGTTACACTTTATTGATTTAATGTGATTCATTAGTCTTAGTTTTTGTCGCAACGGTGCCGTGAGATCTGATTAGCTGAATTTTAAAACTCTTGCACGTGTTTAGGAATGAGAGGTGGGGGTGCGACATGATTGAACGAACGGAGAAAGGATGAAAATCCTGTAAATTGCTGCAATTGGTTAAAGTGATAGGATCACGTGCTCATGTTAAGTTTATCAATGGAATCCGCTACCATCCGTGGGCTTGTCTACATGTATGAATGGTTATATAATTTTCTGGTTTGCTCCCTGCGGCCAACGAGTTGGCTCATTTCATTCTACTAACTCAATTCGATTGCCTTTTAGCCATGAAAGCCATGGAAATCCACTGGAGTAGGTTTTTATTCGAATTGTGGTATCTAGGAACTTAAGTTTTTTAAATGAGTTTACCTTTTGATTCTCTCCCGTTTTCATTTGTACTGAATCAGTCCATTGATTGGAGCACTAATTTCCTGTTTTAAACCCCACCTTCGCGGACCTCGCGAGGATTAGCAGAGGAGGCAAAACAATGTTTTCACTTGGATAGGGGAAGGTAATCCATCGGAACCATTTAAATTGGTGTTTTTCAAATCCGCTAAGTAATATATGCTCCCATTTTTGTAATCGTGGTAGTCTGAACATTTAATGGTGCTTGCAATTGGAAACCATGCTATGCTTACAGGAATTCACTCTTGCGTGCCGAACAGAAATTGAACCTCCATTGAAATATAAAGAATGCATCATATTCCGAAGAATATTTTTAAGGCACGGTTCGTTGGTATCAGAGTTTAAGGCAAGAGTGGTAATACTTTTCTTATACATATTTCTTGTGTAGTCTGTGGTATCAGATAGAGATACTTCTGCCTTATGAAGAGCAATGTGTGTTACATTGTACCCTGTCTTTATCAAACTCACTTAGGTTTAGACACTTCTAAGTCACTTTCATGCTTTTCCCCGAGACAATGAATTGAAAACTTTGAAACACGGATTGGCATGTTTCTTGCCGAGTAATGATTATAGAAAATATTTACTCTGCACCGAGTTTCATCGATGCTTCCGTGAGGATGGGTTCCGAAAGCCTGCAATCGTCCAATTTGTTTGGCTTTTTATTTACGAGGCTAGAAATTCATTTTTCATGATCGCACTTTCGTATAAAAAGAAATTGAAAAAACTCATCGGAAGCTGTACGCATACTCGGAGAGCTTTTCCAGCGTTAAATGACTCGGGATGCAAGCAACTTGAATGGGAAATGATTTCAGCTTGAGTCACTGGTACGTACTGATGGAGGAAATAATGAAGAACTGAATACATATTTTTTTCCGGAACACACTTCTCTATTTTTACATTCGCCGCCCTATCGACTGGCACAATTTGCGCCTCAGTCGCGGAATCACGTTCTATATTTTTTCATATGGGTTTTCATTTGAAGTGTTTCAAGTGATGGCTGTTTCCCTTTCCCCTAATGGTTCCTAACTCTTATCTCCAATCCTCACTGTTACGCATTTTATATTGCCAAAATGGTTTTCAGCTTATCGATCTCCTCCCTTGAATCTGATGGGAAGTAGCACAATACCAAAGTTCCCTAGCATTTCAATCAACTTCATGTGCAGCGGGTTTTTAATCAAACCCAGTTTCCTTACAAATACGTAAAATGTATGGAATGGGTTTAAGTTCAGGCAACAGAGTACGAGAGCTGTGAGGTAAAATATCACCGGCCATATCCTAAACCAGAACATTTTATCGCACATTCCACACCCAGAGATTTAAGTTATCACCCAACCCCGGTCCCGAATCACCGGAAAACCTGAGAGGCTGGACCGCACTCTCAGTCGTGAACAGGTTTGTATTAAAAAATATAACGAGCGGTTTACACATGGCAGACGCGATGAAGCGATGTGCTCTCCCGCGACTATTGAATTTCGATGTACCTGTAAAACGTCAACCATATCGCTCGGCCAACCGTAATCAGCACTCAGCGTTCTGATTTGTCAGTACAGATTATGGGGGCGATCCAGACGGCGGAGATTCCCCTACAATTTTAAATATCGATTCAGGGGGGGAGGGGGAGAATTAGTAGACGAACCAATTCGTCGTTTCCGCATTTCTTATTTTTTAACTGGGGCAGCATCATCCGGAGAATCAACACGTTTGCAAGCCCCAGCAGCTCAAAGCACCTCGATGCGTGCGACGCTGCTTCCATGCCGGTGAATACTTCGCTCTTCACCATTTGTCTCGTATCCAGCGAGGAAGGGGGGAGGGATATAATCCGCAGAGTTCTACGGGGTTAATCTCCCGCCATTCCTGGCGGCGGCGTGCGGCTGCACCTAGAGCATTGATTAAAATGCCCCACGACCGCCTCCGGCCGATGGAGCGCTCACTCCACACGGCCTTTGAACCGCAGTCATCGTTCTCATCCGCCCTCCTCCGACCCGGCAATCCCATTGGCAGTCCGCCGTCGCGCACCCCGCCCCTCCCCCATCGAATTCTCATCCACTCGAACCCTCGTGTGAAGTTTCGTTCACCCACGATTCGTTCGCCGATCGTAACTCTTTGATGGGTTTGCAGAGTTCACCCCGGACCGTGTGCTTAATCTCATCGGGGGAAAAAATATTATCGTCGCTTCGGTCATCCTGGACGCGACCGAATCCAAGATATATCCTCCTCATTTGACCGGGTAAGGGTTGATTTTCTAATCGTGTCCCACCCCGAGCCTTAGCGCGTGTGAAGCTCGCGCATTCATTGGAAAGGGGAGAGTGCGAGTGTGGTGGGCAGTTTCCTTCCCCTGCGCTAACGTTCCGGCACTCATTGAACAGAGTAACGTACGTGTATGTCGGTTTGGGTCCGATATATGGTATCGCCCTGGATTCGAACCCAGTGCCATATCATTTCAGTTGCCGGATGAGCTACTTACCTCGTAGGCTACTTGATTTGCGTATGTGTGCATACTCGTACACAAGGATGACGAAGAATAGCACCAATGCGGAGATATGAACGCAGGTCGGATAGCTTTCGGACACATATCTTATATGAGATGTGCATGTATGTATATGCATGCAAGGATTTTATGAAAAGTGTCGGTAACAATTTTTTCTTGTCATGTGAGTGAAGTTCTGAATTCAGATCGTAAGTTAAGTGTGCGCATGAACTCGGATATTAATGGCATTGATAAGGTGACAGTGCACACCATTATCACAGAAAATTTCGCGATGCGACGTATCTGCTCAAAGCTCATTCCGAAGGTCCTAAAGGAAGACCAAAAGCATAGTCGAGGGTCTGCTTGCGAAGACCTTCTGCAACGATATCGCGACGATTACCCAACCCCCACACAGTCCATACTTGGCACCAGCAGATGATTTCCAAAACCCAAAGCTGAAATCCTCCCCGAAGGACATCACCATGGTCAAAGCAGTTTGCACGTGTACCCTTAAGGACCTTCCTGAATACACCTACCAGGGAGGCTTCGAGTTGAGGGAAAGCCACTGGCAAAAGTGTGTCGACGCTCAAGGGATGTAGTTTGTAGAATTTTGAGGCTTTGTAGCAGCATCTGCAATGTATCTATTTTCCGAAACTTTTCCCGATACTTTTTTTACAAAACATGTATGGCGCATGTATTATTATTGGTATTCTACCGGTTAGAGCAGGTTTTGATTGGACAAAGCCTAAGCAATTGTATCAAATAACAAAAAGCGCAACGTAGAATCGGGCACTATAGTAAACCTCTCTTAAATTCCGCATACTTTTTTCCTCCTTTCATTCCACCCATTCCGTCTATCATATTACTTCCCCTTCCATGTTCTCCCCTCTCTGACCGACTTCAACATCCCCAATTGCCAACCATATGGTCCTGAGTCCTATTTTCCTGCATTTTTGACCACTCACAATAATATAATCTCTCCTCCCCCACCATGCCTAGCACTTCCTCGTTTGCTTTCCTTTCGGTCCTTATCATCTGTTCCATCCTTCTTCACAACCACATTTTAAAATCCTCCTATCTATACCTATCATTCTGCTTTAATTCCTATGCATTCGTGCCGTGCATAACTACGCCCAAAATCAAAATTATAGCGAGCATTTTTTTAACATCCTTACCCAAAACCTGCGTCGTCAATTTCCTCTTCCTTGTGAATACTTCTTTGCCTAATGCAATTTTTCACCTCAATTCCCCAACTTTTTGACCGTATTTGTCCGAAATACTTCCGAGAAACGTAAACTGTTCTAACTACTCTGGATTTTACCCTCCCATTTCCGCAAATCGTTTGTTTTATATATATTTTTTCTGGTACCACACCTATAGCACTGACCTTTCTATGTACTCAGCGGAGCTGACAACCCTTTGGCTGGCTTACTCACTAAAGCTTGATCATCCGCAAATCTGATTTTTATGAATGCCCCACCGATTTTTATTCCTGCCTTCAGTTATTCCCTTGTCTCTTTTTACCATTTTCTCTACATGTACGTTGAACAGCACAAGTTTATGTATAATTAACAAGTGTATATAAAATTTATGTATATACATGTACACACACATGCACACAAGGCAGGGATGTCCATTATTACCCTTGCTGTTTAACGCGTATATGGAGGGAATGGTGAAAGAGGCATAGAGGCATGGGAAGAATTGGATGTAGGAATGAAAATTGGTGGAGATTTGATAAAACCAGTTAGGTTTGCGAATGATCAAACTTTATTTTGACAGTAGTGTTAGCAAATGCTGTTTAGCGCATTGGAAAATCAGTGCGATTTGTATGAGATGAGAATGAATTTTAACAAAACGATGTTTATGCAGTTGTTGAGAAAAAATAAGGCTGGGGTATATATTATAAATGAGTCCATGGACCAGAGCAGGCGGAAAAGTTTAATTATGTTAGAAATGTTCTAGACAAAAATGGTCAAATTAATTGGGGCATATGGGGAAGAATTGTGATAGGCTAAGTATCTTTCACAAGGAAGTGAGAATAGATGACACCAGTATTGCAAAAGGATGTAAGGAAAAGACTCGTCAAAACCTTGGAAGGGAACATTGTTTGCTATAGCGTAGTAACATGGTAGAGGGACTTGCTGTAGTGCTCAAATTTGGTTGGCTAAGGGTAGGAAGGTATTATCGTGCAATTGTTTATTTACTATTGGGTGAACTCTACCATAACCTATCCAACCGCCTTTCCGGTTGAGTACTATGGTAATGGTATATGGTATATATATATATATATATATATATATACACATGTGTGTATATATATATATACACACATGTATATACATATATACATATACATACATGTATATACATATATACATATACATACATATAAACATATATATGTGTATATGTGTGTATATATATATATATATATATATATATATATATATATATATATATATATGTACATAAATATATACCATAACCACAGTAATCAACCGGAATATTATATATAATTATACATATATAATGTTCGTGTGTGTGTTTTGTATGTGTTATATTAAGTATTGTGGGACCATGTGTTGACGAGGCATATCTTTAAATACCTACCTACCTACATCCTCAGAGACATTAACTTGAATGGTATGGGCACTTAACACCCCTTTTATGGGATGGTGAATTATAAAGAAGTGTATGGCACTGCATGTAGACTTTAGAACGAAATTACGGCTTACAGGTGTTCTTCACGGATAAAAGTTAAGGCTTAAGGCATGGTTATATCTCATTCGACGCTCATGGTCCGATCTCACATGCATGTGTGGCTGAAAGTGATTAAGCTTCACATGTCGCTTCACACCACCCAATTAAAGAAAGAATGATTTCGATCTGTCATTGAATTGTATTTTTATTGATTCTGAAGCCATTTCTAAACCCGTTTTAGTTGATTTAGAACTTTTGATTTCTTTTAAGAATGTGGCTAGCTTTCCCTACAATCTACCCTTAACCTACTCTTCGTTATGGTCGTAAGCATTTTTATTGATAACGAACTACCCAGATAACTAAAGTCTCTACATTTTGTGCCTCTCCGTAGGAGTTCTGGCAACAGTCCAAATTAAAATCTCCACTTGCTATATTTTCCTTTAAATAAGGTATCACTAAACGTCATGCTGAATCTTACCGACACACGTAGTCCCGGCATCGACATAAATACCCCGCGATCCACCAAAAAGGTGTGTGGCATGGGGTGTATAATCAAAAAGTGGTAAAGGTAAGTGATAATGGAGGATATGGGAGAGGAAAGGGAAAAATATTTAGTAAAAATGTATCAAATAACATGAAAATTTGTATATATGCTGGAGGAAGACTTAATTCAAAACTAGAGTTAATTCATCTAATAAATTAATCATTTGTTGTACGAAAAAAGGGAATAGAATGAATCACAATCATTTATTCTCAGGCTTCCAACGCAACAAGAATTGTAAAGTCCCAGCGTCGTTTCAAGCTTCTATATTGATGTTTGTGTGTAACGTCCACGGTTTAAAATGTTTTCCGCCCGCATCTTGTGAATAATTGATTGGATATTACTTAAAGGCAGAAACGATTTTCGTCGTTTATGTTTTCTTAAGGCCTAAGGAACGTTTTATTACTTCTGTACAATGAATTTCAGGAGATTAAAATTATCTTTCCATGACTTCGAGGTCGAAGGAGATTAAATATGATATAATGTGAAGTGTATTTGCTGTCAAACGATGATACTCACATTTGAGGATACGTATTTTTATCTTTTCGAAACCTTTTTCGGCACGTTTAATTGAGAATTGGGCGAGAAAACGTAAATATACACTGTTTAAGGCGAAAATGATCTTCGGCTTTATTTATGTACCCCTTTAGAGAGATTGGTCAGCTTAAATATTCCATAAAATAGATTAAGACCCACTTAAAGGTTTTAAGATACACTTAAAATGTAAGTGGAACAGGTATATGTTGCCTTTAGAGGTGAGTTTTCATTTTTAATGTCGGGAGATGATTATTTTTGGCCCAGGCGTCGGTATTATTATTTTTTTAACCAATCATTTTAACATTTATGGGAGGTGATTTAGTGATGAGAGATCAGTTTACTACCTGACAGGTGGTATGAATGTGGATATTGCCATTAGTTCTTTTTTCTTTACAATGTCAACTTCTTTGAAAAGGTGAAGAAATATGACGGCGAAACCAAAGGTGTTTAAAAACCGATAATTCGTTCTATATGAATATCAATTTATCCATATTTGGTCTTACCCTCGTGCCCATGACGTCTCACTCAGTATCATAAGACACTGCGGTTGGTTGATAAACACCTACCTCTGATTCATGTTCAAGTTTTGCAGTGAGAGGCGTTGGCCTGGTTATGCAATCGTAAACGAGCCCGTCATGCTTCCGAGTTTGGACGCCGGCAGGTAAAAGTCATTTTTTTTTATTTTCGGTATTTATTCATGCTCGCGGTGGCGCATTTTGCTATAATCGCTCCGACGGCTGGGGTCAACTCGACCGCACTAATGACGCCGGATCGACAACGTAATGATCGTGCTGCGAACGGTTTTCTGATTCTCCGTCCGTCCTACGTCCTTCGGAGTGCACGGCAGATAGGTATATTCCGTTCGCCAGGCCTTGCCTAGCGACACATTGACTCTATATAACTTCCATCTCGACACTCCCCCATAACCTTTTGTGCCATCACGTTGCAATTTGCAACATGTCACGGGCTAAATGAAGTCCTCAAACTGAATTGATTTGGCGACGTGTGCGGATTTTCATTTGAATTGGACCAAACTGCGACTGACATTATAAATACCAAAACAAATGAGCGGATGAAGCTTACTAAATGGATGTGACAGGAGAAACAGCTTGGCTTGACACGTTTAATAAAGTAAGACCCAGGCGGATGGTTGTTGACGTTTGCCAGTTTGAACTTGAAATATGACCGACGCGGCTCAAACTTGTGAAATATACAGGACGGCTCATCTTAATGGAGTTGGAGTGGATTTATGGAAAAAATCTATTGGTGACGTTTGCTTAAAAACTATGATAAACTATGTGCTTCCAGGAGCAAGGAAAAAATAAGAGTTAATTTATATGATATCCTAAATTAAGCCATACGTAACGCTTCATGATTAAAGGAAGCAATACAAAATGGGTCAGTAAGCCCTTTATGCGTTCATTAAAATTTATTGCACATTCTTCGCGTATGCTTCAGGAAATCCCTTAATTGGTTTATTAGAATTTATGATGATCCTTTGTTGGAAAATAACAGTTACGGTGTATAACTGCTCATTTTGAATTCCTGATTTGGCCTGTTAACTCAAATCAATTAATATGAATTTTGATTAATTTACTTTTATAATTTAATTGCACCCGATATTTTAATTAAATCTTGAATATTAATGTCCGATACAACTTTCCCAAGATATTATTTATCTACAACGTTATTAATCATTCGCTAATGGTCTTGTTCTCATGTTTTCAAGATATGCAATACTTCTATGCGTGTTTTTTTCATTAGTTTTATTGAAGGCGATGGACAAATTTTAATGGTTTAGCCTAAATGATTTGCTTAGGAAAAACTACATATGGTTTCATAGTTTCCGTAGTACCATCTGACGGACGGCGCGCTCACTCAAATAGCTCTCCACAAAGCACTCAATTCAGGATCGGGATACCACTGAAAAATGTCATCTGCAGAATTCGAAGCCGGGCCATGGTGCGGTGTGAGTACGTTAGCTACCGCGCCATCCCGATCCCCCATAGTTCTCGTTCACGTTTCAGTACCCCCTTCCCGATTTGGTTTATTAAGAAACAATTACGTACATTCCTGAACTTGACCGTTCCGTGCGTTTCCTTCTAGCCAACATTTTAGCAATCATCGCATTCCTTATTTAATTTCACATAGAATGATGTATCCAGTTGTAAAAATTATCCATTCAATACCTTTCTAAATTATATTAAATGACAAACAATGTTACTTAATATTGTTGAATATTAATTGGCTGTAAACATATAGGGTCCGATAACTTAGACATTTACGAAATTACTTGGATTCACAAACTTAAGAGTAACCTTAATTTTAATTCGTATATATGAATAGGTAATTTAGTGCATTAATTTTCCATTCTTACTCTGTTGTTAAATCAATTATAATTTCTCAAGGGGGTTTTAAGCAGCGATGTTATCATAGTTTACCTAAACTCTTTTTCTTTGGAAATCTTAAGAAGTTTTTTAGGGAAGTCCTGAAATCGTTAGGTAGAATCTGGTGGATACATGTGGTCACCAAGTCACTAATTTGCCTATGCAGCGTTTGCAATTCTATGATTCCCTCCGTACATCTCAATCACTCCTATTCATTTCCTTCTCCGTTTTTCATTAAAGCATCAAAATGATCTTAGAGGTCGTTCGAAGCGAGACGCTATTTTCTTATCACTCATATATTTACAAGATTCTTGCACCGAAACCTGTGGCAAAGTAACAAAAATGTTGATAAATATTAATTTTAGCTTCAAATTAATGAAAATATTTCATGAAATGAAGCACGATTCCGTTGATAAATTCCGGAGGTTTGCGTTTACTTGGGGGAAAAATGAGGACGCCATGAGCGCATGAAGTAGCGCGCGTAAATAGCTCGGCAGGTGAACGGGATTTAACAAATTCTTGGGGCGCAGCGAGGGAATGTGGCGAATTTCATGAGTGTAATATCCATTTCACGAGCTAAGAATATCTATAATTTATGTATTGTGCAAGCCATTCATCCCCGGTGCGGCGTGAATTCTCGCGGGGGCAGTGATGCCCTACTTACGGGAAAAAGTTTACGTGGAGGTAATTTTTTTTATCTTAGTTATTTTGGTACTTCCTTATACAGGGTTCGTCCGGAAAATAAGTGTACTGAGCTCAGAAAAAAAAATTTATTACACTTTTACATATCTTAAGCTAATATTCCTCAAAATAGGACCCTTGTGAGTCGATACACTTGTTCCAGCGGCGTTCCCATTCCTGGAACGCTCCCGCGAAGGCATCATCGGGAACCTCTCGAAGACTCGTCGTCGACCTCTTCTCTGCCCTCCACGAACATCTTGTGCCACCGAAAGATCATGTTTCTGGACATGGCTGACTCCCCGTAAGCCTGGTTAATCATACCGACAGTTTCGGTAGACGATTTCCCAAGCTTTACCGCAAATTTGATGGAATAACGCTGCTCCCAAAACTTCGGCATCGCGTTCCGTGACGTGGGTCGAGCGTGGAGGTTCGCGTTAACAGAGCTCCTCACTACACCACAGCTCAGAGCCGACTGCCTTTTTCAGCGTCGCTTGCCAACATACCCCCGTCCAATTGCAGCCCGTCAGAGCGGTGCTGGGCGCGCCTGGAGCGGCGGGAAAAAATCAGTACACTTATTTTCCGGACGAACCCTGTATTTAGTTTTACTCCGCTTCTGCATTCCAGCATTCCCTAGATATGACCTTGGCCATCGGGCACCGGAATCCAGAGAGGCCGCTAATAATGGAGGTTACGTTGGGTGGAATGGGACCCATGCTAGCGGAGCCGAAAAGACGTCTCGAGGCTTATTTTTTCGTCCCCACACCTGGTCTAGTATCCCAGCTTTCTCCCCCTTCGCAGTATTCTCCTAAAATGAGGGGATTATGTAGGTGCAGTCGAATCCAAGCTTAACGTTTTAAGAATTTGTCTCCGTTCACGTCTTTCAGGACCTCCGTCCTCGGGGCAGATAGAGCATTTTCGCTACTTTCGTTCCGGCAACATGTCAATGTGCACCTCAAAGCCGGCGTCTACTTCATTAACCTGGCATATTTTGCGCGTTTTCGGGTGTCATTTTCTAATTACCGTTCCGTTTGGAGAAAATTTGGCGGATTAATTGGTGTCGAACCATTGAGTTCGTTCGTGGATGTCTTCAAGAGCGATGGAAATCCCGAAAATTTTAATTAATATTGAAAAGGCATTCTCCGCATTCTCCCCGAGCTTTAGGAGGTGCATGTACTCTTTAAGGTATTCGATTTCATTATCGGAGTGTCATTCCGCTGATGAATTCTAAGAAGATAAACCATGAATTATCGCTTGGTCATGCATGTGAATAAGCTTTCCAGATAAAGTCTCCAAAAAATTGCTCATTTCGCTAGCAACTGCAAAATTTCAGCGTTGCGTGTATCATTGATTTGAGCTTAAAATGGCACAGTTTCAAGCATAACATCATCATATTCATGATGAAAGAAGACACTTAGCTTTTCAACATATATTTTTTTTATTATGGCCTGGGTTTCGTTGCAGCATAACATCTTGAGGTGTAAGATCTACCTGAAGACGTACGCTATTACGGAACCTAGGTCGAGATAAAAAATATTCTATGCGGAAAAGCAAAGTGTCTTCTTCCAACATTGAGCTTACAAGTAATGATGTACTATGATCACTCGGAAAAAAGAGCTACAATCTCGGTTTTCGGATTAAGGGTTAGGTATTATGACGTAGGTAATATTTAATTGCGAGGAAAGTAGCTCCTATAGTATTTATTTCATCTTCAATGATGAATGACTGAAAGTAACTACTCAAAAAGGAAATAATGATACCAGTAAGTTCATTGTAAAATAGGATATAGCTAAATCCTGCGGTAGGTGGAGAACGATATTCTGAAGCTGATTTTTCATGACGAGAACTGTTGATAATAAATCAATAACACCTCAGGCGTACTATATAGACCTCCAGTTTAATAATTTATCACATTTATTTGATGGACGCAAGTGTTTAATTGCAGTTTCCACGAAGATCACTCTTAAAGTTCTCCAAAGACTTTTTTACTCCTCCGAGTTTCATAGAAATACATTATGAGAGCTGTTAATGCCCAACTTTAATGGAGTTGTTACTCCCTACGCCTTTAATGGATCTACCGCCCTGGGCATAATATTTTGTAATACCCTGAGTTCAAAATGATGCTCAGAGGGGGGCGCCAAAGCTTTACCATTGGCCATTAATGAGGTATGAAAGCCATCCGTTTCTTTGGAACGCTCCTGAGGAAATATTTGAACCATCACAATTTTTTCGTTAATCTCGCGCAATTTCTGGTGTTTTTTTATTTTGCATTGACCTTTGAATATTTCAAAGACCCCCATCTTTGTATGCTACTTTTTTAAGCCATTTAGAAGTCGCACATGCCTGCCTTCTGGCCACCATTATCCATGAAGAAAAAATATCCTTTTAACGGAATTACTTCAACTCCTGTGTCATGTAAGCAAACAGGACAGTTATGTCGGGAGCCCTGAGTACCAAAAGATACGCGTGCACAAACTTCATTAAATTCCATGAGAAAATTGCCGTAAAACAACGGAAAGCATATTTTTGCCGTCCTGGGCACTCTAAAAAACACAGGGGCGCTGGGTAGTCCGTAATCATAAGGAAGAACTATATTAAGCTAGGTCACGGGAGTGTAAAATATTTGCACATGATGTGCCAATATTTTTGAGTTAGCCATAGGTAGGTGGAACGAATCTCTAATAAGCAGTCAGTGGTGCCCTTGAGGTAAATTGAATATATTTTCATGTTTTTGCTTCCGTGTGATCAGAACTGAGAAAAATACTTCATTGTGGTGGTTTCATAGTATACACTTGTGCAGCGACACGTGTATACTATGAAAAAGTAAAACATTACTAGACGACTATTCGACAATCACTGTTGTCGAATAGTCGTTAAGTAATGTTTGACGTACAGATTCGGTGGGATGGTCATTCTTCTTTTCCTTAAGTGAATATGAGAATTTATGTATGATTTTTTTATATTTACGATACAGTGGCGTCAATACATTATTAATTAGAATAAAATTAGGATTTTTTTTCGATTCACCCTTTACTATTCTCTCTTTCCTGTATTACTCCCCTCATCCTCTCTCTTTTTCCATTTATCGCTTGCAGTCGTGTATTATTAATCACGTTAGTCTATTCAATTCTTAACCGTTACAATTTCTCTTTCCGACCCAACCTAGGAAATCGCCGATGTGTCACGGTGACAAACACCGTTTACAAGCATCAGTTAATCTCGTTCTCGCATACTACACCCATTCGAAGGACGTCACTGATGTGTATCAAACACACTCATATAAATGCTCAATAATGATTACGAATGAATTAGAATCTGTATTGGAGTATTAACCGTCCTCGTATCCATTAAGGCGAATTTGATTTCTTCGGCAAAATTGTCCAAATCGAACAAGAGTGCTGGCAACGCCTCTCCTTGCATGGAACTTCATAGTCACAGCCAAGACAAAGTATAAACTCTGCTTTTACAACTATTTTTCTATTTACACAATCCTTATAGTTAAGAATAGATACTTCGTGACTTTATGTGGTGGACGTAAATGTTCCACTCTTATATACTTGGAAAGGGTTGGGAGAAAATCCGCTTGATTTTTTATACATTGATGCGACAATAGTAAGCTTGACGGGTATGGTGGAGGAATTAGATTGGGAGCGTCTTGATTCACGAAGAGAGTAGGCAAGATTAATATTTATCCCCGAATTTCATTCGCAGATTCGACCATCGGTATATACGTAATATGAGAAATTATCGCCGTCACCAACAGTTTCAAGTACTCTTTCTTCCCTTGATCTCTTCGTGATCCACATTCATACAAATATTGAGCTCAACGACTTGGTTATATTTACTCAAAGGCTGAACTTGAATGATTTAGTCAAACACTTTATTGCATGATTTATGCAGGCATGTACATATATGTAGATAAATACGAGTGTCTCTGTACTTGTATTCAAGTTCTGGATGTACGCATCAAGTAATATTTGTGTATTAACGGGTTCCCCTCTACATGTGTTTCGCAAGATCTGCTCTTCCGTGCCGGCTGTGGCTTAGTATTTTCCTACTATCAAGGAATCTCATAATTTTACTGGCAATAATGTGTTCTAATATTTTACAAGAGATCGATGTTAAGGAAATTGGTCGGTAATTGGTTGGTTTATCCCTATCGCCGCCTTTATAGATGGGAGTTATATGTGCTAGTTCCCTTAATTCCCCCGTGCGACGATTTGCGGAATATCGTTATAATTTAATGTACACATCTCGAAAAACACGAGTCTTTAAAGTACGGTTCACTCCAATTCCTTTAATAATTTATCTTTGATTCGTGTTCACCATTATTGATGTGGCAATTGGGTAGGGATAGAAACTTTTTCCGACTGCTGTGAAGATAAATGACAATATCCAATCCATCACTTAGGTTCCGTGGCAGAGAAGGCAGCCGGAGCTTGTACCACCGCCGTGGGCCAAGTCCGCTGATTCACACGTGCATGTGCATATGATCCCCGAAGCGGTGCGCGTCGTGGCCATGTATAATTAAGGCCTTGCGCTTCTCGATCTCATGCATCGTCCACTCTAATTTAAATCCCCGCGTGAATCCACAGCCGTACAGAATGCCCCTTGCAAGGGTCGAGCGATCCACGAGGACTGCCTAAAAAAAGTTGCGTGCTCAACACGGTGGTTTTCATTAGATCATGATTTCAGGTGTTTCTGCTGCCTGTCGAGTATATTATTTTTGTGTTTCACGACAGTCTCTGTCCGTTTTTAACCACAACTGTAATGAACTCAAAGTTTGGCTCTAGTAGATTGACGGATAGATATTCCTCTTTATTTTTGGGCGAAGATTGAGACCATAGTGTCTCACCTACCACCTAACCCCTAAGGAGACCAGACCTAATTTTAGTCTAAACCCAAAGGCGTGTGAAATTTTCACATTCGAGTAAGGGGCGCAATTCCCTTTCCTGTGCCGATTTTGGTTTCCCCAGGAAGATCTGGTAACAGAAAAATCAAAAACCTTGGTTGGAGTTGGGGGGTGCCCAGAGGCATCAACAGGAATCGAGCCCGGTACCTATGGTCAGTCGCCCAGCAAAATACTCACTGGACTACTACGTCTCTGGATGGGTAGATTTAGCGCACCAAATAAGGCACTTTTATTCCACTTCAATATTGGCGCAGGAATGGGAACTTGCGTTAAAAAAGTACGATATTGTATACGTGCCGGACTACGGATAAACAATTTTTCGTCAAATCATTCGGAAAAGCCAGATTAAAAATGCAGGGAGAGGAATTAATTTTCATAATAAGATGTCAGAATGAGCACACCACGAGTATTACGGAATGCGCAGAGAAATGTTTAATTTTTTCATTGCATAAAAATACCGAATTATGGACCTGATTTACCAGCAGATAGCATCAGAAAATTGTTTTAGAGTCGGGAATGGGAGACGATCAAGTTGAAAAGATGAATGGTTTTATAACATACTTGGCGAACTAGAAGTCGTGCGAATACGAGTGACAGGTTTTTCACCGAGGGATTTATAAAAGCCAACAAATACATTTATCGATAAGCATAGTCATAATGGGAATTTGTAAATGGGGTTCGTCTTGCGGTACGCACCGAAATGTGGAGGTATTTTCCGTACATGATTCACTATAAAAGTTGCGCGAAACAGGAGGTATAAACCATTTGAAATCGGCAATATACTTCGCCACTCTAAACAAATAACCAAATATCATGATTAAATCACAATCTTTCCTTAATATCTGGTTTTCTAAGGCCTTCGTACACAGTTTTGTTGGCCTTCAGGTTTATGCGTGTGGAAGCAGAAACTAGAGGATAGCGGGCGGAGAGATTAAGAACCATTTGTTCCCAGTCGCTCACTCTGCAAACGTTAGGATATAAAATTCTTTATTTTGACATGATATTTTGCTTATTGACAACACGGAAACCGTCTCTCCAAACCCAGTTCCCTGACTCTAACACTATTAAGAGAGGAGGAGAGGCTCGGGGGGTGATCGCCCCGCCAGAATTCGCCCTCGTAACCACCCAAAATGAGCCCGGGATAAGCCTCAGCGTCGTGCGGACATATTTCATATGCGAACCCTTGTTTAACACCAAGCTTTGTGTTAAATCAATCTCTCAATTTTCCATTTGTTCCTCCACTTGAAAAAGAGTTTCACAGAGGGCTTTTCTAGTCCGGTCTCATTCATTGCATGTACCCTTAAAACTCACTACAACTTTTCACCCCTTAATCTTTCGTACGCCTTCGCGATTGCATCTCGAAATAGTGTTTGTCTACTTTGCCGTCTTGAGGGATGATATTGCATTATTGACCGTATGACGGCATGATAAGTTACCTGTGAAATTTAAGGCAAACTAACTCTACTAGGAGAGTCTCGAAACAAAACGCTTAGTTTGAATTTTTATCCCAAGCAATTCTACCGTCCCGTTATAACAAATACATATTCAAATACATATTCAAATACATAGCAAAAACCGAACTTTTTTAGACTTTTATGACCGATACCGACTCTTTTGACACATCCCCTAAAGTATCGGACTTGATCATAGAAATGATAACCCTAAAAATTTGAGCAGAAGCTTAATTGAATTATATTTGCAATTGCCTTCTTCCCTAGGTGGACCACAGCGTCGCCGGAGTGCTTTCCGTCCAGTCAACCACGCGGAGGGCGTTGGAACCGGAATTCGAGACCCAAGCTTCGGCGGTCTCCACTCAGCGGAAGTCGAGCGGCGGGGCCCACGGCCCAGGTCCGTCGTTTACGGCTCCCACCGCCGGAGTCCCTACGGGCGCCGCCGCCGCCCTCTTGGCCTTCGGACCTTCCGAGTCCGGCCTCGGCCCCACGCTTTGCCTCAAGACGGTCCGGTGTTTTGGTCGCCAGTGTTCGGACGAAGTGTCATCCCGGCGCCGCAGGGACAGCTTCCTGTCGGTGGCTGCCGCGGGATCGCACCCCGGTGAGTGCTCTCACCACGTGGCGCACCATCATCCGAGAAAACTGTCCCGAGGTAATGGATTCATCTTTTCCTTCCCCGGAAGTCATTGTGTCAGTAATAGAGGAACGAAACGCTTGAAGGCTGATTGTGGTATGCGTCGGATTTCCCCGGCAGCGTCCTGCACCCGTTTAGTGTCTCAGTTAAATTTTCATATGTCATCTTTTGATATTGTTGCATGGTCTCACACTGGATGTTTGCAGTTCACCAGATATTGGCTGCAGTTTCGTCGGGGTGTTTCGCATTTGAGGAAGTTTTGTTGGAACGATGCCTAAAATGCGATATTGCGAGTATGACAGAACTGATGTTTGCACGGCGGAAATTTTAGGCAAGCTATAACGCAATACGGCCAAAAATACTTCAGGTCAAGTTTCAAAATAGTTCAAGTTTAATTGAATAGGATTTAAAAGTTACTAATAGAATGTGGAGCAAGAGAAATGATTTAGCGTGAGAAGTGCTGCGTACATTCAAATGAAATATCACTGTGAATAACGTAGTGTTTTCTTTGTGTGAGGACACTAAATCATTCTGGGAATAACTACATAGAAATGAAAAAAAAATTACCTACGTATAAAACTTGATAAAAGGGGAGCGGTAAAAATATTACAGACCACCCAATGCCGGCCAGCCTTTGAAACCTATTACTTTAATGTAAGAAAGGAGTCTCTCAGGTTGAGTGTATTGAATGGAACTATTATAACCTGAATAAGCACTATAGCATCTAATAATACGATATTCTCGTATTTGCCCCTCATTGCCTTCGGAAGGAGGAGTAAATCAGCTACAAGGGTAGCAATTCAGCAATACGGACGTAATTTAACCTGTCGATCATTATATTTTACATTAGTGACCCAGGTTTGAATCACTCTGGAACGTAGAATTATATCGCGATTAGAAAAATCTTTGATAGAAGGAGTTTTTAGCGTCTTCGCCCATGAAATACAAACGATTCTATTGTACCAGATTGACAGGAAACTTTTAAAGAGTTGGTGCTGATTACGCAAAGATGAAGATAGATAATATTGAGTGAGTTTCATGGAGAATGAGCCTATCTGATATAATTTTGCACGTTAGTAGCTAAAATTATCCCTTGGTTTATTTATTTATTACTAATTCTAAAACTGCCCTTTTTCGCCTCTAAAAGGACTTTTTAACAATGATATAACATTAAAGACAATTACAAACACCTAAGACTTAGATGGAAGAACATCTACCTCTGCTGAAATCTGACCCGCGACATGAGATTAGGGACGTTACCCCGGCGCCACTCGGGCCGCCATTACAATTTCCTCTCCCGGCCGAGTAGCTAGAGAATGTGAATTAAGACATGATTCTTTCCCACGTTAAAATACTGCTATCACATGGACATCTAGCATAAAAAATTCCCAGTTTCGATGAGCTTTCCTTCACTTTTGGTTGCAAGTATGCCTTTTGTATGCATGCATTCCATACCTTGTTTCGAAAAATGATATTATCGAATAGAACCAAATGGCATGTGAAATGAATTAACAGCAATTAATTAAGGCAAAATTCGTTCATTCGGTTCCATGAATTCATTCTAGGATATGCAAGTGAGAATTTTCCCCCTCTGGCACGTTTATGAAATATTGCCCAGCCAGAAGTCACGTAGGCCGAGAGATTGTCCCTGTTAAATCAAGGTCAATTCAAAACGCAACTCTCACGGCCAATCAGAATGGAGCATTATTCTCAACCCATGAGTATTATAGCGTGGTCACAGAAATTAAGGCGCCTGGAATGTAGTTTTGTGGTCGGTTATTTTTGCTCTCGAGTGAACTGCCATTGCAAGTGGCGGTGCCTCAAAAACCAAGAGGAGTGGAAAATGAAGCATATTCTATTCCTTGTGCCAGAAGTCTTGGGGAGCGGCATTTCCTTTCTCCTCGACAAGTCCTTAGCTGAAGAATGCAATCGAGGTGGGAGTAATTTTATGATGCGTCATTATTAATACGGCCGCGTAAGGACTCGGCAAAAATTTACCTCGGAGCGGTGAGAAATTTTGTGTCACCGAATAGCATCAGCATGCCGAGGCGAGCAAAGAAATGCAAGACCTTGAGACGTACAAGAAAGTACTCCGTCAAATTCAGGCGTAATTATGAATAAATGAATCGTTCTTCAATGAATATAGCGGTATATTTCTTTCAGCAAGCTAACTTCTCCAGGTTTAAGAGGATTTGTTGACTTATTTTTTTTATTTGGTCAGTCTCAGTTTTTGGTTGGCATCATAGGCAATTGTAATAAAGAGTGAATAATTGAATTTCTCTCTTCAAGTGTACTTCCACGTGATTCCACGTATAGAATAATTATTACTCACCAGTGATTGACTTAAAAAATTATTTTCATACCTATTCGGCTACGTAAGTTAACACGTTGGTGGAGCGCTGATAGTTTACTGGAAACACTATATTCGTACACCACAATTGACCAATGCATCATTTCTCATTTTCTGGTGCTGATATGGCGGCAACGTTTGGATTCTTAGGAAACCAGTGGCGATTTGCAGGCTAATCCAATATTTCCATAATCGGACGTATTATAGTATAATGCAGGGTTTTGATATATGGGTGTGGATAAGAATGGAAAAAATAAATTAAGAATAAAAGGAAAACAGGCGAGGGAAGTTCAATGGATAGTATGGGACGATATACATGTACACGTAGACGACTATTGGGAGAAATTTCAAGAACAAGTCAGGACAAGTGAATGTAGGAGATACTGAAAGGCAAGAGAATGATAAAATCCTTAAAAGAGGAACGAATCCTGGGCAAGCGTGGTAGAGGGAGGAAAAGCACTTAGTGTGAAATTAAGAGGCGTAGAAATTTATGCTGGTCTAAAGAGCATGTTTATATAATTTTCACGTGCAGCGTGTGTATGGGGTTCAAGGATATTTCTGTCGGGTCAGTCCGGGCTTATTAGATTATTGTGATCATGAGTCCCTGGATCCATCATCCCACTCAAACCAGGTAGATTTGTGCTGATAGTAATATAGGCTAAAATAAATATCTAAGGGGTTAAGTTTATTTTATTTTCGAATAAAGGTGTGAATTTTAGAATTTAAGAAAAAGGTGACGTAGAGCCTATTTCTGTGGGTAAAAAGTACTTCACCTGAAGACGAAATAGTCGTTAGGTATATACTAAGGTAGAATAATTGCCACAGAATCGGTTGGCATTTACCGCTCTTATTGGAATTGTTTCTATGTGATTCCTTTGGAGTAGGCTCATGCAGAGCCCGGGCTTCATCTCCACCCGAGTTCCAGTACGATGACAGAGATTGGTCAAAGGGCTGCTGGGAGATAGTGTATCGCCTATCGCACAGGGACCAAGGCATGATTCTCCCTAACTCTAGAGGCACATTTCACTTATCCGACGTTTGTCTTTATTATTTTTTTAAGTATTACGCTCGTTAATCTTCCGTTGCTATCAAAAGCTGTGACCTGACGTGAACACCGAGGAAAGCATTCAAAAGTGCCGACATCGGAGAGATCGAGACAAGGCATAGGGAAAAAGGTGTGATTTACGATATTTCCGAGACGAGAGTTCGTGGATTGATGGAGCGAGTAAAGTTAGCGAAGAAAATCTGAATGAAGGAGTTTTTATTATGGCGCAAAAGGAAATGTGTCCGCATATTAAAAATGAAAAATGGTAGATTAAACAGATAAAAACCTGGATTCGCGCGTAGGAGGATGTATTCGGATGGATAGTTTACATTTGAAGGAGATCTGATGAAATGTATTTCACTCAGTTGGCTGAAGGCGTTCGGGAGTACAGGTGGGAGCACTCGAAGTGAAAGAATGCTACGATATACAGGTACCTGTGGATTGAATGCAACTCGTCATCTAATTCTAAATTATACGTATGTTCATGCCTCTTGAACTTTTCACGCCCTACCTATATTCTGAAATCATGCTATGCCTGATATTAAAATGCATTGCGAAAAAAATCAAATTTCGGGTCCATTTGACTCTAGATAAAGTTACATCGATTTGAATATTATTATTATTAATAACCATATGATGATACGCGCGTATGAATTTCTTTGATAAATTATGTGCTGCTACTTATAAACAAATACTCCAAACACAGGAACATAAAAAGCGTGGCGTTCAAAGAAGCTTGTTATGGAATTCGTTGGATGCACCACCCCCATTTTCAGATGAAAGAATAGAAAATGAAGGAAAGAGTAAAGAAAGGGTGGTGTGGGGCAGGAGTGGGGGAGAGGAATTGTGGGTAGTATGAAGGGGAAGGAATGTATGGGCACAAGAGTGCGCTAAGAGAGAGGGAATGTTGGAGGGGTAATTGGGTCGAGCAAATCGGTCGTGAATGAAGGCGCGGTGTG
Organism: Hetaerina americana; assembly: GCF_022747635.1. Classification (NCBI taxonomy): domain Eukaryota; kingdom Metazoa; phylum Arthropoda; class Insecta; order Odonata; family Calopterygidae; genus Hetaerina; species Hetaerina americana. The sequence continues at coordinate 7,982,337 of NW_027286292.1, read as the reverse complement.
GGAATGTCTTTTTATTGATAGTTTTATACTGTTCAAGATTGGTTCAAGATGGGCACAGATAATAAAACGATGCATTTTCCCCCCTAACATATTACAGCCTACAATAAACCATTCTTCAATTCCGCCTACTTCCTTCATCCATTCATCCCGTCCTATTTACATATTCTATCCTTCCTATCTTGCCTAACAGTATCCCCCCTATCACAATCCTTAACATTCCATTCCCCGTTCAAAAATGCTCTGCAACCACCTTTCCTGTTTCCTTTGGCTTTCCCCCTCTCCTCCACCCACTCTGCCCAACACTTCCTCGTATATTTTCAGTTCTGTCCATTTCACCTTTTCCATCCATATCCACGCCCACATTTCAAAATCTTTTAATATAAGCCTTTCGTCACGCTTTAAATTTTTCCTCACTGTGCAAAACCATGGTCATTTTCAAGTTTTAGCGAGGCTTTACTTTTTATCCTTACTCAACCGTTCCTATCATCAGCTCCCTCCCATTTTGTGAAAGCTTCTTTGCCAAACGCGATTCTTCTTCTTATGTCCCTGTCACTATGACCATTTCATCAACATTTACATCAATGCCCTGCGAGCCACCAAAAAGGTGTGTGGCAGGGAGTGCAGCACCAGGAAAAAAGGGTAAGGGATGAAGGGGTTAGGGTTTTTCAAATGGATGGGGGAAGGTGGTGGGAACCTGCAAAAAAATATATACTTGTACATACAAGGGTGGTCTGAAAGGTTTCCGACCTTGTAGGTTACTACTTATTCTGTCGAACTGACTCCGGGGGGATTTCGATTACAAGCATTCTGGTCTCTTATTGCTCTGGGAAAAAATGACATTTTAAACCTGTCAGTCTTGCAGTCTATCTTTCTAATCTTATATTCGTAATCCCTTCGCCCGTAATACGTTGGGGTTCGTATTATGTTCTGGATGTCTTCGGAATAGGACCCATCTTCAAATATTTTGCATAATTTTAATCTATTTTGTAAACGCCGCTGTATAAGGGCGGTCCAGTACGCTTACGAAATAGTTAAACAGTTCCACCTGCTCTAGTTTAGGAAAATCTTCTGTAACATCTAACTTACCTTTGTTCCATCACGAAAATTGGGAAAAATTTGTTTTGCTTATATCAATGATCAACTTGTGTCCTTGGCACTGACATTCCAATGGGCTCAGCAACTATCACAACCCCTTGCCTAGCTGGCAAACTGAAGTTTGATCATCCGCAAATCTAACTGATTTGTTGAACTGTCCAACGGCTTTCATTCCTATCTCCAGCTCTTTCCTAGACGTAATAAGTTTTTCCTGCATACTTACGTTGAAAATCACTGGTGATAATCGACACCTCTCTCATAGAATTTTTCATTACCCGACCATTCAGACTCTCTATTGTCCACTCGCACCTGAGCAGTCTGAGATACAGGGTTCGTCCGGAAAATAAGTGTACTGACTCCTGGGCTGGGCGCGCCGATCCAGGCGCGCCCAGCACCGCTCTGACGGGCTGCGATTGGAGGGGGGTATGTTGGCAAGCGACGCTGAAAAAGGCAGTCGGCTCTGAGCTGTGGTGTAGTGAGGAGCTCTGTTAACGCGAACCTCCACGCTCGACCCACGTCACGGAACGCGATGCCGAAGTTTTTGGAGCAGCGTTATTCCATCAATTTTGCGGTAAAGCTTGGGAAATCGTCTACCGAAACTGTCGGTATGATTAACCAGGCTTACGGGGAGTCAGCCATGTCCAGAAACATGATCTTTCGGTGGCACAAGATGTTCGTGGAGGGCAGAGAAGAGGTCGACGACGAGTCTTCGAGAGGTTCCCGATGATGCCTTCGCGGGAGCGTTCCAGGAATGGTAACGCCGCTGGAACAAGTGTATCGACTCACAAGGGTCCTATTTTGAGGAATATTAGCTTAAGATATGTAAAAGTGTAATAAATTTTTTTCCTGAGCTCAGTACACTTATTTTCCGGACGAACCCTGTATGTGCAGGTTGCGGGTAAGCCTCCTATCCCTCCAATCTACTCATATTGTCTAAAATATGTTCATTAATTCTACCCAATTCACTCTGTGAAACTCCATTTCGAATTCTTTGAAACAGGCATATACCTTGGTCGTTCGATAATTCCCCAGAAAATTCAAGGGATGGTGCTCGGAGTATCGGACAAGATTAGCTTTTTGTAAGTCTCATCTCTCATTACGTCGACTACCGTTAATTTTTCAGCTATATTCATTGCGTAGTTTTATTTTCATAGTCTATTGGAGTAACAAGCTTCTGTTCGTCTGAAAAAAAGAAAAATTGTGTTTTGATCAGTGATTATACACTTCTAAATATTTAAAACCCCGAGAGAGATCAAATCTGATTTGGATGAAGTTCACGGCTCATCTGTTCATGGGTTTGCGACAGTTTATAATATGATAAATCAGTTTTAATTTATCGAGGTCGAACTTCCACAAATTTTGAGCATTGTTCGGGACGACCAGTGGCCGTGACTTTCTCCAAAATGATTGATAAAATCCACGATATGGTTTTGACTAGTTGAGGAATAAAAGTTCGCGAAATAGTTTATGCCACAGGCATATCATATTCTATTTTGCACGAAGTATTGGATGTGACAAAATGTCAGTAAGATGAGTGCTGCGTTTGCTCTCGGTGGCGAATAAATGCAATCGTGTGGTCGAATTTGAGGCTGGTTTGGCGCTTTTCCGTCGCAACTCCGACGTGTTTCTTCGTCGATGCGGTGCCAGCGTTAGTTCCTACCAGTGCTTTCGCCTTTCTTTACAGCGCATTTATGTCACCATTTCTTTGTAAACTTTCCATATCGTCACACTGCGTATTCGACTACGCTTATTTTCGCTCTTATTTTTACCGCCTCAGTAATTTTTACTAAACTAGTTATACTTCCTTCCTCCTAACTCTGCGTGTACTAACATTCATTTCCTTCTCTCGTCCATTTTTCGAATCATCTCGTCTGTAATACATGGTTTGCTTGCCCTTTTTCTATTTACTGTTTACTGCCTTTCGTTTGGCTACTAGCCTTCGATATGTCTGACATAAGGGTTGGTACCAGGATCAATTATCACTGCTCCCACGAGCACAGCTGTAGGAGTCATCAGAATGCTCAATTGCTTCCAACAATTCACGTTTGTAGTCCACTTGGAAGGTCCGCGTGTGCGAGCGCAGGTGCTTCAGTGCGTGGGTGCGTGCAAGTCCGTCCGCACGTGTGTGTGTGGTGTGGGGCGAGTGGGTGTAGGATGGAAATTTAATATTCATCTTTACTTTTGCTACTTTTTACTGTGGATTTCATCGCTACCAACATGCTTTGGTAATGATGTATTTAAGAATTACTGGATATGACAAGTCATAATTAATTTCATGAATGCGATTAGTACATTTTCATCCGTTAATATGATCCGTTTCATCTGTGTATGATTTCTTTATAACATTTTTGAAACTCAGGATTAGTATCTCTTTAGACACGAATTTCCGGTATGTGCACCCAACGAATGTAGCCAAATATTTCATATACTCCGAAATTGTCATGCTTGAAAATGAACTCACCAAGAATGCTTAAGGTAATTTTGTATCCTATGAAGGTAATATAAAGAAAGCGTTGAAAAATCTAAGTTGCTGAAAGAACAAGACAATATTTAGATTTGGATTCAAATTCTACTCTTCAGTGTCGTTTTTCTATCGCAATGGCCATCTGGTGCTTACGGATTTTGGGCTTAATAGACGTTCCTCAGTATTTTGACAAAAAGAATTTCATTCCTCAATACTTTTCAGCCACGGGGAGAACATGTATGGTACATATCACTATTTTTTCATTAAGAGTCGCATAAGCAATTTTTAGCAGACACTGTGACCTTTCGACGGACCCGTATTTATTATTCTGTGATATCTGGCGAGGTGATTTATGGCATTATTAATCCTCCGAGTCACGGCGAAGATAACAAATCGATTACAAAATGCGCGTGCCCTGGGCTTTTTGGATGCATTCCAGCAAAATGGATACAATTCAACTGTGCTCGAAACTTTTTTTGCAATGAAGTGATGTGCCATGTTGAGCCCTGCGAGTTCCGTTCTCCTCAATGCTCCGTGCCTTCATCATTTAAAACAATGCCAGAAAGATTCTACGTAGGTATTGATAATTTGTAACATTATTCGTTCGTTTGCGAAATTGCTCCCAGCTACCTGAGCATAGAAGCAGTACAGAATGGTCTGGCTGAGAACAAAATTTACAATATTGTATGATATTGTTCCTGCGCAAAGTGCAAATACTTGTAGAAGGAATATTTCGCGAGTCATTTTGACTTTGGTAACCTGCGATACCTGTCGGCGGTGGCTTTATAAGCTGATGGTTAGTCCACGGTTAGTTGCGACCAATCACGGGAGTAATTTTTTTGACAGCGTCGGGCACGCAGTTTTCTGAGAGTAATGCCGACTTAACTGTTGAAAAAAATTACTTATTCTCTTCTCCACAGTCTACCATTCTCTTTTACCAAAAAAATTTCACGATGCGCCGGGCAATGTACAGGGTGGCACCCAAAAGTGGTAGGACTGATTTTTTTACAAGAATTTTATTGACGATATACTTACATCGACTTAATAATCTTCAAAGTATGCTCCTTGAGCTGCTACACACTTAGTACAACGTTGCTCCCATTCCCCGTACGCCCGCTGGAAATTTTCTTTGGGGATGCCGTTGATGACCCTCGTCGAAGCCTCTTGAACGGCCTTTATCGAGTCAAAACGTCGTCCCTTGAGCTGTCTTTCCATCAGGGGGAAGAAGAAAAAGTCCGGTGGTGCCAGATCTGGAGAATAAGGCGGGTGCGGCAACGTGGCAACGCCGTATTTGGCCAGGAGCTGTCTGACGACGAGCGCGCCATGGCACGATTTTCGGCACCATCTTGGCGCACATCTTGCGCATGGCCAAATCCTATGAAATAATGCGTTGGACGTTGGATGCAGACAGACCCAACTGGTCTGCAATTTCTTCACTGGTTAAGCGTCGGTCTGTGTTCAGCAGTGTCCTCACTCTGTCCACATTCGTGTCGGTTCTTGCCGTCGACGGCCGTCCGGAGCGATGGTCGTCTTCAACGAGCTCCCTACCTTCTTTAAACAACTTGTGCCACTCAAATGGAACGGCTTAAGGCAGTGTCCCCATAAGCCTGCTTGATCATATCGAGGGTCTCAGTTGCCGTCTTTCCGAGTTTCGCACAAAACTTCACGGAATAACGTTGCTCTAAATTCAGATTCATTTTGTTTTTCGACGCGGACAAAAAACTTGCTTCACTAAAAACGGTGTCCTCACTCAACGACAGCCCGCAGGCGACTGAGGTTGGTGTTGGTCTGTTACTAAGAGCCCCCTCCACCTTACCCTGCCAGGCAGACCCCGCTCCACCGCTCCGTTCGCGCCAGAGAAAATCAGTCCTACCACTTTTGGGTGCGACCCTGAGGTACGAGAATTTTTGCGGAACTTGGGTGGGCTCTAGTAGAACCATTTTGGTGCTGAATTTTCTGGAACATTGTTTGCAGGCGGCTAATATCGAGTTGGATGTTCGTGATAAATCAGGACGCCTTTTTATTCACGTTGTCCTCTCACGTAATTCTCGCGTTAGTGTGTCCCATGGAATTTTGGTCGGAAATCGTTGACCTCGGTGCGATTGATTCATGAGGCATCAGCGATACGGCTGGCTCGATGAGTAGTGCACTCTCTCTTCAATACGGAGGTTAAGGGTTCGAACTTGTTTGCGGAATGAATGTCGACATTGTATTCTCTCATCCAAGTCTGCGATGCGGTTCCCAATTTCCTTGTGTCATAAATGTTCAAGTAAATTCCCCCCAGTGACAGCTTAAAAAGTCGAAATATATAATAATCATAATTGATCACATTAATATAAAATTAATAATATCCACGAAAGCATTTGCGCAAAATTTCGTAATAATTTAGCATTCTAAATTTAAAAATCTTTCATATGTTTCTAATCGATCATATTGGTGCAATTCCTATTATATTCGTGCTCGAGTCAGTGCCTGTGCAGATGAATTCATTTTATTTATTTTCACGGTTCTGCTCAATTCCTCATATCTTGTCAGAATTTGCTTTTTCTGGTTCAACTGCCCTTGATATGTAAAACATTTGATTTTAAGTTAAAATAAATTGCAGAATGCATCCACTTCTTTTACAATACGATGCAATGGAAGTTTTACGATGGAATATTTTGAATTATTAACTTTGAAAATTCCTTTATTCAGGACTTATTCAGAACTTATTTCTAATTATTGAATGGGTTTAAACCTGGAAAAGCAATTAATCCACCTTCATATATATATATATATATATATATATATATATATATATATATATATATATATATATATATATATAGTATGAGTATTATTTTTCAAAGGCTGGCGGTGAAATGCCAAGCACTTGAAATATTGAAGCTTTTCTTAGATTCCAGGAAATAAAATAGAATCCTGTTGAACAACATGAATAATGTTTTGATTTGAATCGCTGATGATGCTTGTTCGTTCACGAACTAGAATTTAAGAGAGATTTTTATATTGAAAAGGAAAATCTACACAAACATGAGCTATCAGTATGGAAATTATGTTGGAATCTGGAATAATTAATGTGCCTAGCTACCATCGCATTCCGTTTATCTTGCAAGTGTTTACATTTGCAGAACATCGATGTCTGTGTAGAAACTTCCAGCATCCGAGTACGCTATCAGCAATTAGCGGTGTGAAACACGGAAAACTGTGGGGTGCGTTTTGATCTTTTTGTGGGAATACTCCGGACGGCTTCGTCTCCGTAGCGATTGATTGATTTTGATGAACGGTATTGTTAGACGAACTCGCATTTCGCAGGCTGTGAGCTCTGCTGAGGAATCTTAGCCATGCTCTCACGTGTAACGGAACTTCATTGAAGTGAACAGTTGGTCTGCTCAGGTTGATTAAGCGGGGAGAAAGAGTATGATGATATTTGCCCAAAATATTCGAGTTTTAATTAGTAAAATAAAGGTATGACACTAAACGGAAGGCCCGGGTTCAAATCTTCGGGCACCAGATATTTCTGTAAAAAAGCAAGTGGCCCAGGGAAAGCAGTTGCCCCCTTATCCTGCTTTGTGAATTTCACATGGCGTATAGGAATCCGTATTAGGTCGCATAGGGCGCTGTATTAGGTGGACTCCTCTTCAACCTTCGGACTGGATAGCGAAAGAAAGAGAGCACTAGTATATTCCATAAATACTTGATTCCTCACCACCTAGGCTTCAACATGTATTCATCTGAAGATAGGGACATATTTATTGAGATTACCAGTGTTCTCTTTCTTCCAAAGTCAAACGGGGAAATTTTCTATAAAGCTAAGAATATCAATGAACGTTTGATAAAAAATCTTCGGTTTCATTACTGTGGTATTCAAACTAATATTCACAGTGCCCGTTGAATTGGTGCGAGTGTTCCTTGTCAATTCCTCTTGATCCGCCTTGAGACAAATATTTAGCATGAGAGCGGGTAAGATTCGAAGGGAGCGTATAAAGGGGGAGATAAACACTGTGCAATTGGCATTAGCCTACTCCCTGCGAGATTCACCCAAAGACGCTCCAACGAGCGGAAATCTTACTCCAATTTAAGAGTTCTTCACGTGGCACCCAAGTAGGGACCTCTGAAAAATTGTTCGAGTGCTGGGATACAAACCCGGGCACTAGGGGTTGTGATGCTAGTATACGGGTACACCCGAACCTCTACATTTTGGCCCAAGGCGGTTCCCGAGCAGGCAGCCACGCGACGGAACACGAGGTCGTCGGCGCTCGCCGGGCGTCTCCTCGGCGACAATGGATTTCTCCAGTCCGCCCCACCCCCGTACACCCCACTCCCTCCACCCGGCCCGGTGCCAACCGGGTGTGGGACCTGTAGGGTGCGGAGCGAGGCGACGACTTTTGCGCAATCGCAGCAAAGGGAGAAGAGGGGAAAAAAAGAACCATTCCCTTCGTCGTGAAAGCCGTGTTCCACTTAATCGAGGAGTTGAATGAGCCGATGGCCCGAGGAGAAATATATTTGGAAAACAATCGGAAGCATGGAATCCGCTCCGCGTCTCGGAGAAAAAAAATATCTAGGTAATTAGGTCCACGCTTTGGTCCTTGGCCAGCCTCCCTCCACCTCCGCCCCGTGCTTGCCCGTTCGGATCGTTATTGTTTACTTATTCCCGCTTTTTTCCCCTCCCTCTCTCACCCGCTTACACGAACTCTTAATCGATCGGAATGGAACTCACTGTAGACTCCGGAGAATTCCGTGACAAGGCTCATCGTCATCGCTTGGCGATAATAAAAACGGATGTGACGCGAGGTGTGCTCTCGTACCATGTATGCATCCATCCATCCGTACGCTTGCCCTGAGCTTCCTTCGGCCGACGGGAAATCACCTGTACATCCCGGTCCGCGATGCCCCGCGGGTCCACTGCTCTTCATTGTAAGTTTCATGGATATACCGAACTTCCGCTCCTTTGCGTCATATACGCGGAAACTCTTAATATCCAAATGAAACTCATGGCGCATTGCAATGACCGCTGTAGTATATTATTTTCAACTAGAAGCGCTATAGGAGTAGTGATTCTAGTTGATTTTTGTTGTCAATTCTAGTTGAATTGAAGTTGGATCTTCTAATTGCTCCATCATAAATGTTTAATCGATGTGGAAGGGCAGAAACGAAAGCATTATTTATATCTCCCGTGGACCGAACCGTGAGCCTGTTTCCGACAGTTGTCCCGCGCAGAGCTTTCAAGAAATCCTCCTCCTCGGCGACCTCCAACGGTGTGTTTTTCCATTTCAAAATTTAGCTTTCATCCATTTAGTTTTTAAGGTGAATGTGAAAGCCTGACTGTGTGCAGAAAATTGACCCCGCCCCGTAGTGCATTAAACGTTACCCTCATTCATAGATACACTGTTCGCGAAACCATGCCGTCATCTCCTGATTAAGATCCGTTTTCTTGTGATGGCATTCCTTCGACCAAATCGACGAGAGAGAAGTTGAACACGTTCTTTGTTTATAGGGGTTTTAAAATTTGATATGGAGCGTGGCTTTGTACGGTTCGGAACAAGGTAGTTCAAAAAAGATGACAGGCGTTAATCGAGATGACTTTTGAGATGCGGGGTTTGGTGATGGATGGAAAAGGTAAAATGGACGGAAATGAAAACGAAAGAAGTGTTTGTATGTATGCAGGGGAGGGGGGTAGACGTTTTATGAGAGAAATCCGAAGGTGGCAGGAAATGTGGATGAAGAGCGTTACAATTGTGGATAGAATGTTGAAGACTTTGATAGCGAAGAGAACGTTAAGCAGACCAGGGTGAGTGAGGAAAAGAATAAGCATATTGCATACTATGAAAGGAGGTAGAAAGTTTACAGAAATGAACAGTTTAATGCAGTGTGGGATATCAGGGTATGTCTTGTCAGGCGAGGCCAAGAAATGTTTAGGTGAGCAGTTTGGGTCTTTCCAAAACCTAGCTAAACGGTAGGCTACAAATAATAATTCAGGGGTTAGTTCACACGATTAAGAATATACCGAGATGGATTTTATGTCACTGGCATTTCAATTCAGTAATGTGGTCACTAGAATAAAAAAACTGCACGTTTATGTCCTCCATGCCCTATAATAATGAAATTCTTAAGTAAACTTGTCGTATTTGACTAACAAATGAATCGTCTCTGACAAGAAATCGCATATGCTATTCGGTTTGATGGGTTTACTGGGAAAGTAATCATATCTTTGGGCTTCCTCAACAATAGTTTATGTCATCCTTTAGATCAATTGACTTAAAACAATTGATCTTTTCACTTAAGAAAATATTTTTGCCTGTTGACCCACACTGTTGCATTATCATTTTCATCATCTACATATGCATAATACCCTCCAAGCCACCGGAAACGTGTGTGGCAGGGGGTGTATCCACACCAGGCATTCACAGCACAAGAACAGACAAATTTACCCAACTACAGGAAAAAATTTCTACATGCACCACTTATCGAACGTTACAGGAATATACAAGAACATGGCACTAGCCCCATTTCTAGGAAAATCATTCAAAAAGGATGATTGTTTTGCTGTTAAATATAGCCTCGACAAATTTAAATATATACGCATATATGTTTATACATACACATGTACACACACAGATTCATATATGCATATTCATACCCTGAAATTTGTACGCCCATACATACAAACATCTACCTGCATACCTACATAAATATATATACCTTCTGATGATTCTGTTTAATCACTACTTAGTGTGAGTAGCAGCTGTTCCTGTCCCTAATTATTTTTGGAAAAAACGACACCTTAAGCACATCCGTTCCACGGCCCATCTCTCCGAACTTGGAAAAATGATCATGTCTTCTATGTAATTTGGGATTTTATAAATGCCCCCTGCCACACACCTTTTTGGTGGCTCGCAGGGTATTGATGTAGATGTAGAAATGTGCTGAACGTCCTCAGGAAAAGAAGTGGTCAACAATTTGCTTAAGAGATTCAGTTCAAAAAGAATTAATCTTCGTTTTTCGAGGGGATCAAAATCTTTCCACAATTTCTTCACACTGCTGTATGTGTCATAAACTCATTCGACAAATCTCACTGCTCTACGCCGCTCGCTATCTAACTCTTTTGTTAAACCTTAATGCTTCATGAGGATCCCAGATACTGGCTGCTTTCATGCGTGCACTTACCGCGCTCTTGAATTACTATGCGTAAGACTCTCGTTGTATTCCATCATCCACGCCTGCCTGGTATTCTTCTTTCACTGGCAGCCGTCAGCATCCCTGGAGTAGTGAATTTCCCTTCCATTTGCTTATATTCGTCCGAAACTCCCATTCATATATGAAATCGTCTCTTAATTCTTCCAGTCTTTGCAGCTTTTTTCACTTTATTCTTAAAGTTCACTTTCTTGAAACCTCCAATCCATGCATATCCTCTATCCTCAAAATCTGATTGAACCTTAAGAATCTGTCTCACAAGTTGTAGGACCTCATGAACCCGTTCTTGAAACAGCGCTACGCCATCAAATTTTGTTTGAAGCTGGGCAAAGAAACTCATGGCATGCTCAAGGCAGCTTATGGGGATAACACCATGGGTAGGCCGGATCTTTTTGAGTGGCACAAGTTGTTTCGGGTGAGTAGAGAATACGCCGAACGTTCAGGACGCCCTTCGACATCAAAGTGACGAAAATCTTGCAAGAGTTTAAGCTTTGTTGAACTAGGATCGCAGAATAAGTGTTGGCATGGTTTCAGATGAACTTGGCATCCCTAAAAGTGAAATGAATCGACTTTTGCCCCAAACATGGGCATGAGAAAGGTTTGTGCGAAGTTGGTGCCGCGAGTGCTCTCGGACGAAGAAAAGGAAACTCACGCGCGGATCTGCAAAGATCTTCTCGACCATGCCTCAGTCACCCTACAGTCCTGACGTTGCCCCACCAGGCCTCTTCCTCTTCCCTGCCTCAAATCCGAGATGAAAAGACGTGACCGCCGCTCGGTGGGAGCGTAACAGGCTGTGACGAGGGAGTTCAGCAGCTTTCCGGGCGCCGCTTTCCAGAAGGCATACGAGGCGTGGAAAACCCGCTGTCAGTGGTGTGTGGACAAAGAAGGATGCTTCTTCCTGCTGACTTTTGAGTGAATATATCATAACTGGCAATATTTTTTTTATCGATTCAGTCCTACTACTTTTGGGAAAAGCCTTGTATATTCGCCGATTCTTTCTGCACTTTTTTATACCAGACGCTATCGTGTAGTTTCCTTTTATATACATTAATTGAATGAAAAATGTAATCTAAAAAATATGGTTTCAAATTCTAAATAGCAAAATACATAAATCTAATGCTTTAACCGTTTGAACATATTTGTATAGAAATGACGGGGACATTCTTGAAAATTTGGGATGATGTTTCTCTGCCTGATTCAGTGAATAGAAGAAAATTTATAATCCCCAAAAAAGTTAGAAAACACAACTCTATTTATTTTGACTGTGTACCAATGACTTTTTACGGTGTTTGTGCCAATGCAAGCGGTAATTTTACCATCAACGGCAATAGAAGCAATACTTTGACTCGTACACGAAAAGTTTTTCTTGAAACAAGAAACAAACTCGTACCGAACAATTTTTATCGTATATTTCACCAATCGAGAAAAATATGCGCTCAGAAAGCGAAGAAAATATCGAGGACTTGATTTGCTCAAATACACTTGAAATTGAGACATTTTTAGATTAATAGTGATTAAACTCTCTGGTCGCTCACCGTTGAGTGAAATGGGAGAAAATATTTCCGATTTTGGCCATCCAAATTATGTTTTCCACTAAAGTTTTATTTGCAAGAATTCCTTCGCCGCCACTTGTGGGTGAAAGTAGTAACGACACTCGTTTTGCAAGGGTGATTTTTCTTATCGGAACTAGGTTACCGAAGCCATCTCACCAAAAACTCCCAAGCGAAAATTTTCCGAGTACGCTCATTGATGATTGTGCGTATATACAACTAATGGTTACCGTTATTTACAAAGGATGAACCAATTGTGTGCTCATTACTTTTGTTTCAAACGTTCAAAAGAAATTAGGAGATGTCACTTTTCATCTGACTTAGACACCCTGAATTAATAAAATAAAATGTTCATGGTACTTCTTGATTATTAAAAAAAAATATTCTTTCCATTTCTCGTTAATGCACATGGTGGCAATATTTCTCTTGAACGTATCATTTTATCTTCCACGGTTATTTTGTCCATTTCTAAATGCTTGCTGTGGAGTAAAAAGTCCCATTAATCTCGGTGTCCGTATTTCTGTCGGAATCCCTAGGAACGGCGAAATGGAAGTTCAGCCTGTACACTTGGATAACATTTTTTGGGGAAGGTTACGGTAAAATTGAAGCATTTGGGTAAGATATTTGTCTCATAAGGTTTTTCATTCCTCAGTAACCCAGGTAATCACGTGGGCACGGAGTGAAGGTAATCAAGTATAACTTTAAAATAAGCAAACTCCCCTTTGCATTGTCAAATATTTTTTTTACTCCCTATTGTTGCATATTCAGATGCTAACACTATGCAGGTGAACTGAACTCTGGTGCTTAAACTATGGAAATAAGTGTTACGGAGTCGGATAAATTTTTGCTCGCATTCGGAGAATGTTGAAATTCCTCGCCTTCAATTGGCAGTGGCAGTAACGGTATCCATATCGGTGGTCAAGAATAAGGCACACCAACTTTCGCCAAAGAGAATAATTTAAACCCAGACTTAACACGTTTAACTCAAGGACAACTCTGGAGTGTTTGCCAACTCCATTTTATCCGTGTATTTATCTGAAGCAAACCTCCCAAAAGGCCAGAAAAACTGGAATCCATTCTGAAACCTATAATTCCCCCCAAGGAGAGAAATTATAATTTGAATAACCGTTTCCAGTACAGTAAATTGGATGCGGGAGTCCAACTTTTCGATCATCGAAAAGACTGGGGAGCAACGAATGGGCTGGGGACTCCATGCAGATTGCCACGGTGTTATTATTTTGTCTTATATTCTACAAGGAGGTTTTTATCTATCTATCCCAAAGGCAGCTTGTCTAATGGTTGCGTATTTTTTCTCATTTTGGGGCCGACCGATTTTTTGTTCACCTCTGATATAATATCTATGTATATCTATGTGTGTATACACACACACACATATATTATATATTTATGTATGTATGTATAATTTATATATATAAATATATATATATACATACACATAATAAAACAAAGGTTATGCGATTTTCTAGATAGAAAAAGGCTAAGCTAAACATTAAAATTGGAGGGCAAAACCTAGGGTAGGGAGAACGGCTTACGTATCTCGGAAGTGTTTTGGACCTACACGGTCAAAGTAGTAGGGACGTGAGGAGAAAAATTGCGCTAGGCAAAGAGGCTTCCACAAGGAGGAGGGAGTTGATGACAGGGACGTTGAGTAAGGATATTAAGAAAAGAATCGTAAAAACTTTGATATGGAGCGTAGCTTTGTACGGTGCGGAAACGTGGTCATTGAAGCAGGAGGATAGACGTAGATTGGAGGCTTTTGAAATGTGGGTGTGGAGAAGAATGGAGAAGGTGGAATGGACAGAGAAGAAAACAAATGAGGAAGTACTTGGTATGGTGGGCGAAGAGAAGGGTTTGTTGGGAGAAATCCTATGGAGGCAGGAAAAGTGAGTGAAGGGGGTATTGACCGGCAGTGGGATGCTGAAGACTGTAATTGAGGGGAGAATGTTAGACAAACGAGGAAAGTGAAGGAACAGGATAGGGATGTTGGACGGGATGAAGGGAGGAAGGAAGTACTCAGAGATGAAGAAGGACCTGATGTAGACTAGGTTGCTGGATTGTGTTTTGTTAGGATTCACAAAATATTTATTTAGTAGCTGTGTCCATCCAAAAACCTACCTTAACCGGTAGATTACCTAATAATAATATATACATATATATACACATATCGATGATATAGAAACTCAAAAGAGCAATATAACATTTGAACGGCACAACAGAATACAAATAAAATACATAACACTTAAGGGACCTTAAAAAGGTATTATATTATTTATATCTATATATATATATATATATATATATGGGTCGCGGTAGTCCAGTGGGTAGAGCATTGGACTGCTGATCGGAGGGTCCCGGGTTCGATTCCCGGGCAAGGCACTCTGGGCACCTGCAGCTCCACCCAAGCTAAAGTGATTTTTCGGGTACCAGGTCTTCCTGGGAAACCATAACCGGCACAGGGAAAGGAACTGGCCCCCCTACCCTGATGTGTGAATTTTCACACGCCGTATAGGGCTTAGTACTGGGTGATCTCTACCATCACCTACTAAACCGACCTTCGGGTCGATTACTGTGTTTATGGTTATGGTTTATATATATATATATATATATATATATATATATATATATATATATATATATATATATGGATTATACATGTGTGTATACATTCATATATAATATATAATAACCATTTAGGCAATCATCAATGGATGCACTTGGTAGGATATTGGAAATACGTTATTATGTAGTATAGTTGCAAATAAGATAAATTGATAGAGAATTGATATCAGCGCGGATCCTAAAAATGAAGGAATGTGTATTAAATTTATAAGCACATCACTTCAACAGTTAAAAGCAAGAAATTCGGTAAATACTACTTCCAAATAGATAAATTTCCAATATTTCGACGCAAGCTATCTGGCTGGATGTTTGTCATCGATTATAATTTTGCTAGATAGGAGTTGAAGAAGTATACGTAAGTCAGATCATAAGTAATACAATCAGAATTTACGCGGCGTCGTAATTACACTGCGAATGAAGTACATTTCAGCCATGCGTGTGGTTTATTGATGGAAAAAAATATGAGATCTGTTAGCGGGGATTGAAATAAAAAATGATGACGATATCTCGTTTACATAAAAATATTGCGAAGGAGGACCCTGATTCTTGATTGGGGTAAATACAAAACCCGGCCACACCTCCGAAAAGACTCCTACGAATGTATTAGGTGGCATTTACAGTATGTGTAAAGCGAGTTCTGGGAGAGCAGTATTTTGTTTTTTTATACGTTTAGCGATTTCGTTTACCTAATAAGGTAAAATCAGCGAATGTTTTCCCTTTGAAACACGCAGGTAATTCCTCTAGACTAAATTTTCCTTTCCTCTTCATGCGCTATGTCCTGCTATACGACGTTGCTGTTCTTAGAACAGTATTTTCCTTAGACTGGCAAATTTGTCAGTTAAATACTTGCTTCCCAGAAGCTAGTGTCTTGCAAGAAATTTAGTTGAAATATAAGGTAATTTGAAAATACGCGGTAGAAATTAAGAATGTTCAACGTTTTGCCGCGCGTGTCGCTGCAAGCTTTGGGCGGCGCTCTTGCGGAACCAATCTGAACCCTCTAGACTCAGGCGAAGTGGATGCTCATAAGTTTCTTTCTATTAAGTGGTTTGAGGTATCGTTGACATTTCAGACGCACTGATTAGAAGAGGGCTTGGGAAAATTATCTTTATATACATTTTTTTAAAATTTAATTTTATACATCCTTATTGAAATGACACTATAACCAGTTTATATGAGTTCATAACTAATATTGCTACTTGTTAGCAGTAGTTTTTCCTTAGAAGGTTGTATTTAGATCAATATGATCTACTTTCATTTCTTTTATAATTTTTTGATATTTTCATAGTAACGTGCCATATATTGCTGATTTATTGCACGTCATGTAAACGAATGCATAACGGGGTATATACGGCACGTAAACTCCTCATGAATGATTCGCAATTTTGGATGATGTATTTAGGGTTAAAATGCTGTTAATATGCTCTATGCATATGCTAAACGGGCAATAAAAATGTGAACTACCTACAGTACCTATTGCTTTTATAATTAGAAGTAAACAAATCTTTCCAGCACCTTCCCTTATTAAATTACAGGGAATTTACACTACTACAATCATATCGCTGTGCTCACAAATATTTTCATTTATTAATAACAATGGTCTTAACAGGAATCAAAATATTTGGTGTGGATGAAAATTTGTCGTTGTGGGTTTTAAAGGACACAGATAGCACCCATCTGCCAATACTAAGTTGAGAACAGCAAATGAAAATATTACCGTATGTTCTATGCCCATAGCAATCACCATTTCCTGAGGCTAGAAGAAAAGTATGAAAAGTATAAACGTAGAAGGAGCTGGCCGGCCATCGATAAAGCCGTTAGTTTGATTATTGGGAATAAATAATTTGCATGCTTGCGTAATCAACTCAAGTCTTTGCTTTGCACTAGTTAGTCAGAAGCATTTTCCTTACTGCCTTCTTTTTAGTACGCTACGTCCCTTTTTTATTATAATTAAACTATATAGCTTAGGTGCAGGCGTAGGCTCGAGGTAGTTTCCAGGAGAAGGGCATCAAGGGAATTTAAATCAAATAAGGCCTTGGATATAGATAATATTCACGCGAGTTTTATGGAATAATACGTGAAATTTATGTGGGAGGGATTGGCCGGATTACTTCGTCATATCAGTTGATATTAAAAAAAACAGAAATATATGAGGACTACAGAAAAATAAGATTGGATATTCTGGCAGCTAAAATGGTTCCCAAGATCATAATTAAAAGGAATATATAGCATTGTAAATGATTACTTAGGGGATGATCTATTTGGGTTCAGGAAAGGGAGAGGCACGCAGGGATGCCATAGCAGTAATGAAGTCACTAGTCGAAGACTGTGGAATAAAATCAAGATGTTTTTCTTTGTTTCGTAGATTTCGAAAAGGCGTTTGATAGGCTGAAATGCTAGAAATAATGAATGCATTGCAGGCTATTGGAGTAGATTGGTGGGTCAAGAGGCTTATCGGAAACCTGGTCATATCTCAGACTGATCAGATGCTATTGGCGGATCGGGAGTAGGGATAGTCAGGGCTAGAAAGAGGGGAAAGAACCGGCTGTCCATTACCACCATGGGTTTGGCGAGGAAGAGTAGAAACAGAGAATCATTTATCGCCCGTGATTTTCCACGTAAATATGGAGTTAAAGTTAAAAAGACAGGAATGAAAGTTGGCAGCGTATTCAAAAAATCAGATGAGAATTATCAGGCTTAGGTTTGTTGGTCAGTCGAAGGAATGCAAGCATTGCTGAGTGAATTAGAAAGACAGTGCGATAGGTATGGGATTATAATAAATGCAAGAAAATAAATTTATGCGGTTTTTGAAGAGAGAAATCCTTAGTTCAATATTAAAATAGGATTTCATAAATTAGAGCAGCAGGGAGAGTTGACTTGTCTCGGAAGGGTTCTTGATCAAAATGGTCAAAATAGTAGGGATATAAGACGAAGAATGCGTCAGGCAAAGAGGCTTTCACAAGGAAAGGGGAATTGATTGCCGGGAGAGTGAGGGTGTTAAGAATATAGAAGGAAATATAGTCAATGAAGCAGGATGATAAGAGTCGAGAGGACGCTTTCGAAAACTGTTTTTTTGGAGATGTCCTCTACCCACTGGACCAACATATTCAGTTGAGAACATAAGATTAGAAAAATGCCTAAGTTTTGTCAATTGAATGAAATTACTGAAAATGATTGGGATGAGAAAATGATTTGAAATATAGAAATATGTAAATGCAAGTCAAGCGTTTAGGAATAGAATGAATGATCTCAAGGAAGGGCCACATTTGGAATTAGCGCCAGAAAAAATATTTTTGTCTTAGGTCACAAAAAGTTTGGTGAGAGGGATCGATACTTCCACCAAGTCGGCAGAATGCGTCCAGTCACTTACGTTTGTAGTCGTGCACTCAATGCGTGAGAATATTCTGAATGAGTGGTTGAATTTTTTAGGCTGCACCGGTCACGGGAAATGTACGAGAAGTCTGGTTGGCGACGAACGCGATGATGCTGTATTACCTTCTGACAATTCAGTCTAGCCTGCGAGGCAACCAAAACCTCCACCCCTCCCTCTCACCTACGCAGTATATCCCCGACCTTCCCCAGAAATCATACTGAAGAATAGCTAACCTAAGTTCGCTCTCAAGGTTTTTGGACAAATCGACAGTCAATCGACACAAAGGAAGTTTCACCGCAATCCTTCTGGTTACTCATGAAACGTGTGCTCACACTAAGCGGGGGTTGACGAAAACTAAACTCGCTATCCCCGAGAAACTGAAAGCGACAAAATTGCCGCCTTTGTCTCGAAAGCGGGAGAAGCGACTGAAAAGCCAAAACTCATGAAACCAAACTAATTAACGTCGCTAAAGACGACTTATCCGCTAACGACGCGCAGGCGAACACAGAATCTTATGATTGCACTTTTTTTAATTTTTTTCCACCAGTGTTCGAGCATACCACTCGCGTTTACATTTACATCTGCAAACGTGAAAAATGTTGCATGGGTCACCACCATCTTACGCATAAATATGCACTCAAACATTAATTTAAATTTCAGTTTCCAGAAAGACGCTTACTGTTACGCGTTGGTATTTCTTTAAACATCATGAAATAATAGGGTTTTTATAGCCAAGTTTTACATTTTGCGGGGATCGGGATGGTGCGGTAGCTTACTACCGGCTTCTCACCCAGGGGGCCTAAATTCGAATCCTGGTGGCGGCAGATATTTTTTGGGGGTATCCCGACCCCTACTTGAGGTGCTTTGTGGAGGGCACTTAGAGTTAGTAAACCGTCCGTCGGTTGGGACGTTAAGCTTCGGACCCCTTGACGCCTTTCGTTAAGAGTAGGCTAATGCCGACGCCGGGGTTTCTCTCCACCTTTCATCCTTTCCTGTCCATCCCTAATGGCGCAAATGACCTCAGCAGTTGGACGCCTCTCCTAAATATTAATACTACTACTACTTTAAATTTTGCTAAAGGAATTTAGAAAGTGGTAGGACTGCGTCTGATATAGCTGTGGTCATATACTCGTATCTTACGACGGAAGAACAAGTGCTCAAACCTCTCAGGGCTGCTATTTGTCGCTCATATCCTAATATACTGTCTAGCAGTGTTTAGAAGGGTGAGTGTGTAAGGAAAGAATAAGACATCTACAACTAAAAACATCCCACTATTCGACGCAAAGGAGCGTGAATGGTAGGGTACCAAACATATATGTAGATTTTTAAGTCCATGCATGTGTATAAATATGTTTGCTCAGGTTCAAAAACACACGTACAAATACAATCACATATACACCATTTAGTATTTGGTCTGTTTTACTAAATCAGTACATGCATGTATTAATGTAATTATATCCAGGCGTTTGGGTTTGATTTTGTTATTATTGCATTTTGTGCGAGGGGTGAACGAGTAATTAAACCTGTCGGTGACGGTGTCTCTCTTTAAAGCCTAACTCTAAATGAAAAAAACGATCATAGTTTCAAAATAAAAATAAGGACGCAAAAAACAAATAAGAATAGAACTATTATTTTTTACTTTACTTTACTATACTTTACTTTTTTAAATAGAACTATAATTGATTGGAACCAGCTGTCTGGAGGTTTGTTTGAGCACTTTCCATCCAATTTTAGAAGTTTAAAGTATAAATATAAAGCAGCCACTGGGTAATAAACTTTATTGTAGTTATTTAAATATTGTTTGTATGTGATGTGGAGGTTTGTTTGTATGTGATGTGGAAGTGTCATTGTATGTAAGAATATTTTGTCTCTTATCTGTTTTTCTAGTGCGTGTATGTATGTAATTTTCGTTGTAAGAGTTATCTCTGACCAAACTTGACCGTTGCCACCAGGAAAATCATCTAATTGCAACGTAAATCTAAATAGTAATAATAATAAAATTTCAATAAACTGCATGAGATGCCGCGACAGTAAGTTTTTAACGGAGTCATCTCATGAATATGCATTACAATGCAATCATTTCTGAGTGTAAAAATCATTCGCCTTGACTAGAATTCGAACCCGGTTCAAATGGAACTTAGACTGCGATTCAAGGCAAATGATTTTTACACTCATAAATTGTTGCTGTCTCTCTCTTATGTTATCTCGGCGCTTGCATTAGCCAATATAATTCAGTTCTATAATAATTACCTCTGTGTAACAAGAAAACTCGTGTGTCCAGTACAGTTCTAAACATAGAAGTCTTGCCTTTTATCTTCGTGAATCAAGGTGCTCCCATCCCATTATCCCCTCCACACTCCTCTTGCCTACTCGTTTCTTTTAGCAGTTTTCCGCAATTGTATCAGATGTTCTCTTAACTTTTCAGTCCCTTAATTAACTTACGGACCCTTTCTCCCGCAAATCCTAACTGCTTGTCGAGGTCTAAATTACGATTGTGGCCTAGCTAAAGCGAAATAATACCTCTCTTTTTTATTGCTGTGTTTAACTCCAGCCAGCGATTCCCGCCACTCAACATCTGAGCTTCGCGCCCGTTAAAAACTCGCGCAGTCTGCCCTGCTCGGTGGGCGAATGTCACGTGACCCACCTTTTCGACCATAACAGCTTTCCACTGCCTGTTGTTGTTTTCTTCTTTGGCGTTGAGTGATGGGCGTCCCCGAATGGAACCCGATGCGCGCCTCACCTCTATGTGCCTTATAAGACGAGCAGTGCAGGAGGGCGTGTTGGGGCGAGCGCCAAGCCTGAGAGCGACAGAGAGGGAGCGCGGAGGGGCGAATGATCGCGCGGAGGAAGAAGCGCCCCAGGAGGACGCGGGGACGTTTCGTGGGCCCTCAGTCGCCGCGGCCGGGACACGGTCGTGTGTGCCCTGCGCTGCCGGTTTCCCATCCATATCGTCGGTGCGCCTCACCAGTGGCTGCCGCAAAGACGAACGAAGGAGCGGTTGAGTGGAAACTTGAAGTGAAAATAGCGACCTCGTCAAGCGCCTCAGCTGGGTCCGTGCGAGGGAATACAAATGAGGGAATGGTTATTAGGAGGGGCAACCGACAGCTGAGATCAATGGCGCCGTTAGGGATAGGTGAATAAGTTTGGCAGAGATAGGACTTTCAAGGAATGGGGGAAGAAGGGCGGAGAGAAAAATTAGCCTCCTGCTCAAGAAAGGCGGCAAGGGGTCATAATAGAACGTCATCCGACGGACGGTGTACTTCACTCAAAAGTGCTTTCCGCGTGGTATTCGAGATCGAGATACCCCTGAAAAAATTCCGCAACCGCCGGTAATCGAACCCTTGCCCTTGAGTGAGGGAGCCTGCTCACAAGGACCAACCACAGCCCCTCTCTCGTGGATTTTAACATACTGTATGCGGCAGCAACTAATGTGTAGTATTTTTCTCTTCTGCTACGTAGCTAGAATATAGCAAATGAAACGCGGTAACATGTAATGTGAATAGACTACCTCGGAAACCTATTCTATCGCGATAGTATCTTGATGCAATACACGCAAAAGACATTTAGGAGGACTGGAAATTTAATTTATGGTAATTCGAGGCGCACATGTTTCAAGTAAAAGGGTATTAAAAAATTTCAAATTCCGTTCTCCATAAGGTTCTCTTTCCACAAAAATCAGGTCAGTGCGTTGAAGATAAATCTCTTGCCTAAATTGGAAGCAGATGTCTTTGTCATCATGTTAAAAATGCAAATTACTAGTCCTGTAATACTGAAGTAGGGAAGATCATGGAAATAAGATTAAAGGGATAAACTGCCGTACTGACAGATTCAAAATTTACTATTCCCATCGAAAAATAAATTGTCCGAATAACTGTCGACTGCGACTAAGGCAACAATTTTATTTGTTTGGCAGTTTTATTTCGTCAATTTACCAAGCTAATATTTCATTGGTCCACTTATTAGCAACTTCTCTCATATGGTTAGAGTAGTAAGTACATTTTAAACTTGGAAATCGTAGAGGATGTAAGCTGTTGTCAAACTGATTTCGTCAATTGAAACTACGTATCTTCTCCATCGTTAATTAAGTTTTAAGAGACATTTAATTTGGACGGTGTATGCTTGTTGTAGAGTCACCCATGCCACACCCTCTTGTGGCGATTAGCAGGATGTGACGTTTGAATAGACAATACTGGTGGGACAATTTTTCCACGCATATGGTAGGAGAACTCCCATGGTGTCTTTCTTGGTGTTCTAACTCAGTTTTGGGCGTTCTTTTCCACCCTAATCGTCACAAGAGCGCTGTATTAACCCCTGATGTAAACTGTGAGAGATTTTGGTGAGTATGGCGTTCCCATCCCTTGTTGCTAGTTACTTTTTTTTCCTTTTAAATCAGCCGTGATGTACAAGCGAATCCTTCTCAAAACGGAAGCAAATGACTACGGTGAAGCACGATACAAAATTCATTACTGAGCACTCGAATGTTCATATGAGCCTCGCTTAATCCCTCGCTAAGTATTTTTCGGAAAATGTCCTCAATTTTATGGTAATAACTTGACGATCAGCGTTGTCGTGAATGCACAATTTTGAACGCTAGGTACACGCCGATTATAGGTTTTCTCAAACCAGACCGCCGCTGTTTATTCCTTTTATTCACCCTGGTGAAAGATACTATATGCCGTCGTGTTTACAGCAGACCTCCCTTCCGAGGTCTCGTAGGCCGTGGGCGAATTTCCTCATTGAATTATACACGTACCAACGGACGAATTTGAGGCGTCAAAATAACCCTGTTAAGCTCCCGGGGAAGTCTCTACGGTTGATGGGTTGCAGCTCGTCTCCTATCTCGAAGTAGGCCGCATGCAGCTTAAGGGTAGTAGTAGTCTTATCCTATCTCCCCGGCTGTTGCTTGGTAATCCGTTTCGCAGTTAATCTCACACTCCAGTCTAAACTGAGGATTTTCAGAGGCAACATTCAGCAACAGAGGCAATTCAACTCCGGATATCGTTGCGGGCACCCATTGAGCCACCTGCAAATATGCGGTCGATCCCTTTTCGCAAAATGTATCCGTATCGGACCTTAACCTGGTAATCCTCGAGCTATTCGCCGGGCCTCTCTTTGGTTGTTCTCCTCTCCTTAATTACTACCGAAGCCGCTGCTATTTAGGTGTCACAAACGTCAATTCAGCTTTGGAATAATATCGTATGTTTTTATTGTCATCCCATGTGTAGTTTTCCTAATTCGATCTGCTAAAGCCATTGGCAATGCCCATGGCATGTTCCTTGACAGGTGAAATTTAAATACTTTAGATTGTTTAAAATCAAGTAATGGGGAAACTAATATAAAATATACCTAAACCCGTAGGTCGATTTGATAGATGCCCGTGGAGCTCATCTAGTACCAAGTATTTTGGGCATCGTTTGAATTTCATCCATTCAGGGTACTAGTGGTTGCGGGCGGATTCCTTTCTCAATGCCCCCTTTAGTTGCCCTGGTAGACTTGGTGCCCAGAAATCACACGGCTATGGGTGAAGCTCGGGATGACTAGAGACGCTGCGAGGATTAAAACCCTGGCCTTCTCGACGAGAGCCGAATGCAGTGAAAACTCCCCAAATGGTCACTCCTATTAAGCCACCTCCCCGTCTTTCCAATACTGGTCAATAAACGGTATTTTATGGACCTGTTACGGTAAAAACTTATGGATGAGGTTGATGCGTAATGTTTGCGTGAAAGAGCAACTTGTATATATACTCGTAGGTGGAAATACTTACGTCGTGGAAAATACAATATAATCATTCACAGGTGAGGCAATGAATGATATCATTTATAGCTTAACGGCGACAGAAAGTGTTATGCAAAATTGTGTACATTTATCCTTCTTCATGAGCTCTTTTTTGTAGTAACGTATTTAAAATATATGCAAAAAGAAATATTATACATAAATGTAGTTTTTTTATATAGGAAAATATGCTATTGCTTATCCTTTTTTTCTTGTTTCCTTTTTATTTTTTTTTTAGGCTTGAAAAACGTTTTTCACTAGATCGTGAGTGACTAACTTATGCTTTCTATTTTTAGCGTTTCCAGGGAAATATGTTTTCTGCCATTTAAGTAAAATTTTTCACTATTTAAAATAGGAGAAATTAGGTTTTGGAATAGGAATTTAGTTGCTAGAATTAGTTTTTTTCCACAAAGAGACTTAATTATTGACTGGAAGTTATCGAATGAAATTGACGATACAGGAAAAACTCCTACACGAAAAATTTTTAAGAATTATAATTGTACTTGATTTCGACGCGTCATTTTTTTCTATACGTTAGCCAGTAGGGGATTTTTCGTAACTTACAGTCTTCATAGAAAAGGGTGAAACTGTTTTCCGAAAAAATAGATTATCGTCGGATACTTGTCCGCTTTTCTGATATGCGTAATTGTCGTTAGTCGGCTTTTTTGCAGCATACTTCACGAAATTAATGTGTGAACCTTGGAGTTGTTTTCCAAATAAACATGGCGAAAAAAATTCACGTTCAGCGGAAAAATAAAGAGGAGTGGATAATCACTTTCATCGAACAATTCTATTTTGCGAAATCAAATGTAACTTCCGCACGTACTTCAGTGTAATAAATCCTATAAGAATACTCCCTTTCAGTGTGTCGGAAACCATTCATTCTTCGTCTGGAATCTCCCTCTTGTCAAGGGAATGTAAGTGGTCGCAAGGGCACGCGAGTCTTTTCCATCTCTTTGGAATCAGTCTGTCTAGAGGGTCGTCACAGCGTCCTCATCATCTTGGGTATTGATCCGAGGATTGGTTGCAGCTGTCCTCCAAGCTGTTCTGTTCCCTGGCCTGATGTTAATTCCTACATTGCTCCTTGTCCCAATAATATACACGACCAGCTTCTTTTATTTTATCCTTGTCCTTCCCCTGTCATTCTTTCCCTCCTTGTTTGCTTTAATCATGATTTTAGTTTAACTATCCTGACTGAGGATTCATCGAATTAGTTTACCTTTTATTCTTGTCTCTTAATGGGCTTCTACCTTTATCCGCTTTTCGAAATATATCTTCATTTGTTACTCCATCTGTTCATTATAATTTCTGCGGCGGCGGGGTAACGTCCTCGCCTGCCAACCCAGAGGTCGCGGGTTCTATTCCCGCATAGGTGGGTTTTCCTCCACCTAGGGCTTGGTTGTATGTAATTGTTTCAGTTGTTATACCATTGTTCAAGGTCCGTTGTAAATGCCGAAATGCTGTTTTCGGACTATTGCACAAATAAGTAAATAAAAATCCCTCCGTAGCTCATTTCCATTGCTTATCACTGTTGTCTTTCCCTCGCTGCTACCTTCGACCATGTCTCAACCATCGAATAATGAAAGCTTCATTAAGGTTTTACGAACTGCGTCCTGATAGAAAGAGATACGAACTCCGCAAAGATGATATTAACATGTATGTTTTACGACTGAATTCTCTCAAAGACGCCTGCACACACCTAAGGTTCTTTCCACCGTCCCTCGGAGACAGGACAGCAGTCTTCCCTAGTTTCCCTTGGCACCAGGCCTGGGTAGGCTTGCCTCCTCCTGGCTGTGCTTTATGTCTTTTACTATTGCACTCGTTAGGAGCGAATTCTTTTCGTGAAGTGTGGTATGACATGCTTTCTTCCTATGTTTCACTTATTCGCATATACTTACCGGCTGTATAACTTTTGTGTTTTGCGTTATATTTCTCTGAATATTAATTACCCTTTTTGTTTTTGAATGATAACGGAAAATTGAAGTCGCGAACTCCGTGGTCTTTGATTCTTCAATATTTTTCTCTAGTCAATTGCAATTACAATTTTGGAGAACATATATCCTAAGGGCGGTCCCCATTCTCAAAGGACCAACTCGATTAATGACCAATATTGAGCGAACCGCCGGCGGTCGCTCAATATAACATATTTCACTGGATTTCACCCAAATGATTGTTGCAGAAATTTACAAGAAAAATTAATTGTTATAATGTAGTCCAGGGTAATTTCATTTGATATAATAATGGAACAATCCAATACAAGCTATGATTATTTTGGCCATCCCCCTGAAGTGTCAAAATTTATTGTTTTTTAGTCGGAAAATGTGACCGGGAAAATAGTGTACACACATGCTTTCGTGGCACAGGGCAAAATCACGTGCCTCGCAGCCACTCGGACTACACGGGTCACAAGTCCGTTTCGTCGAGATGGATTTTAACTCGCCAACGCCTCGAGCGTCTACTTAGCTCTGGCCTTAGTCCGTCACATTCAAAGCCCAAAGGTGGATGATTGACGCCGCAGCTCGCTCGACTACTGCTGGTTTTACATTACAGGTGATCGTTCATTGTGATTGTGAATCCTCGATGGAGCCAAAGCACGTGGTTCCACCGAGGCCGCTCACAGATTCTACCTCAAGAGTACTCAAGGTGTCTCCGATCTTCAAAAACACTAATTCTAAATATGTTTGACATTTCAATAAACTGGACTTCATTCATTGGGTACTTTCCATCGACTGGGATGACTTAAAAGAATAGGCTTCCCTCCGAGACCACTCTCTACTTGTTGGTATTCAAAAAACGTTCATTTGAATAGGTAAGAGTATTATAAATTTTAAGTTAAACTGACAAGTATGTAACTCAACCATTCCAGATAATTATACGCAGTTTTCGCTATGCTATTATACGCAGTTTTCGATTTGCGGGCATGCAATTTGAATAATTGAATTTTTAAACATTTCGCGGTCACACGATCAATTATGAAGATTATAAATGAATATCCATCTTCATCTACCATATCGGTTGTGGGGTGTCATTCCTACCGGTAAGTTACACCATATTCAGGGCATTATTCGGGGTGTAACTTGGGGGGTCTACGGTGCGTTTCATTCCGATGCTTAACGCGATCCACGGTCACAGAAATCCACGTTAGAAATTAGCCAGTTCCTTTCCGAATATAACAAGATAGTTTCTGCGATTATTCCCTCCCCTATCTATTAAACACTCAAGAAAATATAAGCTCAATTCGATTTTTAATGTTAATGAGTCAACCATCCCAAATCGACTTTGTCGCTGGATTTTTTAACCATCTTTCTGAAAGCTGTCATTCCGGCGGTCATCATTTCTCATTCCAATCCTGTCTAAAATGCTCACCATCAAATTACAGTATATCTATTTTAAGCTGATGCCACTGTAAAAGTTTTGTTGAGACAATTTGAAGGAATTTATTTTGATTTTTCTTCCCTTCTCTTTTATTTCCCGCGCGGAATTCTGCATTTAAACCTGAAGATGTTCCTACTCGATCAGATGAAAAATTTCTTATTTCAGTGGCATTCTTATATATGTTTTGGAATGATTTGTCTTTGATTTCAACCATTCTTTAATGCTAGAAGTGATATTTGATTTCGGTTCAGTAAGTCCCTGTTTAGATCTTCTCGGTCCGTCAGAATAAACCAAGGAATCTCATCCACCCATATCCAATCGGATACGATTTTCACTCACATCTCAATCCGAAAACGCTATTCAAGTCGTTTAATTTGCAATTCGTCCTTCGAGTAATATGTGTCGAGCAGGTCGATTCACGCTTCTTTACTGCAAAAGCATCCATAGAATCGTCTCTTTATGGCTTTTTCCCCGTATCTAGTTGTAAAAGCGGCGATGCCGGAAGGGGTCGCGGCGGCGGATGCAATTGTGCTTCGGAGTGAGGCTTTTCCTTCCCTCCTTCGGGGTGAAGCTCTACGGAGTCTTGATTTGTGCGTTCAAAGTCCACCTCGAACGCGGGAACCCATAGCAGAGCCAGCATTCACGGGGGCCGCGCGGAGTCGCAAATACGTCCCTGGAGTGAGGAGATGCAATCCATTTCCATTCATTTTTTTTCTGCGTCCGCGCCGTGACTATTCCTACGAAGTCATCGGAGAATTATCGCCGTGTTCATTTTCTCCCAACGGACCGTTAACCCCTCCTTCGCGTTCGCCGTGACTTGAAAATCCCATCCCACCGGCCATCGTTTCTTGCTTTGAGCGGTAATGAGAGATCCGAAGGAAAGAGGGACATAAAAGAGTGAATTTACTCCGCTTGCACGAGAAATTGGTCCCAATAGCAAGGCACGGAGGTAAGAAACTGTAGTAACCTCTGAAGCTGACTTTTTGTACTGCCCAAGGATTAAAAGGATTAAGAGTGAGATTCTGATTTATGTGACATGGCACAACGCGCCGACGGGGAGCTGACGTTTTTTCTTCGGGTCTTGCGGGCAAGAAGCAAGGCATTACGCGCTGAGTAAACGTATCGACGATGATTGCGACGGCTGCATCCTCACCCCAGATTGACCAAAGGGGAGTCTTCCGTCGATTATTTTGTAATCATGTAAAAGATAAGGGTTTTCCATTGTAAGTGAATTTTATTTCGGTTTTCCCGATTTTCCTGCCCATCAGTCGATAGAATTTTTTCTCCGCGTCCGCCTTAAGGAATTGGAACGGAGACTGAGAAATTCAGGTAAAAAGCTTCATGGAGTCGCAATAAAGATCAACTGGTCCATTCTCAGGCTTCGGCACGAGTTCACGTCTTAAAAAGTAAAAACTGTTACCGCGATGGGTACTGATGGCGATTATTCTCCTCGCATCCCCCACATCTACCCTAACAATTCCCATTAGGATGTGGTTTTTGTTTGACGAATATGCCAGCACAGGGGAGGAATATTCCTATTTGAAAGTTCTTTTGAATCGTGTAAAATTGTTTCCTGGGGCCTCAGCGGATTCAGAGGGGGAGTAATTAAATTGAGGGAAAAGTTCGAGCTTCATTTGGTACTGTACGAACCTTAGATGACTATTCCTCACTAACCTGTAGAGCATTTGTAAACTAGGAAAATAGAATAAAATCTTTTTTTTTAACAGATACTATGGCTACTAGTAGTCAACTGGGTTGTGGCGGATTTATGATGGGCCCATTCTCTATGGTGCAATCTGCACTTCTGTAGCTGCCTTTCTAAGCTCCATTGTCCTGAATAGCACGAAAAAAATGGTGATTTCCTTTCTGCCCATTTTATTTTTCCCTTTTCCACATCCGCACTCGTATCTCTTAAAAGATAAGGCCTATAAAATGCTAATGGAAAATGTTCCTAATTTTAAACTTTCGTTTAAATTATAACTTTCTCCTTAGATCAACTGTATGAAATATTTTTTTACGAAATGTGTGCGTAAAGGAAACCTTAACTGATGAAAGGCCAATTAAAATGGACCCTAATCAATGGATATTCATTAAAATACGGACCATAATTATCAAAAAGAGGAGTTCATTGAAATCGGATGAGTTGGAGGGACGTGTGGAGAGGGAGCCAGTGGGAATTCTGACTCGCACCTTGCCGACCGAAATCAACACTTCGTGGGTGGAGTACATGTTGGCGCTCTAACATGAAAGGGTACCTTATGCTGAATTGTGTTCTGAAGCAAAGAAATTGTAAGACAGTGCCAAAAAGTATGATCAATTCTGGCCACTTTCAAACTTCACTAATTCAGACGTTAAAGAGCTTATTAAAATTTTCACCACGGTCCCAGTGAATTTTTGAAAATTGACAAATGATGTTTACTTATTGTTTGTAATAAATGGAAAATGAAGATTTTCTTTCTTTGTTTTTTAATTTATTTCAAATAAAATTTCCGCCTTCGAAAGTAGTTCGTATGATTTGGAAAATTATTTGACTTTCCTAATGATTTTCGTGTTTTCGGATCTATGAATCGGCCTATTTTGTTTGTGTGGCACATATAATTTTGGAGTAAACTTGCATATTATTTGTAATTGTTTCCCCGGACGGTGTAATGGCTATCTGCTGACGGAATGTTATTATGGTAGTGATTGATTAAATTAAGTTATCATTTACTCCAACATTATCGAAGTCTTCTCTTTAACACTACTTCTTAAGCATTTCTCTTAAAAAGCATATTTCATTTCTCCTTTTTACCTTTTGTAAATTTGGGAATGAGAGAAATAAAGTCACCCTACATTTCGAAGTTTCCGGAATTCAGAGAAATTATTCAGGGGAGAATCATAATATGCTATCCAAACCTCTAAGTTCCTGTAGCAAATCTTAGATCTTATATTAACGGTCACCGATTAAGAGCTCAATTTCTACATTGGAAAACATATAATCATCCAAGTTGAAGTCATTGCCGTGCTCTCTTAAATTTAATCACCAACATAAATTTTACGAATGGCAATGCTCGGTATGTTGTGGGTGCACATAAAAATAATAACGGAAAATAATATAGAAAAATTTACTGATTAAAATAAAATTTACAGAGGGAAGCAATCCGTGCTGTTCAGTTCTGTAGAAGTCCTTCCCATCGGAACTCAGCAATAAAAGATATAATTTTTATATTTTGATTTTCACGTTTAATTACTATTTTTTTGGTTGATTTCTCTGCTTGAATCTTCCCTGTATAAATTAAATATTCGCAACGCGAAGCACTTACTAGTGCTTAACTAGGTTTATTCTTTCAATAGTGATTCTAGATTTATTGGAAATGCAATTAGCACACTTCAGATTACTCCACACACAGCAGTTGAATCGCTCAGCTGAGGATATGACATAGTTTTACTGACTCGAGAAATAATTATCCACCAATGAGCACTTTCTGCTTAGCCCAAATACTCTTCTTATTTTTCCTTTGCTTGCGGTATTTATGAATGATTTCATACTTTTTATTAATTTTGTCCCCCTCTCACAGTGCGAGTCAGTTTGCTCAAATTTAAGTGTAGGAGTTTCCTTTGAAGCTGTATGGTAAAATCCCTTTTAAATTACCGAGCTCTTAATAAAATATCCATTCAAATAAAGCCCTTCAAATAGAGTGAGTTTAGACTTAATGAGGTATGGCTGAATTACATGAAAAAATAGCATAAGTTTCTCTCAATTTAATGTTGACATTTTTACAGATACGATAAAAAGACGTAGCATTCTACCGCTGTGTTAAATTCAACCTCCATACCACTGGTTAAAACTTAGTAAGGCAATATCTCCTCTTTGGAGAATGTGTTCCCATGGATGCGTAGACGAGGAATGTGGTGTGCATCGTACGTTCTTAAAATGGGCAGAGAAGATTAATGAGATTTAGTTGAGGGAATCCGAAGGGCAGGTTTGCGAAAAGGTGTAACTGTGTCAGAGCATATGAGCCTTCATTTGAAATAAAAATTAGCATTCCCCTTCTCATTTCAGTGAATTTAAAACCTTGTCATATGTTATCTTGTAACAATGCAACCAAAATTATGTCGTATAATAAAGTGTCGAAGACTGTCATTGGACAGAATATTTGAATGTGGCTCGGATGGTTCCGAGTAAAGGGGTTCAAATCCGGGTGGCACATCTGGATACCCTGATATAAGCCCCGTGATAAGATTCCCTTCATCTAGGATCAGGGAGTGAGGTCGTCAGGTCGAACAGACTCGTCAGCCCCTGAGGGACTCTGCTCGTTCAGACAGGCCACCCGCGGGGAATGGTCTGTAAAACTGGAAATAGGAAGGCCTTTCCTAGTTGGAGCATCACCAAAAGTCCACCCGATTCTGTGAACACAATATCTCAAATGTTAATCCGTGATAACTGCTGGCGTCCAGTGCTATAAATAAATTGAGATCATAAGAAAAAATTCCAATGATTGAAGCCACGAGAGCAAGGACAAGTTGATGACCACGTTTCGAAAAATTGAGATTAACAGGTTATTTGCTGGTCCATGTTTAAGATTCAGGTGCACCCTTTCGAGAGCGAAAGCCAAGTTGAAATTGCCATTATTTCAAATTTCATCATTTCATATTTCAGATTTCATCATTAGATATTATCCGGTACTTGCTCTCGGGAAATCAATTTTGATCGTAAATAGAGCATATTTTTCAAGTTGTACATTTTTGTCTGGAGGTTCACCAATTTAGGAAATGTTTTAAGCAAAATAAGGGTGTCTGCGACATCGTACAAAGTTGGGCATGGAGGAGGAGACGGGGCATCGAAAAGTGACCTAAAACTTTGAAGACGTCTTTAAATGGACGTCCCCTCACTCACAGCCTGCGGTGTCGCAAAGTAGGCTGGCCGGTGGTGAGTGGAACACGGGTCACGAGACGGGCTCCATGTATGGAGAGTGCGATATTCCGTTTTCAATGTCGACCCTCGGAGCAGAAAAAACTGTCGACTCGGCGTGGTGGCACTATGAGTGTATGTCGTCCAACACCGGCGATGAGTTCGCGAAGATTTTCTGTCTAGAGCATCGTTTATAACCTTGCGTTGATGCATAATCGACATCGAGGGCGCTTGACTGGAGATCTGCAAGTACGTTCACCTTCAGAGGTTTTAATTGGGGCGCGAGTATGTTATTTTTTTTCAAACGGACGATCTAGAATGGGAGTGCGAATAAGGCGAAATATCTTCCATTTAGCGTGTTGCTCGTGTTTGCCCCCGCGATTTGTTCTCTCTCACATCTTTCGCTTTGATTAAATTGAGAACATAATCTTCCAAAGTCAGAAGACGGTTTCTCGTTCTTGCATTCCGGTTTTTTTCGAAATTTTGCCTCATTATTCCCATTATGACCTTCTCTTCTTCTACCTCTGTAAATGGCAACAAATTTGTCACGCCTTTGGCAATGGTTCATACTTCTCTTTCTTCTTTCCCTCACGGCATCAACTCAATGCGACTTTTTCCCATTCCAATCGTTTCTCTGCGGCCTCCTGCATTTTCCATTTCACCCTTCTGTTTATTGTCCAGCACTCGCCTCCAGCACCACGTTTGGTAAGTTTCTGTTCTTCTCTGTTCTGCCTCTCAAGTGTTACCTCTTCCGATTATTGAAGTGCCGCATTAAAAATTAATGTTTCAACGAAATAAGAATGTAATATCAGAAAATTTAAGCTGAAAATGGCAAAATTTATCGATAGAAAAATTTTCACGCACTACATGTTCAGAATCATCTCCCTTTATTTCGAATTACCTTGTTGCATCAACTAACAAATGTTTTCAATTCAATTTTAATTAGTTGCCGGGGTAAAAAGTACTGGATTATTCATCATTGTTGGTCGAAAGTTTAATATTTTTCGAGTTTTTTTTTACTTTGCCTTGCACCATAAATTAGCCGAGAGCGGGTCACCTCCCGTTTCAGTGTCTCGGCGTGGGAAATCATATACGAATTCGATCTCACTGAAAAACAACAATCCGTTCAGCCTATATATCACGATTTTTATGCGTTGTAAAGATAACATCTTACATCCACTGGTGTTGTGAATATGCTTCTTTTTTAATGTATTTGCTTTCATTTTCTCCAAGAAAGCTGTCTAAAACGAAGAGTGTTCGTAGGCAAGGTGGAAATTAAGGAATCCTTGGCATGCAACAGTGGAATATAATCCTCGATGGTGATCTAATCCTCGAATTGAGTCACTTTAAACTCAGTTTCAGTAGTGCGCTTGTAAGCGTTGAATATACTGTGGGAAAGCGTGGCCTATTGGAGCTAAAATGACGTTGATCGTAAAACCATAGTAATTACTGCGGAGTTAATTCACAAACAATATTCCGTCTTAAATATTTTAATTGAAATGAAAAGAATCAAAGAAGACCTACACACGTTAGTAGCCAAGTAGGCAGAAATATATCTATAGGCAATGAGTCATTCAATGTAGCGGAAAATAGGAATACATTCCATTGCAAAGGAAATGCATTGGCAGTTCATCGACTCCGAATGCGATTTACACTCCAGGAAAAATGTTAACCAATTTTTGATCGATTTTTCCAGCTCAGTCTTACTTAATTTCCCCTGCGAGTGATATCACTTCCCATTCCAGCAAGACCAAATTTCTCATGTGTCGAACGTTAACTCGTGTCGTGAGTCGTCTTGTTTGGCAGGGAAAATTATTGCCTAATTCTTACCGCGGAATTTTTGTTCCAAACATTTATTTTCATATGAGTGAAATAGCGTTGTGTTGTGCACCAGGAATGCACGACCATATTTTCAGTACATGACACTTTCCGAAGTTATAAATTTTATCTTAAAAGTTGCATTTAGTCGTTTCTATGAGAATTTACTAGTAGTAATAGTTAGTCATTAAATTTCAAAGGGAAAAAAATACTCTTTTTGCAATTTAATCACCAGAAAATGGCTAAGAAAGTGATTTCATTTATCGGAGTATATAACTACTGGCGTAGGTTTAAATACGACTTGTTTACAGCGAATGAGCCATACCTTGTTGCAGGTTAAGTTAATCGTTTGCTTTGTAGTCGGAAATAATAAATCGTCAACCACCTCATGCATATACTCATTTAGCCCCGAATGTACTATGCTTTACTGCAGACACTGAGAGCTTTCCGAATAACTTCAACCCTTCGTTGAAATATTCAATTATTTCCGTAAATTACGTGCTTTTTTGCAGGCACCTTATTTAATCGACTCGTACTTTTTTCATTATCTTCATAAAAATTGTAAAAAATTATCTTTTAAAAGTGTTTTTGATTAACGCGAGTCAATTCCACAAAGCTACAGCACCTACAGGTGACTTTGTAAAGTAGCTAGGTGAATCTGCGGGTTATGTTGGCAATAGATCCTCACTGCATCTTCAGGTGAGTTCTCCTACTGCGTAATGGTACTACAATAGTACTTGAAAGTATGGGCAAAAATATTGAATATAAATAAATAATAATTACTGGTTCATCTCCGTCAGCCGGATTCATTGAAATGATGGACTAGTTTGATGTGCTTCAGTGATTCCTCGAATATCGCGTGGCGAACGCTTTCCGTCGGGGTTGCCAAATACGTGAAAATTATCATCCCTCCCGTTGAGGGTGTTTATCGATAACAGATTTTCTTCACGCTCTCCCTTATACTTTGGAATTCCTCTCTTAAACAGCGCATTTATCCCGTGCACACCAACAGGGCACCTTATGAAGCTCCGTGAAGTGAAAATGGCCGTGTGAACATGGGTAACTCTCGAACAACCTGCTATTCGTTGAAAAAGGTTCAGGTGAAACCCATTAACAGACCGTAGCCTTTTGATCGGCTTAATCAGTTGACCAATAAGCGTACTGATGGGTTCACTGATTAAGTAGTAATTTGAATAACGTCCAATAGTCTTTGAGCATAACTTAGAGGATGCCATCCACCACAGCTTTGTTCCCTTGCGTGTAGCATTTAGATTTAGATTTGTTGAACTTAATTTCGGAATCTTGATTGCCAAAAAAACCTCTTTATCCACCCGAATAGGGAAACTTATTTTGATTTTATGGCAATAGAATAACATACCGCTTTTAAACCGAGGTATATATATAATATTTATTTTTTTCATTCAACATTTTTCATAGCTGTAAAATTGTCATCGCATGAAAGGTATTGGATCCTATGTCCTCTCAAAGAAGAAGTTTTCAATTACTAATCGGATAAAATGGTAACCCATCAATTATTGTATAAGTATGGTTAAATATTTTATCAGTGGTATACAAGTATGCAGTTAGTTGTTTCATCTAAAATCACCGTGCATTGGTTAACTGAAACTATACAGGCCTGTATTCACCAGGCATTTGGATGTTAAACGAGTATGTGGATTCCATTCATATTCAAAAGGTTAATAGGATGTTTCTGAAAAAATACGAGATCTAATTATTAGTCGCGCTTCTTCTCCGTAACAATATTGACACCAGTAATTAATGAGTGTCATATTAGCGTTAAAAATTAAATGTAATTCTCTATTATACTAAAAATCAAAATCCTCTTTGATTGACACTAAATAAACCAAGCTACATTTCGTCGTGGTAAAAAAATTTTTGTCTCACCTATGTATTAATAAAATTCTGTTTTTTTTTGTTTTAGTTCTCTGCTCCAGCATAGTTATCTCTATAAATTTGTATTTCATTCTCAGAAAGCTAAAAGTAGCCACAATAAACCCATAATTCGTGTATAATGGGGAAAATATTAATTACAACATGTAGAGCTCGTAGTCATACTGCATCAAGTTTATTATTATTTTAATTTGATGTAAGGAAGCAATGTGTAAAATAGGAAATTTCTGTAGCTACAATAATTTGATTAACTTATTTGACTTATTCTTTACCTTTGGTTACACTCTCTTTCATGGTCAACATTAAAATAACAGAATATGTCAAATCATAGGAAGAATTTACAAAATTTTCTCTTTTTAGAAACATGCAGATATTTCAGAATCATGGGTCATTTTTTGCAACATGCACGGCTATGAACTTATTACACTGTTCCAGCCGTTACTCGGCGAATACCCTTCATTGTACAGTTAGTAAAAACAAACCAATTCTACAATTGATATTTATTGACAACCATGGTTTCACCGCCGTGTAGTAGTATCAGAAACCCGGTGATGCCACCCAGTGAAGAAACCAAGCTCGTCCATAAATATTAATTGTGGAATAGCTGCGTTTCCGTATCTTTACAGTTTGTGAACTTGAGAGAACACATTAAGAACAGCAATTTTTCATGCAGAAAGCAGTTAAAATAGTTTGTTTTTAATTTTGTCGTAAAATTCATCCATAAGGTCAATCCTAACGAAATTAAATTTAAAATATTGCTTGGAAGCAAAATGCATTTCGCATCGCGTTCATATCGAATTATCAAATTGCAGAATATTAGACCTGATCGCTAATGAATTTTTAGCAAATTAAAATGGAAATAATTGAATGCAGCTTAACTATTATTGAAAATCGAGGAGCGCTCTCCACCTGATTTAATTAACGAACAACTCAACTCAACGGGGAGTCCTACCACATCCAAATAATGAACGGAAACCGGAATGAATGGAACGTTTTCCATCTGGTGAGCCCTTACTTTAATGCTTGTATTCTGTAACTAGTTTTAGTAACAAAACCAATTGCAGAATACATGAATTAAAGCAAGGGCCCACCAGATGGAAAACGTTACATTTATCTGTCCACATTTTAATGATTATATTACATTTATGCCCCATTGGATTGTGCTTCTCCAAGCGTTATTTCATATTGCCTTCTTTCATTAAATACTTTAATCAGCTCAGTTTCACTCGGTACAGATTCCCCCGTTAAATTAGTCGATTTCTAAATAAGTCGGGACGGAGAGGTCTTGCTTCGAGTGAAACTGGCAAGAAGGACCAGAATTCATTGTGCATACGTCAGTAAGGCCAAAGGAATCCTCCCTCCCCCCAATCGAAATCACTATGGTCGATTGCCAACACGCTCGAACTCGTCGACCAAAAACATTCGCAGCACGGTGTTCTCCTGTCGTGCGCGTGGGACATGATCGCCGTCCACCGCCCGGCCGGCGGTCAGTGCAGTGCCACATGGTTTCCAACGAGTCTACGATAAGGTTTATTGCAGTTGATGATTCCACATGCAGACATGCAGCAACACAATTTAATTTCGCTTCGATGAATGTCAGTTTCAAACAGGTATTTTAAATAATGATAAATATGGGAATATGTTTTACAGTAGCTTACTAGCACCGGGGTAAATAAAATAAAAATACTTCACTGTGCATACAGAAAGTCTTCCTGGTAAGGAGAAAATTAAATGAATGATCGGTTAAAACATTGCTGCTTTACATGGAAAGAATTTGTTCCAGAGGCGCCGTCATTGGAATTATTATGGACACTTATCGTTCGTGAGAAAAATGGCATGATGAAACTTTCGTATCTAAAGTCAAACTCTCCTACCATATTTGCATAATTCCGTCTACCATGCGCCTGGGGTATTAATACATTTTCACCATTATCGCAAGAAGAGGCATGGTTTCAATTCATGCAAGGGATTTAATCAGCCATTTAATCTTCTCAGGCGTTTGAGCGATCCGAGCCTAATCCTTCTAAAAATCCAGACACGATACTAAGTTTGTTACAACAACGTTCTGCGGATCCAAACTCCTCCTCGAATGACTCAAACTAATTCGGCGATCAAGCCCACATTGCGAGGATCCCCATATATCAAGACAGCTTAAACTCTGAGCGAGGTCTGGCTGGTGAAACCAGATACGTTAAATTCTAATTCCCGAAACCGAAAGGAAAACGGAAAGCCTTTCCTTAGCTAGGGCTCAGATAGTGTGCGCGCACATACACATTCACAAGTTTGGTAGAGGCGTTCTTCTCCAGTGGCCAAGAGGGAGGGAGGAAGAAAGAGAGAGTAGAAAAAATGCACTGGATTCGATGAGTAATCGGCTAAAAATTTCCGCGATTTTAGCCACAGCTCCACTCGGCTGTGGGAGCCACTCCCCACTCGGGCAGGTGACATAGCTTGGGGGAGGAGGGCGAGGGGGTAGATTCCCGGGAGGGGGTAGTCGATGAGGGGCAGAAGGGGGTTCGAGGGAGGGTATCTGCGGCGACGGCTGCTGACTCACTCACACCAGCTCTGCAGTGCGGGCGGAAAAGTGTTCCGCCGTCGAAATCTATTTAGACTTTACCGAATGGGAGTAGGGTTTTGAACAAAAAACTTGAAAGAAACATGAGACTTGAAAATATTTTCCCATAGTCATCTTCAAATTCCAACTCCTACGAGCTATCACCTGGATTGACTAATCACTGTGAAGCATTATCCACTCATCTTCTCTGTTGATTTTAATATATCTCTAAACCAGGGTCCCTCTTTTCTAAAATAAACAAAAGGAGTACTATTAGGTAGCTATGAAACCACAGAACATTAATTTTCTAGCAAATTATTTTCATGTGCGAGAGTAGATTTCAGCTAATACGAATACGGTGGGTGAAATCATATGTCAGGTGAACCAGTTCCTTACTACAGGTGTACTATATGCCGCCTGTGCTTTCCCATGAAGACCTGGCATTCAAAAAATTGCCCAGTTTGGGTGAAGCTGAAGGTACCCAGAGACATCACTCGGAATTGAACCCAGATCCAACGACCAGAAGCCCAGTGCCCAACCCACTAGACCACCCCGTCCCGTGAAGCTATGAAATTCGCTATTATAAAAAAAGGCACGTGGTTCAGGATGGAGGATTTATAATAGCGCTCTGTTCAAATGCGAAATAGAAAATGTTCACCCAAAATAGGAGCAAAAACACGTCCTACTCTATTGTGTCATCCATTTAAAATTTAATTAACCACGCGCCTGCTACTTGCCAACATTTTAATTAATAGTTGTAAAGGAATTTTAATAGAATTTCTCATTTCCGGATTCTTTCATTATTGCAATTTTTACTATAAAACGGCAGCGTGGAGAGTCGTTTGAAATCGTGTAATGGTTATGAGGAAGGTGATTGGGAATATATTGGCAAAGTTTTACCGTGTGGAATGTGCGGATTGATATTACGTACTTGCTCACGACTCCGGAAAGTCGCGGATTTCACGGATCCAGTGAAATTAATTACGAGTAGACGAGTCTCTCGAGCAACATTCAACCCCGGTCTGAGGCAGAATGTGTGGGGTTAGAATTGCTACAGGGAAACTGGCGAGGTAATTACATCGTCGGAGAAACGACACGGGTAAACAGTGGGCGGGATGGTCAGGGACGACACTAGGTCACTCCTATGAACGTTGTGTGCTTAGGGATTCGGCTATAACTTCAAGCTTATATCTGGGGACCGAATAGAGAAAATGTATTGATCCTTTAAAAAATGTTGGTCACAAATGAAATGGAAGAAGAAATACGTGTAAAAGCGATGATTGGCGTAGAGTTGGGGAACATGTAGCATACGCTACAACTAAGCACTTGAAGATAAAAGATTTAGACACAACGCAAAGGAGAGATTATTAGTCAAAGTTAGAGAAACCAGAGCGGAGACCTGTCCAATCTCAAAGATGTTACACAAACGCTTCTGCTTGGATTATTAATTGTATAATTGCAGTGTCTATTTTATATATA
Source organism: Hetaerina americana (assembly GCF_022747635.1). NCBI lineage: Eukaryota > Metazoa > Arthropoda > Insecta > Odonata > Calopterygidae > Hetaerina > Hetaerina americana. The sequence continues at coordinate 7,942,230 of NW_027286292.1, read as the reverse complement.
ACGGAGAAATTCCACACAGTATCGAAAAAATCAGTGCCAGAGATTATTCTCGGTTATTACCTAATTGATCGACTGCTCCATCCAATTTTAAAATGGGAAACTCAGTGATAAGCATTTATTATAAATTACTTACATGGAGGATACTTTTATAAGCATTTTCCAGTTTTCTTTGACTACTTTAATGCAATTAAAATACAGAAATTTCATAGGTTAAAAAATCATTCACCTAGGCCGGGATTTCGGTCGTGGCGAATGATTTTTACGCCTTGAAATTGCAGCATTTTAATGCATATTAGCGGATTACTGAGTTAAAAGTTACTGTCGCGATATCTTCCGCACTTCTTAGAATTAGTATTATTAGGCACGAAGCTGACTTTTTTAATTTAACAATATCCACAAGTAGACGTAAGGGTTTTCTCTCACATTCGTCTTAATCTATTATCGATTAACATATGGAAACATCGAAATTTCATGCAGAGGGCTGGAAAATTAATGTTACCGTACCGCTAACATTTACGTTAATACGTATCATATGTCACTCTAAAATATCGCGGTAAGCATTTTAATTAATAAATCTCACATTGCCTATGGTGCATTTCTCTATAAACGTACCTCCAGATGCAGTCATAATTTACCCATGTTCATGAAGTTAGACCTCAGAATGAATTGCCTACATTCCCACTCTGCATTGTTCAATAATGATACAATTATGCATGTATGAAGTGACATTTAATTTCCATATGCACAATATCTGCGTTTAATTCAATTATTGTAGTGAATCAATACTATGCGTCAAAATTAAACCAAATGAAAAACGAAAGCGAGAAAAACGCTGAAAATTAAACAGTACATAACGCAATGAATGCATAACTACAAATTCCACTCTTAAATTATTCATTAAAATTTAGTTAAAAATGACTCGAGATATATAATTTAGCGAATAGAGTGCCTAGATCTTAGAGGTAATTGTGAACATGTAAGATCTAGTTTTGAGTTATTAAGGCATAGCCAAAAAACATGTTTTCTTCTATTCTGCTCATTTTATTTCCGCCATTCTTCTTCAGGCTCGGGTCTAAAAAGTCTCTGGCTCTCTCTTATCTTCTAGCCTCATTGGTCAATTTGGAGGATCATACAAAAATACGCTCTGTGTCAAAGTTTTAATAGCCTTTTTGTATATTTCCAATTAAGGATCTCGTCTTGAAATCTTCATCTCTGCAAAAGCTTCATGGCCTTAGGTAGTTATTTTTTAGCACCCTTATTAATTTGCTCATTATCGTCTAAATTACTTTTCTAATTAATGGAAAGTGCTGTACCCTATTCTGTACTTTCCCAATAATTTTAACGTAAAAATCTTTTGAACCTCATTAACTTTGACTAGCTTCAGGCGTGATGGGGTGGAAGTCAAGCATAATGAATAACTGATCGTAGCACTTTTCCACTTGATAGCATTCCGGTAGTTATCAAGTGTAAAAGTGCTACCATCAGTTATTCATTCATTTACTTTGATTCATGACTTAATCCATTGATTATCACATTTTTTCTCTAATGAGCTAATCCCATTTGCATTTATCACTACTCATCCTTTATCTCCACCCGGAAGTCGAACTAATACATTCTGAGAAATTTCCATGTTTTATACAAGTTGCCTTCCCTCTAGTTTATTTCTATCTTCTACTTCACGTACGTTGTATATTCCCAATTAATCTGTCGAGCCCCCTTTCGAAATCCGCGAAGTAAACAAATTTATCTTGGTTTTATGTTTCTTTCTATGTTCTCCTTGGTTATATATCCTTCTTAATTAAATGGAATAACTACACTAGTCTTCACATATTTTAGTAATAAATTGCCTTCTCTGACCCGTTTTCGATGATCCTTTCTACTGGTTTTAATACATGCAGAAACAAACTTAATTTCCGGAAGTCATCAAATACTGCTGCTTTTTCTTTTCAATAGGATGATGGGACAAAAAAATCGTCTAAATCCCTCTCTCATAACTGCTGGGGAAATAAATCCATAAAAATTCTCCCTTCCATGTTTACCTAAATTCGAAATTATTTGGCAGGTGTATTATCTAGTCATTACTATTCCTGTAATGAATACCTATCTCGTAATTAGGTTACTAGGCGTAATCTGATTCTTATTTTAATATTTCATGATCAATGACCATCTTGATATTCAAATCTTCTTGCCTTAAAACATTTCTGCACAAGATTTATTATTGTACCGGCTTAAGTCATCATTTTGTAAATTTTTAAACTCCCTGCAAATCGATATATATATATATATATATATTTTTTTTTTTAAGGTAATCTACCGGTTAAGGTAGGTTTTTCGATGGACACAACTACCAAACAAATATTTTCTTACTCCTAACAAAACACAAAATCCATCATCCTACTCTATATCAGGTCCCTCTTCATCTCTGAGTACTTTCTTCCTCCCTTCATCCCGTCCAACATCCCTATCCTGTTCCTTCCCTTTCCTCTTTTGCCCAACATTCTACCCTCTATCACAGTCTTCAACATCCCACTGCCTGTCAATACCCCTTCATCCACTTTTCCTGCCTCCACAGGATTTCTCCCAACAAACCCCTCTCTTCGCCCACCATACCAAGTACTTCCTCATTTGTTTTCTTCTCTGTCCATTTCACCTTCTCCATTCTTCTCCACACCCACATTTCAAAAGCCTCTAATCTACGTCTATCCTCCTGCTTCAATGACCACGTTTCCGCACCGTACATAGCTACGCTCCATATCAAAATTTTTACGAGTCTTTTCTTAACATCCTTACTCAAAGTCCCCGTCATCAACTCCCTCCTCCTTGTGAAAGCCTCTTTGCCTAGCGCAATTCTTCTCCTTACGTCCCTACTACTTTGACCGTGTTGGTCCAAAACACTACCGAGATACGTAAACTGCTCTACCTGCTCTAGTTTTTGCCCTCCTATTTTAATGTTAAGCTTGGCCTTTTTCTTTCTAGAAAATCGCATAACCTTTGTTTTCTTAATATTGATTCTCATCCCATAGCTGTCGCACTGAATTTCCAATTCACTCAGCAATGCTTGCAGCCCCTTGGCTGACTGACAAACTAAGGCTTGGTCATCAGCAAACCGAACTGATTTTACGAATTCCCCGCCCACTTTCATTCCTACCTCGAGTTCTTCCCATGCCTCTTTAATCATTTCCTCTGCATACAGGTTGAACAGCAACGGTGATAATGGGCAACCCTGCCTCACACCCCTTCCTAACACTGCCCATCCTGACTCCCCGTTTCCCACCCGCACCTGAGCAGTCTGAGACATGTACAGGTTGCGGATTAGCCTCCTTTCCCTCCAATCTATTCCTATTTTCTTCCATAGACTCATTAGTGTTTCCCAATTCACCCTATCAAACGCTTTTTCGAAATCTACGAAACAGGCAAATACCTCCTGGTTGTGTTCTATATTCCTCTCGATTAATAATCTCATTACTGCAATGGCATCACGCGTACCTCTCCCCTTCCTAAACCCAAACTGATCATCCCCTAAGTAATCATTTGCCCTACTCTCTATCCTTTTGTTTATGATCCTGAGAACAACTTTAGCTGCGTGGGATATCAAACTAATTGTCCTGTAGTCCTCACATGACGTGGCCTTTACCTTTTTCGGAATAGGAACTAAAACTGATCTCACAAAGTCTTACGGCCAGATTCCCTCCTCATAAATACTACGGATCAGCCCATATAGCCTCTTCCTCCCACATTTTCCTAAGCATTTTAAAAGATCCACGGGAATGTTATCTACCCCCACGGCCTTATTTAGTTTCATCTCCCTTAATGCCCTTTCTATCTCATTGTCTAGTATGCCTGGACCTAAGCTGTCTTCCTCTACGTCATTTTCTTTTTCAATGTCTAGCTTTGTTGGTCTGAGTTCTTTACCGTACAGTTCTTCTATATACTCCTTCCATCTCTCTTGGATCTTTCCTGCGTCAACTATTACCTTACCCGCCTTATCTCTAACTGTTAGCATAGCTCTTCCTTTCTTACTTCCCGATAACGATTTAACTTTGCTGTACAGCGCACCGATTTCACCCTTCCTCTGCAGACTTTCCATATCCTCGCACTGCGTCTTCCACCATGCTTCTTTTGCTTTATTTGTTGCCCGCCTCAATTTATTGTTCAATTCTTTGTACTTCATTTTGCCTAATTCTGTATTCATATTCTTCCATTTTCTCCGCTCATCCATCTTTGTAATCATCTCATCCGTGATCCATGGTTTCCTAGTCCTTTTAGCGTTAACGGTTCCAATAGACAACCCCTTCTTGATCATTTCCCATTTTTCTTCAATAGTACTAAGCCCTTTACCATCCTCCATGATTTTCTCTACCACCTGTTTGTATTCCTTCCTTTTCAACCCATTTAACGCTTCTACATTCCATTTTCTAACTCGCCGCCCCTGCCTTATCTTTTTGAAACGTACGCTACATTTCATAACACCTAAATTGTGGTCTGAGTCCGCACCCGCTCCCGGAAAGCTGTGGGAATTTATCACACTATTCCTAAACCTGTGTCTAACCAGGATATAATCTAGCTGATATCTTCCTGAGTCACCTGGCATTTTCCATGTATACCTGCGTCTTTTGTGGTGTCTAAACCAAGTGTTGGTGATGACTAACCCCTGTCTCCTGCAGAACTCAACTGCTTTCTCCCCGCGGTCATTCCTCGTACCTAAACCGTAGTCGCCCACCTCATCACCATCTCTTCCTTCGCCTACCGTCGCATTCCAATCCCCCATCACTATCAAATGTTTCCCTGCAGGAACACACGCGATCATGTCCTCTAACTGATCGTATATCTTATCGACCTCTTCTTCCTTATGGTTGCTCGGTGGCATGTATACCTGAATAATAACTAAGTTCGTCGGTTCTGCTTTTATCTCCACTAGTAGTATTCTATCCGTTACCTGCTCTATGTTGACTACGCTTCTTCCTACCTCTTCATTTAATACTATGGCAACCCCTCGTTGGCTCTCGTCCCCACCGCTGTATATTATTCTATACTTATCACTCCAGTAATCCCCGCTATCTTTCCATCTCACCTCGCATAGACCTAAAATATCTATATTTCCCCTTTCCATCTCTCGCTTAACACACACACATATATATATATATATATATATATATATATATATATATATATATATATATATATATATATATATATATTTACATACATACACACACATACATACAAACATATACATACACACTCACATATGTGTGTACATGTATATATCATTAATTTTTTACTCTCATTCACTTTCCTTAATATGGAGGGTATGGTTATGTATGGCCGTACAATGCACAGGCTTAAATTGAATGGCGTGTACGCGGAAAATAGAGAAAGAAAATTTTACATCTTTTATTGAATGCGTGGTAGATGAGGAAGGAAACAGATTTGGTAAAAAGGCGCTTAGCCTTTCCCCATACACGCATAATAATATCGAAAAGCTATAAATATGAGCATTTTTACTTAGGGACTCATCTCAACCTTACTCGATCGTTTAGACAGTTAATGTTAACATTTTTGTGCAGTCGAAACGCTAAGAGTGACTCTAGTGGGGATGGAAAGAATATTACGTACGCACCTAAACCTTACCCTAAATAGCACTACAGGGGTGTGCGGCAGGAGGTGTCATCAGCGATTACAGTCATTGGTGCGTTTTCGTATATTGTCATTTTCGTATTGCAGTAACTACAAATTGTGCGAGGGATTAGGTTTCTTCGTAAGCATGGGATTTTAAGCTATTAAATTTCCCTTAATCTCCAAGTAGTTTTTTCAAAAATAATGAATATTTTAAAATACTAAAGAAATAAGGATTTGTAAATCAACTAGTAGTTTTGGAAGAGGAGCCCCAGGTGCGCCGATGCACGAAGTCACCTACAAGAAGAGTGCTCTATTGGCCTTAGTTTCGATCCCCTTGGTCGTCTTTCCGCCCAGTCCCAACCGGCCACATCCACTGCAACTGAGTGTAGTAGCGCGAGTTTATATTCTTCCGCGAGGATTACAACGCTAATGAATGTCTAGTCGAATTTCAAGTGTTTTTGTTTGTACTGGTTGGGGAAAAGCTTCGACGCAACCGTCAATTTGGAGGGGCGTTTAGAAGCTTCGGAATGTATTTGGTCATCGAAATAAGTGTGAACTAATAAATTAGGTGGATTTCGGAGGAGATGGGGTAGACTTGTTAGAAACTGCTTGCGTGAACGGATAAATAGGGCGGGAGGCACTGCCATCATTAAATTTGCAAACCAGACACCACAATAGCGATAATATTTTAAGGGTGGGAGACGTACGAATTTGGTCATAACGTCAGGGGATGGTTACTAGTACTCGTCTCTGAACTTCACTAATAATTTTATCACTTTGGTGGTTTTTTGCGTGGCACCCCCTGCCGTTCACCTTCATGGCGACTTGTCGGTTTCAAAGTAAGAGCTGCATAACTATGTAGCACTGAATCTGCGGAATGTAGGTACCATCGCGATAAAATGAGGGAAATGTGCTACCTTCCCTCTCGCGTAGGCGACTTTTAAAAAGCAGGATTAAATACCAAGTTGATAATAATAAGTTGTTTGAAGTTTGTCGGAAAGGATTTCCTCTTTTTCCTAAACCGTCACGCATTCCCACCATTACATGATTAACGCCTGATATCCTGACACCCCCTATTCTTAGGGTATATAGAGGAACAAGGAAATAACGTGACATGGACCGCTTTTGTGATTAACTCCTTTAGGTCGATCAATGCCTACTCCGGTTTACCCTGAATCCTGTTCACACCGAATGAGATATTACCCTACCTTTACCATCCGCCTAATTGTTCTGTCACCTGAGGTCTTCTATAGTAGAAACTTTCGGAAAACGGATGGCGATATTTGAAAGTAAAGATGCACTTTCAAGAAAGAAACCTATATCTCAAGTGTTTTCTTATTACCCACTGAGATGTCTTTCCCTTCTCACGACTCCTCGGCTGCTGAATGGATCCATCGACTTCACCTCGTCTAGCCGCATCGATAAAAATGCTCTCGATGGGTCGATTCGCTCTTTCCGTTCCAATTCTTTCCCGAAAGAGAGCGGAAGCTGGAGTCATAAAAGTCGCATTCCCAGCGCCGAGCTCGAAATGAAATATCACGACGTAATATCTCATCTATTCCGTCCTTCATTTCGCAATCCTCCGGAAGTAATTTGAATTAGGTTTCCTTGCGATCAATGGACAAATCATTTCGTTTAATGAGTGAAATGAGTAACTTAACTCTCCATTTCCCTCGTTTATGTTTTTGTTCGTCACTGGAAAGGGTTTAATGAAGGTTACGTTTCTTCTTGAGCTTTAAAACGTACGGCTACCATTAGTTAAACTTGAGTGAAGATGAAAACGTTTCCCTCGTAAAATCGGCCAAGACTGTGAGAACACAGGGAAGCCCTGCCGTCCTAAATTGCTCATCAATTTGCGTTGAGGAAACGATGGAAATTAACTCGGTCAATTTGAAATATTTCTCAATTCAATTGTGTAGTGTGAAAAAACTAACTAATGCAAAGTAGTTTTAAGTGTACAGACTTGAGAAAAGCCCATTGGGAGCAATTTCACTTTTAAGTTTAACTGTAAAGGAAACAGCTTACACAATCTGATCCTTTTTATTTTGATTGCGTGTATAATTATCCTATCATTTTCGCAATAATGACGATTACTCAATCAGCTGACAATGGATTTTTTTAAAGTAAAGATCTATAACTAAATTTGAAGGTGAGGTAGTGACTTACGAATTTAACATTAATTCCAAAAGTTCTTTCTGGGATTTAATTTTGGCTTCGTTATGAACGCTTATTCAAAGTTTTTTCTCCTCAATGGCACAAAATTAGACATTCGTATGTCATAATCGGTGGGGCCTGAATTTCGACAGGTAATCTTGACTCACAGCAGTATTTCACCGAGAGTAACACCGATTTAACGCTTGATTTAATTTGCAGAATTGAGTCAGATACCACAGGAGCAGATTTTGTGTGATAATTTGTTTCAAGTATTATTATTGTGCATAAATTCTTTAATATCGTAATCATAATTTTTTAATATCGTTAGTTTTTCTCTACGAACCCCTATATGCCGTAGTTCTCTCGAATCCGACGCTTTCATGTACGAGGGTCATCCGGAAAGTAGTACCCGTTCGTGCCGCATGAAGTGCTGACGACGCGAGTAGCCGCTGGACGAGGTCAGATAGCTTCAGTGGCTTGTCTGCCTTCTCTGAGCCAAGTTGCGTGACGCTAGCATTGCCTGTGTTGTTTCTGTGATTGTTTACAATGTTTAAAAAAATTGAGAACGCCGCCAGTTGTGAAGTGAGGGCAGTGATTAAATTCCTCAATGCAAGAAACGTTCGCCCATGTGATATTCATCGCCAATTAAAGGAGGTGTATGGAGACAATGTAATGGACGAGTCGTCTGTTCGGCGGTGGTGTCGCAACTTCAACATGGGGAGGGGGAACACACACGACGATGAGCGTTCGGAGAGACCGTCTGTCATTACAGACCAACTGGTGAGCTCAGTTGACGAATTCGTGAGGAACGATCGGCGCGTCACAATTGATGACATCTGTGAGCATTTTCCCAATGTTTCTCGAACAATTGTTCATGAAATTGTTAAACACCATCTGCATTATGCAAAAATTTGTGCAAGATGGGTCCCTCGCGTATCTCAATGAGCTGGCGGCGAAGGACTATGCAGCAGGAATACAGAAACTTGTCACACGTTATGACAAATGCCTTAATTTGCTTGGAGATTATGTTGAGAAGTAGTTTAAAGTATCCTCTTTCAAATAAAATTTTTTATGTTTGTTAATATTTACTTTTGTGTCTTTATTTCACGAACGGGTACTACTTTCCGGATGACCCTCGTATTTAATGATGAAAACGCCGTTTACATAATTTCTGCAATTACCCTCCCGTACTTCTTTTAAATGTCACTATTTTCCCTTTGTGCGCATGCACCTTTCCGCCAATTTTTTCCTGTACTAAGATCTTTGTTTTAAAGGTGGTGCTACATCATAACAAGCTAAGAGTGGCAACACTTGGAATACTACAACTTTCTCACAAATGCAGAGAAATTGAAGGGTCACCAAGTCGCGTTTCCCTACATCTTTTGCTTCACATGCAAGTAGGGTATTCACCCACCTCGCGGTGATTTCATTCATTAATTCTTGTTCTGTTCTGCGCTCACTTTTGACGCCAGTGCCAAAGGCCATATGGCATTCCCACATCGCTCTCTTGGTGGGCCTACCCCGTACTGTCTACGCTTTCGATCGCCCGTGAATGTCGTTCAGTTTTTGGGCGTAATTATGGATGGTGTATGCAAGATAATAAGCATTTGAGCTACTCATTTCAGGGTTTTACTCCCTGCTAATCGTTACGATAGTCTACTTTTGAGGTTTGGCGCATTTTTTGCCCGTATGCTACTAGCGAAGGTAACACTTTTTATTTTTTAATTGTTTTCTTCAAATCTCTCTTCTTTCACAGTGCACGAATAATTCATCGGTAATGTCATTGCAAAAATTTGGTTTTATTTAGTGTAATCAATGAATTAATTGAATACGAGAGTAGTAGAGTAATCCCATGGTAAATTACGATTAAAGTGTTTTAAACGCAGTGAAAATCGGTTAATAATATCATTTATACAGTGGCATTTTCATCTCTGCTCAAGATGGTCAGTGGTGACCACGACAAAAAGACATTGACGTCTTATCAAATTTGTGTGAAAAAATATCCAGGGACAAGGATACATGACATTTATTTGCTTTCGTGACATCATCGAAAGATTATAGGAAAATTATGCCGAGTTCATTTTTTCGTCATTTTAGTTTTTATAGGCATAACTCTTTAAATATAAATTACGTTATATTAGAAGTAACGCGTTAGCGTTTTCTTTCGAATTTACTTTTCCACAGTCCTTTTATAAAAGGATTCACATTCCCCATTTACGACTTGTGAGTAATGAACGGTAGATGGAAATTGTGATTGCGGGTTCTCATGATGAGGAGAAGGCATTAACTCTTCTGGGTAGGATGGTCTGCACGTAATATCCCACACTTCACGTGTCTTTAAGCCTCCTACGCTCCCAAAATATCTTCAGCAGATATTTTGGTAGCGTGGGAGGCTTCAAGGCGCTTCAAATCAACGTGAGAAATCGTGGAAAACACATCAAATTTCGGAAATCAGATCTATGCTCCGATTGACGCATAAAATTTCTCTTTAATTTTTCTGCCGAACCATGAGCGCCGTCAAGGTTTCACATTTTTTGAATTTGTAACAAAATAAATTGTTTAAATAGGATGATGTATGGGGGCGTTAGTTCAACAATACGTGAATTGCAGAATTCGATAATTTATTGAACTGAAAAATGAATCGGCCGATTGGGTCCGAAATCTTAGAATCCCGGGGCCGAAGGACGGATGTATGAGAATCTGAATGGAAACTCGACAAATGGGAAAATTAATATCGAAGAATTTGAAGTGGAGCGAGTGAGTGTGGATTAATTAAATTATGAGCATATGCAAATAAACTCGGACTCGGGGCCGTCCAGAAATTTTGTATAAATATATTTCTAGATATTAGGTATACTTTTGTGCTCTGGGAAAGTTTCACCTCACTCTGGAATCGAACCCTGGGGTTGTTTATTTTAAGACACCCTAAGACGTGCGGTGGTTACAAATTTGCTCGGAATATTAAGTGTCCATGGTCCAAGTCAGCGGTACTTTTCCGAGGGCACTCGAATTTTCAGTTAGTGGCGTTCATCGCCCCTAGTGAGGATGATTTTTTCCCCATCGCGTGCATTCGTTGTGAAAATGGTCATATGTCTTGGCAGGAAACGTCGTTGTCCAGGACTGCTTCCCATTTCCTTCGTCCGATGATGATTCCTGCAGTTTTTATCCCGACCATCATTTCGTTCCAGTAATCGGAAAAGCCCTTCCGCTTGTTAAATGACGCGTTGAATGAAGTGAGAAAGCAAATACAAAGGAGATACAGCAAAATCTGCCAAAGGTGAAATCGCAAGGAAGCTAGGTTAACGTTATAGAATGTGTAGAGTTTATAGTAAAATGATATGGAGGTCCCTTCCAGGATTAAGTACATGAATGGCATTGCGAAATATATCTCACTTGAATAGTTCACACATTTCAACGACTTGCGGGAGATTCCGCGACACTAACTTTTAACGGAGTCATTCGCTAAATGTGCATTACAATGCAACAATTTAAGAGAGTAAAAATCATTCGCCTGGTCAAAAATGTAAAAAGTGTCGCCAAAAGTGTTGAAATCATTCATCCCGGTAGATGTAAATGATTTTTACATTTTGAAACTGTAGCATTGAATAATTTACCTTTAAAAACTTACCACTTCTTAAAAATCAATTTAAAATAAGAAAAGGTCTTAATGTTCGTAGTTGATTATAACCTATTTTAACGGTTGGTCCGTAGTTGGTTTAACTACTGTGCCCATCACCCAATGAAGGCATCCAAAAAATATTACACTTTGAAATATTGTTTCCGGCTTTATTGAATCCGAATGCAACTGTTTCATAGAATGAAAGCTACAATGAGTTCTTTCTAGCATAGATTTCGTCTTTTAGAGGGGTTATTAGAAATAGTGGGCCTTTATTGGAGGCGATAGCGAAGGGTATTATCGCCATTAGAAATAGTGAAGTAATTTGTTAGGGTAGGATTTTAAGGAAATGGGAAAAGAAATTGGCGTCGACATTAGCCTACCTTAAACGAAAGTCGTCAAGGGATCCACAGTTTTACCTCCTATCCGACGAATACCGTACACACTCCACTTGAAGTTCTCCCGATATGGTACACAACTAGAGGTTGGGGGACCCTGAAACATTTTTGCCCTACCCGTGCCTTTAATACACCCATTGAGTGCAACGATTCCTATATTTTCAGCATCAACGGGTTTTCGTCTAATGCACAGTCCGCCTTTCCCACCGTTTTCACTGTGAAAAGTGCTCACTACCTCAACGTTTTCATCCGCCATTATGAGCGTCCGTCCTAGCAACAGGTTGGGAGAGAGAGGCATTCGGACCCGTGGCCACGCTCGCTGTTATATAACTGCCTGGTTGAACTTTTGTGAGAAATCCGGAGGAGGATTTTTATGGCAGGGGGTTTATGCCGGGGGCATAGCCCATTCACGCAATAAACACAAGCGAAGACTTTTCCCCTCAAGAGTGGCTCTCTTCCTTCGACGTGGAATTTCTACAACATTTCTTTCATGGGTAACATTAATATCTTGGATATGCCCGTCTCCTAAGAAATATCTATTCACTTCGGTAATGGTATCCGATGTTATGCGTCTCGGAATGAGGAATGTCTCACACCCCGTCATTATTTAAGTCAATAAGAATTTCGTTTTGTGCATTTCAGAGTTGATCCCTGGATCGGTGGCTCTAGTATAAGGGCCTGTGAAATCGTAGAAGACAATGTAATATAAAAAATAAATCGTTTGCGGCACCTACATAGCTTTAGAGTGTTTAAGTTGTCCATTATGCTTTGCGAATCCCCAGCTATGTCCCCATCCTGCTTCTTTTGGTATGTAAAGTCAAATCATGGTATGGTCTTAACAATCAGACTCTAGGGCTGCGTTATTCCACTAAAATGTTCTTGCCAGTTTATTAGGAGCTGTTTTTGTCTCTTAAGATTGATAGAGGTAGATTAATTTTCCCTTCTATATCCTTTACCCAAGAAAGTGTGATATTGAACGAAAATCCGTCGTTATTTAAAGATAAGTCTTGTTATTTCATGATGTCTCCATTAATATACGAGATGTACCAATTTAACAAAAAAAACAGAACTCAAATCGGAACGATGGGAGCGCCACACGGTGGTTATTCCGGGAACTTTTTGATCAAGGTAGTATTCCTTATACGTTATGTAGCAATTTCGAATGTTTACGAATTTTTATCTTTTCCCATTCAATATCAGAAATTTCAATTTTTATTGACGTTTATCCCATCAAAATCTACATCTAATTTTTGGAAAATGTTTAAAATATGAGAAATAGTCTTATTCCTCAAATCAATGATACTTTTTTCATACATCTACATAATACCCCGCAAGCCGCTCCAAGGGCGTGTGGCGGGGGGTGTTAGGTCACCAACCGTAAATAGGAACAACACCACATGCAAAACAACAACGTGGAAAATTACACCCACAGCAGCGCACACTAATGCAAAAATCCCTTCATCCAACACTCATGCAAACACATATACCATAAACCGACAAACAACTACACCCCAGGATGCAGCATGAAAGCCATCCAACAACACGCAAGCCAGGACACAACAAGCAAGAATGCGAAACTCCACAACCACATGAACATGCAACACAAAACACTCTACCCCCGAGGAGACTGCGAAAGGCAAGGAATGCGACCCAACGTTGCAGGTAGCAGGAATTTCTCCCCGCGGAGAGGGACGAGGGATTGAAAGGGAGACTTAAAAACAGATGAATAGAACACTAATGAGGTAATTCGGAAAGAATGGGTTTTGATAACAAAACACGCGATGTTAGTGAAAGAGCATGCGTTTAAGTAGAACTAATTCTTCCCTAGACGCTGAGGGTGGCAAGTGGAATTTTTGCTATCTATAACCCTGCAATTGCTATCCCGCATTGTCCGTGGGAAGGAGGAGTCCTTGACTCTGCTAGTTCTGGCATCTAAAAAAACCCATAAATAAATAAATATATATATATATATATATATATATATATTACTGTGTTTATAGGTTATATATATATATATATATATATATATATATATATATATATATATATATATATATATATATATATATATATATATATTTAACCCACAAACACAGTATACAACCCGAAGGTCGGTTTGGCACGTGATGGTAGAGTTCACCCAGTACTAAGCTCGACGGCGTGTGAAATTCACACATCAGGTTAGGGGGGCCAGTTCCTTTTCCTGTGCCGGTTATGGTTTCCCAGGAAGATGTGGTACCCGATAAATCAAAAAGCTTGGGTGGAGATGCAGGTGCCCTGAGTGCCTTGCCCGGGACACGAACCCGCGACCCACCGGTCAGTAGTCCGTTTTACCACCTGGACCACCGCGACCCACTTCTGGCATCTCCTTCCCGAATTTTATAGGTATATGCATGATCCAAGCGACCAATATATCTAGAAGTGCGAATAATTTGGGAGGCCTCGGTGCTGAAACTTGCGGATCTGAATTGATGTAATAATTTTAAATCTTGCATTGAATCGTCTCTCTTCTAATGATTCCCACCCCAACTCCATAAGTATTTCGGTGACGCTTTGCGTTTTATCACAAGAATTTTTAACAAAACGGGCTGCCCGGCGTTGAATCTTATCAATTTCCCGAATGAGGCTTTTTTCACTCGGATCCCATACGCTACATGCGTATTCTAAATGAGGTCTTAAAAGAGCGTGGTAACAACGTTCCCTGACCTTCGAGTCACTTTTGCCGAAAATGCGTCAAATGAATCCCAATTTTTTATATGCTTGACCGCAGACTTTACGTCTGTGGGTCACCCAAGTTAAGTTTACTGAATGTAACACCTAGGTATTTTACCGTATCAAATGCTGCTAGGTCAGCTCCAGCTTATTTGTAAGCGAATCCCGTTGATCTTTTAAAGAAATTTACCACCGAACATTTATTATAATTTAATGACAATCCCCAGTTAGAACACCATTTAGTAATGCAATCTAAATCCTGCGCTAGAATAAAACGATTCTCATCCCCATCGTAGTGAATGGTTAGAAAACATCCTATACATTTTGAATTTACTGCTTTCGGTTTCTTCATATTTTCATTGAGTAAAATAGCATGTTGTGGTAATATTTCTAGGAATTCAGTCATGGATGTACTACATTAACATTTACGTCGAAATTTATGGTAATGTTTGCGATATCATTTTGGATTTTTTGCATGAGAAAAATTAATATATTGGTATGATGTTTTAAGTTTTAACTTTTTATCGTATCACTCACGAAAGAAATATTTATCCGTGGGTATTATTTTTGACCTATGTAGCTCAATGAAAGTTTACAAATTCCAATCGCTGCAATTGAAAAATTCAGACGATACATGATAAAGAATTTAACTTTCGTACGTTGTGGAGTTTTATTGCTGATAATAAGAAAGTTTTTGTCCAATTATCGATCCAATAAAATGCATTAAACTTACCTTAATTATGTGGTCAATTAGATTGATTATATAATTCGGTAGGATTAAAATAAAGTACAAGTTTTCGTAAAAATAAATGTCTACGTTATTTATTGACCAAGTATAACACAATGCAACATTTTCACGATGATATTGTCAAATTGTCATCGCGAAGTTCACATCTGGCCGCCAGCATATCTCAGTGGTCAAGGAGAGCTCGCACCATCCTGGTTGCTTTCTACCTGGTAGAAGTGGGGTCAGTGAGCGAGGCTATGCTGCTAGTCTACGAAGTAATCGCGCAATATTTACAGGTATTAAACTAGTTAAGGACTGAAAATGAAGAAAGTATCAATGGAAAAATATTGACCGCCCGTATGGGTCGTTAGTCGGCTATCCATAAACGGTTTCCAAATTCGTCCTTACTTCTACGAACCTATGAGTTATAAATTAGAAAATTTCCTCGCCTCATAAAGGAAACATTTTAGTGGCCTGCAACTAGCAAGCTGCCTGCACCTCCTTTTTTGGCTCGGCGCTGACCTGGATATCTCGGTGGTAAACGCGCTTGAGGTCTGACCCGAAGGTCGTGGGTTTGAATCCCTTATCGAGCATGGCTGCAATGCATTTGGCAGTAGTTTTTCTACTCGGTTGAATTTATGGTGCAATATGAACTCTGACCCCGGAGAGGTTTAAAAAGTAAATCCTCCTTTCTGGCCTCATCGTTATCCAACGACACCGGTGCCCGTTGGGTGCACCCATCACCGTCCGGCTAGGGTCAAGGGGTCATTCCCCTAAGAAGCGAAAGCTTCTGTGCTTATCAGAGCGCAAACGTAATTTCTTTTACAGATGACAAATTCCGTCACGTGCAAGTATCGCTTCATCAACCAGCAGAGATTCATATACGCGAAGCGCATTCGTGCTTGCTTTCTCCCAAACTCCCTCCCTCTCCCTTCATTCCCGTTGGTATATTGCGAAGACCTCTTTGGATTTTGTAATGGAGATAAGCTTCTTATCTCGTTAAGCTTCACTGATTAGTGTGACTTCAATGGCATTTCTACCTTCATGTCGTATATGCGATAATCCCTCAGCATGTTAGTAACGGGCAAGTAATAGCGGCTTACACGTTGGAATCGAATTCAGTTTAGGATCAGGCTCGCCGCAAACTTGCGCGAATTTTGCAATGAGATAAAATCGTATTCGTGTGGGTGCATGGTGCCGTAAACCTTTGATTGATTTGACAAGTATTTACTTAAACTTTTCAAGATTTTCAAGCCCACCATTTTTTTATTCCATTTTCTTGGAAATTCGCCCGTGCTCATGTTATCGTTTTTGATGGAGGAGAAAAATCATGATAGGTGTTGCTAAAATCCACAGTATTCTTTTGCCAAATTCAAAATTTCCTATTAGAGTAATGATCCTTTGGTAGTGAATTTCGGTATTAAACGTTTGAGGCTTTGTATGCATTCGCGGAAATAACTTTCTCGTTGGGGAGCTAACGTGTCTCAGGCGATAAATAGGAATGAAGTTACTTCTATTACAAAGATAATTCTGTAAAGCGTGATATGAAATTTCGTTCGGTGAAAACCTCATGGCAATCGCAGTGTCATCGCTATATTTGGGAGAGTCCTAGGAAGTGCTATGCGAAGAGTTTAAATTTTACTCCCAAAAATAATATTAGGTATATGTTAATATTATCTAAATCTACAAATTATTTCGTAGACATCTTCAACAACTTCATCCGTAGACTCATATTTACCGAGGGATTATAAATTTAAAAGTTAACAATGCTAGGGATGTAGAAGTTGTAAATTTGAAGTACCCCTCTGATGACACGATTCCCGGGATTGGCGAATGTTTGGCAATAGGAAGAGATAGGAATATCGGCAACCGTGAACGTAACTATGGAAACAATATAGTACACGAAAATGGTAAGAAAAAAATGCATTACGGACGAGATAATTATAAACATGCATAAGGGAAATAAATTGGAAAGTGTAAACAGAGAGATGGATAGAGATGTAGAAGTAAGTGTAAAGAGCTAAATAATAAACTGGGAAGGGAAAGTAAGAGAGCGAAAGTGGTGTGGGAGAAGAAGTTGTGCGCGGGTTTGGAATATTTACATAGGAATGGTGAAAAGGATGAATTGCACAGGGAAATGAGAGCATTGTTAGGAAATAAAAAGAAAACATCGTGTACAGTACAGTCATAGATGAGTCAGGGAAATATCATTTGAAGCAGGGATGATTCAAAAAGTTTAAAGGAATTTAGAAAGGAACTATTAATATATGATAAACACATAAGGATAGCAAGCTTAGATATAGAAAGAGAAAATTTATTTGTATGAGATTATCTTTCAGACCAACTTATGGCAGATAGAGAGGGCATTAAGGGATTTCAAGTGAAATAAGGTCTTGTGGTTACAAAAAATTCACGTACAACCAATAAGGAGTTAGGAAAACGGTCAAGAAAGACTTTTAATGAACGGATTCATAGCATTCATAATTTCGGAATTTGCGGAATGATGAGGAATTATTCAGATCAGGGTTAGTGTGTAGTATATGTGAGAACTATAGAAGACTGTTTGATTTTGCCTACAGCTAAATTGGTACTCAATATCAACAATAAGAGGAAAAAGAAATGATTAGGGTAAAAGAAATGATTACTTGGAAGATGATAAGGCAGAGGCATGCGTCATGCGGTTGTAGTGATGAGATTACTATTAGAGGGTAAATAGAATAAAATCAAGATGTATTTCTTCGTTTCACACAAGGAAGTCGTTGAATCAAGACGATAGGTGTAAATTGAAGCTTTAGAAATGTGTATGTAGAGATGGATGAAAAATGTGAAATGGACGCAAAGGGAAATGGACGAAGGCGAAGCGTTGTGTGGAGTAGAGTGGATTGTTGATAAAAATCTTGAGAAGGCAAGAAATTTTGATGCAGAGAATTTTGATTGGCACTGGACTGACTGTGATAGGTGGGAGAATGTAAGGCTGCCGAGAGAGGAGTGAAAGTAGCATACTCATGTTGAATGGAATGAATGGAGGAAGAACTTGGGTAATCGGGAAAGTTGCCGAAATAGCAAATAAACTAGAAATTGTTTCTTCAAATTTATTTTCATTTTTCAACACAGTCGCCTTTAACGTCGAGACACCTTTTCCAGGGATGCTAAACGTTTTTGAATCCTTCCAAATTGTAGTTGACGTCTTTCTCCGCAAAATAGGTGTTTACGTATGCGATGACCTCTTCGTCCGTTGAAAATCTCTATTCGCCGAGCAAAACTTTCAGGTAAGAAACGAGGAAAATGTCACTGAAGGGATCTTGAGAAAACGACGAGTGATCAACCAATGTGAAGTGCAATTAGTGAATTTATGCCGTAGCGACTGCCGAAGTGTGTAGCCGTTGTCGTAATGGAAAAGAACTTCCTTCTCTTCAATTGCGGTCGTTTATTTGCAACTAATGCCTTCATCATGTCAATTAATGATACATAACTCTCCCGTAATTGCTTTATCTTTTTGAAGGCAATACGTTAACACAACTCCGTGAGTGTCCCAAAAAACAGCCGCCACCACCTTCCTCAAAGATGGAACCGTCTTCGTCTTTGTCGGAGCAGGGTAACCCTTTGTGGTTCGTCGTTTTGATTGTCCTTTCATCTCAGGAATTCAGTCAATATATTACAAACGCGTTCTTTCGGTTGGCTCAAAGCCTCTACTACCTCTCTTACCTGAATTCGACTGTCGATCAGTACCGTTTGATGTATTATTTCGATTTGTCCGGTGGTTGTCGCAGTCTTTGGCCGTCCCGAACGCTCATCCTCAGGCAAGCTGGAATGGCCACGTTTAAATCAGCTGCTCAAAATTTCTAGGTCGTAATGGATCTGTAGTGCTCAAGAATAGTACATAGGCTCTGACTTGTAGCGTAGACGTATGGCCTCTCAAAAACAAATATTTCATAACAGCTCGGTACTCAATTTTTTTCCATTCGCACAAAAACCCTCGCTCCGACTCACTCAAACAATGGCAAAGTAACAACTGAGGTTTCATAATGGCTGAAATTTTGGGTAGTACCCTTCAACGAATACGCAAACCAATTTTCGAACTTTTGCTGAAGATTTCTTTCATCTTCGAATTGAGGTCGGAAACGTTTCAGGCAATCCTCGTGCAGGCGTCAGTGTTTTCATTGTATGCGTACCGTCTTGACCCCGCCCCCGCACCACATAGCTGTGTGGTGCGTGTTCAGTTTCAGGCTTGTTAATAGATGCTGCATTGACCTATCATTGGCATAATATACCATTAGTTATGTTTGAAGTTCAAAACGCCTTCAATCAACTCTCAGGCAGGAGTGGCAAAGTGGGATGCACGGTGAGAGATTCAAAAATCCTTCAGTGTCAATGGAAAATGATTGGTGATTCTTGCATATGCTTGAAAATAGTGTTATTTTCCACTGCAACCTCCTGTTGAGTGAACCATTTACGGAAAATATCAGTTACACGTATATCTTGAATTGCCTGCTAAAACGTATAAGTTGGCAAGTTATCCAAAAGTATAAGTGCCACTTTCATTTCTCATCATGGACATCACATCCTGTGCGCTGGTTCGTAGAAACGAAAATGAAGTATGTGGAGATTAGGTTAAGAATCGAATACATGATTTTTTTTAAATTTTATTCTGTGAGGATATTTTTCTGTGGTTTAAATGAGGAATTGCGGAAAAGTGCAGAGTAGGCATTTATATTATTCAAAGGGAATTTTAATGGGGTTTGGGAGGAATTAGACACGAGCATCAATAATTCAGGATGAAAATCGCCGTGCTGGAACAGAACAAAGGAGGTAAACATTTTTTTATAGATATTATGCGTGTTGAAATAGAAAACTTTTTATCAATACAAACTCAAATGAAATTGTTTCCACGAGCATGGTACCACAGAGAAGTCTTAGTGGCGTAAAGGAGGCAGAAAAGTTTACTCAACTTTAAGAAAATAGTTTATCACAATGTTTCCGGTAGTGTTTTCAGACCAGGCCTGCGAACGTTTTTCGATAACCCTTCCAGAATAATGGACAAACAAGCTTTAGGAAAGTATGATATAGCAGAGAATTCCAATTATAAAGAACAAAGGAACCTTTTTTCAAATTGCCTTTCTTCAATGAACACATGTTCTACCATCAATGGTTATTTATTTACCATATCTACATCTGCATAATACCCCGCAAGCCGCCGCAAGGGCGTGTGGCGGGGGGTGTTAGGTCACCAACCGTAAAAAGGAACAATACCACACGCAAAACAACAACGTGGAAAATTACACCCACAACAGCGCAAACACTTATGCAACAATCCCTTCATCCAACACTCATACAAACACATATACCGCAAACCAACAAAAACTGCACCTCAGGATGCAGCACGAAAGCCATCCTACAACACGCAAGCCACAACAAGCAAGAATGTGAAACACCACTACCACATGAACATGCACCACAAAACACTCTACCCCCCGAGAAGACTCTAAAAGGCAGGGAATGCGACCCAACGTTGCAGGTAGCAGGAATTTGCCCCCGCGGAGAGGGACTAGGGATTGAAAGGCAGTATATACATATCAGTGATGAGGTGACGAAGAAAATATATTTTCATCACCAGGAAAGATATTTAAATTGCCCGCCTCGGAGCGTTCTCCTCTACATAGGGCCACACGCCCTTAGGGTGAATCACTAGCGCAGATGGGTATTGGGGAAGAGGGAGGGATCCGCTATGGGCTGGAATTTTGTGCCGCTTCAGTGATCAGGAAACCGGGGTAAATCGTACTAAATGGGATAGCTAAGGGGTGATGAACTCTCAGGAAGAACACAAATACATTATTTTGTGTACATTTTCAGCGCAGACCGTGTTCAAATAATTTTTTTCATAGTCTAATTAACATTTTGTTAGGCGTCGCAAGAGCCATTCGCGAATCTATAGCCTACATCTTTATCAAGACGTCTTGCACGTATACTACACCAATACAATCGACCGTCTTGTGCGCTTCATAATTCCTTACATCTGCATCTACACAATACCCCGCAAGCCGCCGCAAGGGCGTGTGGCGGGGGGTGTTAGGGCACCACCCGTAATTTAGAAAAGAAAAAAACCGCATGCAAGAACCACCACTTCATACATCCATAAAAAAACATGGTATACATTCATGCAAGAACACTTACACGCCACACACATGCAAGCACTCAAACTACCAACTAACATACACATGCACCTGAAAGTATACCTAACATCTTTGCAATGTTTGATTTTGTTCCAACTTGTAAATTCAATGTTTTTAATATTTCTAAAGTGACTTCGGTTTCTTACTATTATGATTTCTGATTGTTCGGGGAAAGAATGAGTATTTGTATCTATCTGTCCTGGAATCTATCTCCCTTAGTTTATCTTTGTGGTCTGATCTACCTAAGTAGTGTGGGGCCATTATAATTCCTTCAGTGTCATAGTTAAACTCGTTTGTTCTGAACCTTTCTAAAAGTCTAAGCCTCGCTTGTTCTCTCCGCACTTCAAGTGGTCCCCAGCCTAAATCCCCTAAGAGACCTGTCACACTTGTGTTCTTATCATAACTAATTTTTAACAAATCTAGCGGATTTTCTCTAATTCTTATTGCCAAATTTTCTCCCAAGGATCCCAAATATTTGCGGTATATTCCAGATGAGGTCTAACTAGAGCAAAATAACACCTCTCTTTAACTTTTTCATTACATTTCCCCACCACCCGTTTTGTGAAGCTAAGTTTCTTTAAAGCAAAGTTTCTTACCTGTTTCCCTGAAATATTCGCCAATGAATTTCAGCATTTCAAAGAACGAAATTTTCGTCTAATTTCAACCGAAGGGGTGATTCGTTGTACAAATACTTTGAAAAGGGCAGCGAAAAATCCAGCTATTACAGAGGAGTTCATTGGCGGACAATGATGAGTCAGTGACTTCCGGTCTGGCAGTCGATATAATGATTAATCTTCCCTTCGCAAGATTGTAGACCTCAAGGTTAGGAAACCTTAAGTACGGAAATTTCATATTCCCAAATTCGTTGATCACCACCTTTGAATGTCGAGGCTGGTCACCTGTCACCGCTTCACACCCGACCTTTTTGACCATGAATGTAAAATGATGACGAAGATGTGTTAATACGATACTATATTTTTATATAATATAACTTATAACATAACTTAATAATAATAAGCATATGTATATATATATATATATATATATATATATATATATATACACACACACACACACACACACACACACACACACACGAGGGTCATCCGGAAAGTAGTACCCGTTCGTGAAATAAAGACACAAAAGTAAATATTAACAAACATAAAAAATTTTATTTGAAAGAGGATACTTTAAACTACTTCTCAACATAATCTCCAAGCAAATTAAGGCATTTGTCATAACGTGTGACAAGTTTCTGTATTCCTGCTGCATAGTCCTTCGCCGCCAGCTCATTGAGATACGCGAGGGACCCATCTTGCACAAATTTTTGCATAATGCAGATGGTGTTTAACAATTTCATGAACAATTGTTCGAGAAACATTGGGAAAATGCTCACAGATGTCATCAATTGTGACGCGCCGATCGTTCCTCACGAATTCGTCAACTGAGCTCACCAGTTGGTCTGTAATGACAGACGGTCTCCCCGAACGCTCATCGTCGTGTGTGTTCCCCCTCCCCATGTTGAAGTTGCGACACCACCGCCGAACAGACGACTCGTCCATTACATTGTCTCCATACACCTCCTTTAATTGGCGATGAATATCACATGGGCGAACGTTTCTTGCATTGAGGAATTTAATCACTGCCCTCACTTCACAACTGGCGGCGTTCTCAATTTTTTTAAACATTGTAAACAATCACAGAAACAACACAGGCAATGCTAGCGTCACGCAACTTGGCTCAGAGAAGGCAGACAAGCCACTGAAGCTATCTGACCTCGTCCAGCGGCTACTCGCGTCGTCAGCACTTCATGCGGCACGAACGGGTACTACTTTCCGGATGACCCTCGTATAAGGCCAGTGATTAAATACTTTATTCAACAACTGTCTTAAATATATTTAATAAGAGCGATATTGATATTGTTATTTTGTAAACGTTACATAAGCAGTTGGTACAGAAATTGGCAAAGATTAGTGAGCTATGTTTTTGCAGCTTGCACAACCCCAAACGCATCATTAATTATCGCCAGGACAGCGCGTGATGTAACGCAAATGGTGTCAACCTTTGAGAGAGTTCATTGCAGGTATCCGGGAGGCCATTTTCCTGGCCCCATTCAAAGCAAACGCCCGCCTTAAATATGAATTTTCGACATATTGTATTCGCATTAGTCATCTAATACATTTATATTTCCTGTACGAGACCGTTTCCTCTAAGCGAGTCATCGTTTGTTTTTTTCCGAAAAAATACCCATTTCCAACGGGAAACAGAATGAAGACAAATAACGTTGCACAAAATGGCAATCGTTTCACCTCTGCGGGTCGTGGTTTTAATTTCAATCATTACAATCACTCCGATCCTCTCTCTTCTTCCCCTCCCCCATATCGTTCCTATTGCAGTGCGTAATGCAACACCCAATGGGCCGCAAGCTCTTGGGAGAAATCCTTCCCTTCTCGCCCCCACATGGCTCGACTGAGATTTCCACCCTCAACTCAGCCCCCCCCCCTCAATTACTACACTCTCCTCTCACACCCCCGTCACCCCTCACCCCCGTCTCGCACACCCACATCACCCACGGGAACAAGAATAAGAACCCGATGGAAAGGCAAACCCACCCCTCCCAACTCTCCCCTGCCCTACTCCCTTTTGCCCCTTTCTCTCCTCTCCGATCCCCCCCGCCCCCCTCCCGTCGCCGCTCCTGTATACTCCCCCTCCTCCTCGCTCGCATGACTCACTTTCCAACCCTCTTGTGCGTTAACCCTCGTCCGTCGTCGCCGGATATGGTAGTGTCGCGGCTCGCGGGCTCCAGCCCCCGCCTCGCCACCTCCTCCCCGCCCGCTCTCCTTCCCCCCCGGTTTTTTCGTCGAGTAAGTCCCCTCCCTTATTGTAAATCTGCTGGCCGGTGCGAAAATTGGGTCCGAATGAGCACTCGTACGAAAGAAGTCGGAGGCGGAGCGGTCGGAGTGCAGGCCGACTGGAAAGGAGGGGGAGGTGGTAGAATGGCGTGTTAGCGCAAACGGTCGTGCAGCACGCGATGGAACACTGGGGATGGGTGCTTGTGTTTGCGTGTTGGTGTGGTTATGTGTGCGTGTGTGTGGAGGCATGGTGTGCCCGGTTCTTAAAATGTTTTCACGTGCACATTTTTCCAATGTGTGGACCCGATCTAATGTCGCGAGCAACAGCGGAAACTAAATTGTGGCAGTTGAAACCAATTGATTTCACACATGCTCAAATATGCACGTAGGTTTGTGTCCTAATTCATCTACATAATACCCGGCAAACCGCCGCAAGGGCGTCTGGCGGGGGTGTTAGAACACCAACCGTAAAAAGGAACAATACCACATGCAAAACAATAACATGGAAATTGACACCCACAGCAGCGTACACACTCATGCAAAAATCCCTTCATCCAACACTCATGCAAACACATACTACCTTGATCAAAAAGTTCCCGGAATAACCACCGTGTGGCGCTCCCATCGTTCCGATTTGAGTTCTGTTTTTTTTGTTAAGTTGGTACATCTGTTGTTGATATTCCCTTTAAATCTTAGTGTCATAACTTGACATTTGCAAAAGTTACGGTCGGTTTTCGGTATGTCGAACAGTGCTTCCTGCGATTTTTCCATTACTTCCTCTCGGCTGCTAAAACGCGTTCCCCGTAATGGTTTTTTAACTCGATTGAACAGAAAGAAGTCACAGGGAGCCAAATCAGGTGAATTCGGTGGCTGTTGGATGGTATTTGTTGCATTTATCGTCAAAAAATTACGAATAATGATAGCACTGTGCGACGGTGCGTTATCATGGTGCAAAATCCACGAGTTTTCTGCCCACATTTCTGGTCTCTTTCGGCGAATTGCTTCACGCAAACGTCTCATAACGCCCAAATAATACTCTTTGTTTACTGTCTGGCCTTCTGGCAAAAATTCATGATGCACTACACCGTTGTAATCCATGAAAACCGTCAGCATTGCCTTCTTTTTTGACTGAAAACGACGTGGTTTTTTTGGTCTCGGCTCATTTGGTGAACGCCATTCACTTGCCTGATGTCTGGATTGCGTGTCGTACTCATAAACCCACGTCTCGTCTCCAGTAATGATCCTTTTGATGAATGTGGGATCGGATTCAGCCTCGCAAATCATGTCTTTTGCGACGTCAACACGGTCTCTTTTTTGCATGAAATTGAGGTCTCTTGGCACCAACTTTGCTGCTACACGACGGAAACCCAAATCATTAACCACAATGTCTTGGGCGGATCCATAGGCAATGTTCAAGTCCTCCGCTATTTCTCTGATGGTTAATTTGCGGTTATTGACCAACATTTCTTTTACTTTATCAATTTTTTCACCGACTTTCGATGTCGATGGTCTGCCACTGCGTTCATCATCTTCGATTGACTCACGACCACTTCTGAACCGCTCGTGCCACTGGTAAACGACCGTTTTTTTTAGAGAATCGTTGCCGAAACACTTTTCCAACATTTCCAACGTCCGTGCGCCACTAAATCCGTTTTTTACGCAAAATTTAATACAAGTTCGTTGTTGCAAATTTAAATCCATTTCTGAAATTGTAAAAAATCGCCAACACACACAGAGATAGATGTACTCTTGGCTACGTAACTTTTGCAAATGTCAAGTTATGACACTAAGATTTAAAGGGAATATCAACAACAGATGTACCAATTTAACAAAAAAAACAGAACTCAAATCGGAACGATGGGAGCGCCACACGGTGGTTATTCCGGGAACTTTTTGATCAAGGTAGTATACCATAAACCAACAAATAACTGCACCCCAGGATGCAGCACGAAAGCCATCCAAAAACACGCGAGCCAGAACCCAACAAGCAAGAATGCGAAACTCCAGCACCACATGAACATGCAACACAAAACACTGTATCCCCCGAGGAGACTGTGAAAGGCAGGGAATGCGACCCAATGTTACAGGTAGCAGGAATTTCCCCCCGCGGAGAGGGACGAGGGATTGAAAGGGAGACTTAAAAACGGATGAACAGAACACTAATGAGGTCATTCGGAAAGAATGGGTTATTATAGCAAAATACATAAGGTTAGTGGAAGAGCATGCATTTAAATACAACTAATTATTTTTTAGACGCTGAGGGTGGCAAGTGGAATTTTTGCTATCTATAACCCTGCAGTTGCTATCCCGTATTGTCCGTGGGAAGAAGGATTCCTTGAGTCTGCTAGTTCTGGCATTTATTTCCCGGATTTTATATGCATGATCCAAGCTACCAATGTATGTAGGAATACGAATAATTTGGGAGACCTCGGTGCTAAACATGCGGATCTGAATTTATTTAGTAATTTCAATCTTGCATTGAATCGTCTCTCTTCCAATGATTCCCACCCCAAATACATAAGCATTTCGGTGACGCTTTGCGTTTTATCATAAGAATTGTTAACAAAACGGGCTACCCGGCGTTGAATCTTATCAATTTCCCGAATGAGGCTTTTTTCACTCGGATCCCATACGCTACATGCGTATTCTAAATGAGGGCTTACAAGAGCGTGGTAACAACGTTCCCTGACCTTCGAGTCACTTTTGCCGAAAATGCGTCAAATGAATCCCAATTTTTTATATGCTTGACCGCAGACTTTACGTCTGTGGGTCACCCAAGTTAAGTCTTTTGTGAATGTAACACCTAGGTATTTTACGGTATCAACTACTGCTAGGTTCACTCCAGCTAATTTGTGAGCAAATCCCGTTAATCTTTTAAAGAAACTTGCCACCGAACATTTATTATAATTTAATGACAATCCCCAGTTAGAACACCATTTAGTAATGCAATCTAAATCATGCGCTAGAATAAAACGATTCTCATCCCCAGATATCTCCCGATAGATCACCGTGTCATCCGCGAACATCCTAATTTTACTTTTCACTTCGCGGTTCATATTCGCGGTTCGCGACCCCGGTGGCGGCTGGGTAACGTCCTCGTCTGCCATTCCAAGGGTCGCGGGTTCGATTCCCGCCTGGGTGAGTTTCCCTCCATCTAGGGCTTGGGTGTTTGTAAATGTGGCCATTGTTATCGTTGTTAATAGTTCGATGTAAAGGCAAAAATGTGCTGTTTTCGGACAAATACTGGATAAATAAATAAATAAATCGTTAACAAAAATCAAGAAAAGAAACGGCCCGATTAAACTTCCCTGAGGTACCCCCGACGTGACTCGACAGTTGTCGGAACTAGCGCCATCAAGGACCACCCTCTGTTCCCGCTCTGAAAGAAAATCTTCAACCCAATTTATTGCGCCCTTTTTTATACCCGCGATCTTTAATTTATGATTGAATTTACCATGGGGAACCTTATCAAATGTATTTTGAAAATCTAACAAGATCGCATCCACTTGCCTACCCCTATTACCCGATAATAGGAAGTCATGCGTAAATAATCCTAATTGGGTTTCGCATGAGCGGGTTTTCCTGAATCCGTGTTGATTGTCACTTAAAAAGTTAATGTTATCAAGGCATCTCATTATTGAACTGACAATTATGTGCCTTAAGATTTTGCAACAGATAGAAATGAGAGATATAGGTCTATAATTACTGGGGTCCTCCCTGTCACCATTTTTAAAAATAGGCGTTATTTGAGCGGTTTTCCAATTCTTAGGGACTGGGCACTCTGTGAGGGATTTGTTAGATATGAATTCAAGGTACCGGGCAATGTTTGGAGCTAAATGTTTCATCACCCTAGGTGGTATATTTTCGGGACCCGGGGATTTGTTGGGTTTAATCTCGTTAAGCAATTTTAGAATTCCATGTTGGTCCGCGGTTATTTTTTCCTTGGGTTGAGTATGTATTGTTTCTTGGAGATATGCGGTGCCAACATCGTTCGTGAAAACGCTTTGGAAGAATAAATTTAGGATGTTAGATTTACCCTCACTGTCTGTATGAATTATATTGTTACAATCCCTTAAGCAAGCCACGGTTTGTTTACTCCCATTAACTTCCCTAACATATGACCAGAAAGCTTTAGGGTCAGTGTCCAAGTACTTGCAAAGTACTTTACGTTTAAAGTCTAGTAAGGCGCTACGTAATTGTGTTTTGTTTTCAATTTTAGAAGATCTATACTTGTCCCATAATTGTTTATTCCCAGGGGATGATGTGTTCACGCCTGCCCTCTTTACCCTAGAGTGTAGCATTCTCTGCTTTCGAAGGGCTTTTCTAACGTCTTTATTGTACCACCTGGGGTCGCGATTTACTTTAACATATTTTATAGGGATGAAATCTGTGATGCCTTTTTGCATAATATTGACAAAATCTGTCCAAGTTTCTTCCATGGTGGCATGACTTAAGCGGGCTGTGGCATGACTTAGCTTTGAACTCGCGTAGTGAAGACTTTAATTGATTGGCAAAAGTTTCAAAGTCTGCTTTATGGTAATTATAAATTTTTCCTTTTTGTTTAACAATCTTTTTTATTTCTAAGTCCAAGTTGATATTAACTGCCTTATAGTCACTCAAGCCCTCGTCAGTTGATACACTAATATAACGTTCAGGCGTGTTTGTAAGAAATAGGTCCAATATGTTCTTTCCACGGGTGAGCATGCGTACTGCTTGATGGAGGGAGTTTCTTTGAACAAATTTTATTAAGGAATGGCTAGATTCGCGATCGCGGGTCCCAGATTTAAAGCTATTGCTGTACCAATCGATACCAGGGAGGTTAAAGTCGCCACCAATTATGTTGATGCTGTTATTATTTTTACGTGTAAAATTTGTATTGAATATTGTTGCATTGAAACCTGGGTGTCTCCACGTGCTGGAAGGGGTTGAGGGAGAGGTGAGTGGGGAAAACCGAATCTCTTGAGGGTGGCAGAAAAAACGGGTAAAAGTGGGAGGTGGAGATAGAAAGCTTGTAGAGCAAGAGGAATAGACAAAGGAATACGAAGTGTCTAGTCTGTTGCGATGAGACTGTCTTTTCCTCTTATCTGGGTTCCTTATGGCGTCAGTCCATCGTCCCATCTCCCCACGGTGTGCGGGGAAAGAGGATGGTGTCCTGTGGTGTCGGCTATGGTCCGTTGACCGATCGGTCTCTTTCCTAGGGGATTATCCGGGTGCCAAGAGTCGATTCCCTTCGCGGTTGTAGGGAGTGGTCGGTTTGTGTCCTTCCGCGTCGGCTCGGGACTGAGCCACTGTGTGAGGGGCTCTTCTCAAGGAACGGTCTGTCCGTGGGGGGGCAGGAGAAAGGTCCATTCTCCGTCGGGGTAAACCCCGGTTGTTCTTCTATTGGTCTTCGAGATGACGCTGTTGTGAGGGATGGGGTGTGGCAGGAAGATGGAGGGTGTGGGCATGGGTTTCTTGTGGCGATAGGTGAGATAAAGGTTAATGGAATGTTATTGCAAGTAATGCGGAGTGAGGCTGAATTAAATTGTGATTTAATAACTGGTCGTTTTGGATCCTGTTTTGAATTATTTTTACTTGTTCTAGGGCGTCTAAATCCATCCCTTTCCCCGCGACGTAAAGTACTTTGCGGTTGAATTTGTATTTGTTCAATTTTGTTTTCCGCGACCATTGACGTTTCATTTCCGTTCTATAGACACCTTCGGTGATCATTTGCTCTGGTTTTGAAGTCTCTGCCTGTTTGACCCACGAATTTAGTGGGGCAGGAGTCACATGTCAGTTCATAGATACCGCTTTTCCGAATTCTGTCCGCGTCTTCTTTGGGATTGCTCAATAATTTGGAGAGGTTTAAATGGGCGTAAAAGGAAAATTTGTTTATCTATGGGGAGTCTATTTTCTATTTTATTTGACAGGTGGCAATGCAGGGATCCCTGCACCAACGTTGTGAGTTTCGGGTGGAGGGAGATGTTTCCGGAGTTAAAGAAGTTATGCTCTGTAATGCTTTGGTTTTCCTCTTCTTACATAATAAGGTATATATTAGGTGTATGCTGTATTCGTTGTTAATGGCTTTAGTTTTATAGTGTGTAGTTCTTTTTCGAAGTGGGATTTATTAAGACGTACGTTGAGGAGTCTTGAGTAGCATCAAGTGGAAGCTGGCTTGTTTGAGTGCGATAGGGTGTAGAGTCCTGTGGTATAATTTGGTCTGTGGATGTGGGCTTCCTATAAATTGGTGCTTTGAGCCTTCTCTTCTGATAGTTAGATCGAAAGTTGATTCAGTGATTCTATTTTGGCTGCATTGTAAATGTTGTTTTTGTGTGCCGAGTTTAAAAATCAAACAAAGGTGTCTGGTTGTCTATTCATTTCTTTCCAGCAGCAAAGAATGTGTACTTATCAGAGCCAATATATTACATTTTCGGTCAAGTTTTTAGCTGAGTTAAAGATTGTTTTTTCCAGATTATCCATAAATATTTTCGCTTATCGAGGTGAGAGGAGAGAATCCACGGCCAGGCCGTCCAGTTGTTTGCACATATTATTATCGAACGTGAGCTAATTTTGTTCGACACAGTTTCTTGAGTGAATAGATATGGCGGCATTTTCCTTTGGGAGCGCCTGTGCGTTGTAGGTCTTTCTCCAGTTTAGTTGCTTCAAAAGCGGGGATGGACGTGAATAAGTTTGAAACGTCAAAAGAGATTAGTTTACAATTGGTGGGGATGTGTACATTTTATTATTCCGACAAATAACCTATTTCAAAGCAAAACACGCGATAGATAATTCCATCATTCTAATCGGAAAACTCAAAATATAGATAGAATGGCAGGCATAATATAAGAATAAGCCTAGTCATTCATTTGATATATTAAAACTTTGATTGCAAATTAGAGCGGTCGTAATTAAATCCCCAAGATTAGTTAAAGTGAAATTATTGGAAAATTAATCAACTCCTTGGAAGTGTTTGCGAGAATTTAACTTGCATATTTTGTAATACCAAGCGAGGTGTTTATTATAAATTTTATATCAATAGCTATTCAGAGTTCAGCGGCTAAGAGTAAGTTTCTTCGGCATTTAACCATTTTAACTGTCAAATTGTTTATTTATGGTTTCATCCCATCAGTGTTTTCTGCCCATTGTACCTGTACATGTATTTGTAATTCTACCTACTACCTCGTGTCAAGCTTTACCTTCGTTTACGTTCCGGTCGTCGATGAGAGAGCTCTCAATAAATATGTTTTATAAATTTACAGATGTATCGGTTTTGATATGAGGAAAAAGGTATAGTTTTTCCGTTTTTGTATACTACCTTGATCAAAAAGTTCCCGGAATAACCACCGTGTGGCGCTCCCATCGTTCCGATTTGAGTTCTGTTTTTTTTGTTAAATTGGTACATCTGTTGTTGATATTCCCTTTAAATCTTAGTGTCATAACTTGACATTTGCAAAAGTTACGTAGCCAAGAGTACATCTATCTCTGTGTGTGTTGGCGATTTTTTACAATTTCAGAAATGGATTTAAATTTGCAACAACGAACTTGTATTAAATTTTGCGTAAAAAACGGATTTAGTGGCGCACGGACGTTGGAAATGTTGGAAAAGTGTTTCGGCAACGATTCTCTTAAAAAAACGGTCGTTTACCAGTGGCACGAGCGGTTCAGAAGTGGTCGTGAGTCAATCGAAGATGATGAACGCAGTGGCAGACCATCGACATCGAAAGTCGGTGAAAAAATTGATAAAGTAAAAGAAATGTTGGTCAATAACCGCAAATTAACCATCAGAGAAATAGCGGAGGACTTGAACATTGCCTATGGATCCGCCCAAGACATTGTGGTTAATGATTTGGGTTTCCGTCGTGTAGCAGCAAAGTTGGTGCCAAAAGACCTCAATTTCATGCAAAAAAGAGACCGTGTTGACGTCGCAAAAGACATGATTTGCGAGGCTGAATCCGATCCCACATTCATCAAAAGGATCATTACTGGAGACGAGACGTGGGTTTATGAGTACGACACGCAATCCAGACATCAGGCAAGTGAATGGCGTTCACCAAATGAGCCGAGACCAAAAAAACCACGTCGTTTTCAGCCAAAAAAGAAGGCAATGCTGACGGTTTTCATGGATTACAACGGTGTAGTGCATCATGAATTTTTGCCAGAAGGCCAGACAGTAAACAAAGAGTATTATTTGGGCGTTATGAGACGTTTGCGTGAAGCAATTCGCCGAAAGAGACCAGAAATGTGGGCAGAAAACTCGTGGATTTTGCACCATGATAACGCACCGTCGCACAGTGCTATCATTATTCGTAATTTTTTGACGAAAAATGCAACAAATACCATCCAACAGCCACCGAATTCACCTGATTTGGCTCCCTGTGACTTCTTTCTGTTCGATCGAGTTAAAAAACCATTACGGGGAACGCGTTTTAGCAGCCGAGAGAAAGTAATGGAAAAATCGCAGGAAGCACTGATGGACATACCGAAAACCGAATATAAAAAATGTTTCGAGGATTGGATCAAGCGCTGGTATAAGTGTGTTGCAGTCGATGGGGATTACTTTGAAGGGGACAATATAGATTTAGATGAATAAACTTGTATTTTTAATTTTCTGAATAAATTCCGGGAAATTTTTGATCAAGGTAGTATGTACGAGGGTCATCCGGAAAGTAGTACCCGTTCGTGCCGCATGAAGTGCTGACGACGCGAGTAGCCGCTGGACGAGGTCAGATAGCTTCAGTGGCTTGTCTGCCTTCTCTGAGCCAAGTTGCGTGACGCTAGCATTGCCTGTGTTGTTTCTGTGATTGTTTACAATGTTTAAAAAAATTGAGAACGCCGCCAGTTGTGAAGTGAGGGCAGTGATTAAATTCCTCAATGCAAGAAACGTTCGCCCATGTGATATTCATCGCCAATTAAAGGAGGTGTATGGAGACAATGTAATGGACGAGTCGTCTGTTCGGCGGTGGTGTCGCAACTTCAACATGGGGAGGGGGAACACACACGACGATGAGCGTTCGGGGAGACCGTCTGTCATTACAGACCAACTGGTGAGCTCAGTTGACGAATTCGTGAGGAACGATCGGCGCGTCACAATTGATGACATCTGTGAGCATTTTCCCAATGTTTCTCGAACAATTGTTCATGAAATTGTTAAACACCATCTGCATTATGCAAAAATTTGTGCAAGATGGGTCCCTCGCGTATCTCAATGAGCTGGCGGCGAAGGACTATGCAGCAGGAATACAGAAACTTGTCACACGTTATGACAAATGCCTTAATTTGCTTGGAGATTATGTTGAGAAGTAGTTTAAAGTATCCTCTTTCAAATAAAATTTTTTATGTTTGTTAATATTTACTTTTGTGTCTTTATTTCACGAACGGGTACTACTTTCCGGATGACCCTCGTATCCTAGATTCCGAGTTAAGTGCGAGTTAGCTATCGAAGCACTGAACCATCTCATCGCCTGTGGTCTGACCGGGGCTAATCACGTCATACTCCATCATGTCCTCGAGGCACAGCGTCGGACTCTCCGAGTCCGGACCTTGTCCAAACACAGTCCTCTCTCTCGGGAAGTAGGAGAATCTCCGATGACGTAACTCTCCGATAACGTAACTCTCCGATAGCTCATCACCTATCCGGCGGTAATTTTTTGGATTGTTTTTGTTTATCATTTGACGAGCAACTGATTTCACAAGAGAGAGTTTTCTCAATAGCCATTATTTGCTTGCATGTGCCGAATTCGTGAACGGAACTCCGATTTCGTCTCACAATGAACGATACCGTTGCATGGAATTAATTATTGAACATGTGGCGCCTCCCGTGAAAATACTTCATTATAGTCAGTGGGGGTGGCGTTGGTCCAATGAAGACGTGTAATATATTTATTTGATTTTGAATTAATTAATTAATATGTTTCTGGGAGTTATTTTACCTGCAGTATTCCAATGAAGTTAGTTGCGGAACGAAACTGCACACCATAGTCCTTAACGGGAGTCCTTCTTTAGTGGTTTATCATCAGGAGTTTAGGAGATGTCATTTATGATAATTAATGAGTAAATATACAACTTAATTTCAAGGACACTGCGCGTAAAACTTCGGCGGTAGCTCTAGTGGGGTAACCCGCTGTTTGTGTGTACAAATATGGAAATTTCCGCAATTTAGGTCTCATTTGCTTTGGCTGGCTTTCGATTCAGGATCACTCGCTCGCCAGCCGGGAGCCATGCAGCCAGAACAGGTACGCTAACGAGAGGCGTCACCTCCCACTTGCGTTCAAAGGAAAGGCACTCGTCAAGGGATACACATATTTACCGATAAGTCATATCTACATCTACATCTACATAATACCCCGCAAGCCGCCGCAAGGGCGTGTGGCGGGGGGTGTTAGGTCACCAACCGTAAAAAGGAACAATACCACACGCAAAACAACAACGTGGAAAATTACACCCACAACAGCGCACACACTCATGCAAAAATCCCTTCATCCAATACTCATGCAAACACATATACCGCAAAACAACTAAAAAACTGCACCCCATGATGCAGCACGAATGCCATCCTACAACACGGAAGCCAGGACACAACAAGCAAGAAATTGAAACACCACATGAAAATGCACCACGAAACACTCTGCCCCCAAAGAGTCTTTAAAAGGCAGGGAATGCGACCCAACGTTGCAGGTAGCAGGAATTTCCCCCCGCGGAGAGGGACGAGGGATTGAAAGGGAAACTTAAAAACAGATGAACAGAACACGAATGAGGTCATTCGGGAAGAATGTGTTATTATAACAAAACACATAAGGTTAGTGGAAGAGCATGCATTTAAATACAACTAATTATTTTTTAGACGCTGAGGGTGGCAAGTGGAATTTTTGCTATCTATAACCCTGCAGTTGCTAATAAGTAAGGCATAAACTGCGTCCAGTTCGTCCTCTCCCAAAAGGATATGGGTAGTTTACGCTTGCGAGTTTTTTTTCAGAAACATCCGCGACGCAATCGCGAGGCCCTCACCTCGCGTGGATAGAAGCCAAGTCGTAAAAATTTTTGCTGATCCAGGGCATTTATTTTTGTGAATAATCTCACGCGCGTGTCCTCACAAATTACACCACCTCCCCTTTCTCTCCTTCCCCCCCACCAAGGGCCACCATTTGGACCTCTCTTACAAACAGCAGCGTCCATCACCCCTAACTCCCCGCCCTCTCCCCAGGCAGTTCATCCGTCCGCCCCATACTTGTCTCTTTAACTTTTCTACGTGGACATTGCAGGGCGCGCTCTCCCTCACCGCTCGAATTGTTCACCCGTTGCAGTCATTTATTAGTCAACAGTTGCCCCGGAACATCTCCAACCGGGGATCGAGATGGTGCGGGGGCTAACGTACTGGCTTCCCACCCAGAGGGCGTGGGTTCAAATACCGGCGGTGTTGAATATTTTTCAGAGGTATCTCGATCCCTACTTGAGGTGCTTTGTGGAGGGTACTTTGAGTAAGTACGCCGTCCGTCGGATGGGACGTTAAACTGCGGACTCCTTGGCGCCTTTCGTAATGAGTAGGCTAATGCCGACGCCGGGTTTCTCTCCACCCTTCATCCTTTCCTGGCCATCCCCTATGGAGCAAATGACCTCAGCTGTCGGTCGCCTCCCCTCAAAACTGCTACTACATCTCCAACCATTGAGAACACCACCCCAAAACCTGAGTAATTCCTTTATTGTCCAAAGGCCTGCATCTTTACCCAAAAAACGCGCCCGAACTCACTGTGCTGAGGACAATACGGGATAGCAACTGGAGGGTTATAGATAGTAAAAATTTCACTTGCCACCCTCAGCGTCTAGGGAATAATTAGTTCTACTTAAATGCATGCTCTTTCACTAACCTCGTGTGCTTTATTATCGTAACCCATGCTTACCGAATGACCTCATTAGTGTTCTGTTCATCTGCTTTCAAGTCTCCCTTTCAATCCCTTGTCCCTCTCCGCGGGGGGAAATTCCTGCTACCTGCAACGTTGGGTCGCATTCCCTGCCTTTCACTCTCCTCGGGGGGTAGAGTGTTTTGTGTCGCTGTTCATGTGGTGGTGGAGTTTCACATTCTTGCTTGTTGGATCCTGGCTTGGGTGTTGTTGGATGTCTTTCGTGCTGCATCCTGGGGTGCAGTTGTATGTTGGTTTAAGGTATCTTTGTTTGCATGAGTGTTGGATGAAGATTTTTTTACATGAGTGCGTGCGCTGCTGTGGGTGTAATTTTCTATGTTGTGGTTTTGCATGTGGCATTATTCCTTTTTACGGTTGGAGACCTAACACCCCCGCCACACGCCCTTACGGCGGCTTGCGGGGTTTTATGTAGATGTACATGCGACACTAGACCCAGACCCAGGAATCGTTGCTTTGTGATGTTGACAGGTGAAGATGCGAAGAACATATTGGATCTATTTCTTACAAACACGCCTGAACGTATTATTAGTGTATCAACTGATGAGGGCTTGAGTGACCATAGAGCAATTAATGTCCACTTGGACATAGAAATAAAAATGATTGTTAAACCAAAAAGAAAAATATATAATTACCACAAAGCAGACTTTGAATCTTTTGCCAATCAATTAAACTCTTCACTACCCGAGTTCAAAACCCGCTTAAGTCATGTCAACGTGGAAGAAACTTGGACAGAATTTGTCAATATCATGCAAAAAGGAATCGTAGATTTCATACCTATAAAATACGTTAAAGCAAATAGCGACCCCAGGTGGTACAATAAAGACGTTAGAAAAGCCCTTCGAAAGCAGAGAATGCTACACTCTAGGGTAAAGAGGGCAGGCGTGAACACATCATCCCCTGAGAATAAACAATTATGGGACACATATAGATCCTCTAAAATTGAAACCAAAACAAAATTACGTAGCGCTTTACTGGACTTTAAACGCAAAGTACTTTGCGAGCACTTGGACACAGACCCCAAAGCGTTCTGGTCATATGTTAGGGAAGTAAATGGGAGTAAACAAACCGTGGCTTGCTTAAGGGATTGTAGCAATATAATTCATACAGACAGTGAGGGTAAAGCTAACATCCTAAATTCATTCTTCCAAAGCGTTTTCTCGAATGATGTTGCCACCGCATATCTCCAAGAAACAATGCATACTCCACCCATGGAAAAAATAACAGTGGACCAACAAGGAATTCTAAAATTGCTTAACGAGATTAAACCCAACAAATCCCCGGGTCCCGAAAATATACCAGCTAGGGTGATAAAACATTTAGCTCCAAACATTGCCCCGTACCTTGAATTTATATTTAACAAATCCCTAACAGAGTGCAAAGTACCCAAGATTTGGAAAACCGCGCAAATAACGCCTATTTTTAAAGGTGGTGACAGGGAGGATCCCAGTAATTACAGACCTATATCTCTCACTTCTATCTGTTGCAAAATCTTAGAGCACATAATTGTCAGTTCAATAATGAGACACCTTGACAATATTAACTTTTTAAGTGACAAATCAACACGGATTCAGGAAAACTCGCTCCTGCGAAACCCAATTAGGATTATTTACACATGATTTACTTTTATCGGGTGAGAGAGGTAGGCAAGTGGATGCCATCTTCTTAGATTTTCAAAAGGCATTTGATAAGGTCCCACATGGTAAACTCATTCATAAATTAAAGGTCGCGGGTATAAATAAGGGCGCCATAAGTTGGGTTAAAGATTTTCTTTCGGAGCGGGAACAGAGGGTAGTCCTTGATGGCGCTAGTTCCGACAGCGTTCGAGTCACGTCGGGGGTACCTCAGGGAAGTGTGATCGGGCCGTTGCTTTTCTTGATTTTTGGTAACGATTTGAACCGCGAAGTGAAAAGTAAAATTAGGATGTTCGCGGATGACACGGTGATCTATCGGGAGATATCTGGGGATGAGGATCGTTTTATTCTAGAGCAGGATTTAGATTGCATTACTAAATGGTGTTCTAACTGGGGATTGACTCTAAATTATAATAAATGTTCAGTGGTAAATTTCTTTAAAAGATCAACGGGATTTGCTTACAAATTAGCTGGAGGTGACCTAGCAGTAGTTGATACGGTGAAATACCTAGGTGTCACATTCACAAAAGACTTGGTGACTTGGTGAAAGGGTTGGTGACCTAACACCCCCCGCCACACGCCCTTGCGGCGGCTTGCGGGGTATTATGTAGATGTAGATGTAGATGTAGAAGACTTAACTTGGGGGACTCACATACGTAAAGTCTGCGGTCAAGCATATAAAAAATTGGGATTCATTAGACGCATTGTCGGCAAAAGTGACTCGAAAGTCAAGGAACGTTGTTACCACGCTCTTTAGAATACGCATGCAGCGTGTGGGATCCGAGTGAAAAAGGTCTCATTCGGGAAATTGAGAAGGTTCAACGCCGGGCAGCCCGTTTTGTAAAAAATTCCTACGATAAAACGCAAAGCGTCACCGAAATGCTCATGGATTTGGGGTGGGAATCATTGGCTGAGAGACGATTCAATGCAAGATTGAAATTATTAAATAAATTTAGATCCGCATGTTTCAGCACCGAGGTCTCGCAAATTATTCGTACTCCTACATACATTGGTCGCTTGGATCATGCATATAAAATTCGGGAAATAGATGCCAGAACTAGCCGACTCAAGGACTCCTTCTTCCCACGGACAATACGGGATAGCAACTGCAGGGTTATAGATAGCAAAAATTCCACTTGCCACCCTCAGCGTCTAAAAAATAATTAGTTGTATTTAAATGCATGCTCTTCCACTAACCTTATGTGTTTTGCTATAATAACCCATTCTTTCCGAATGACCTCATTCGTGTTCCGTTCATCTGTTTTTAAGTTTCCCTTTCAATCCCTCGTCCCTCTCCGCGGGGGCAAATTCCTGCTACCTGCAACGTTGGGTCGCATTCCCTGCCAATTAGAGACTCTTTGGGGGTAGAGTGTTTCGTGGTGAATTTTCATGTGGTAGTGATGTTTCAATTTCTTGCTTGTTGTGTCCTGGCTTCCGTGTTGTAGAATGTCTTTCGTGCTGCATCATGGGGTGCAGTTTTTTAGTTGTTTTGCGGTATATGTGTTTGCATGAGTATTGGATGAAGGGATTTTTGCATGAGTGTGTGCGCTGCTGTGGGTGTAATTTTCCGTGTTGTTTTTTTTGCATGTGGTATTTTTCTTTTTTACGGTTGGTGACCTAACACCCCCCGCCACACGCCCTTGCGGCGGCTTGCGGGGTATTATGTAGATGTAGATGTAGATAGATGTTGCACAGCCACAAACCTGGGTCGTGTATTAAAGATTTGACTGTGCCGTTAACAAGGTTTAGTACCCTTTTCTACATCTACATCTACTTAATACCCCGCAAGCCGCCGCAAGGGCGTGTGGCGGGGGGTGCTAGGACACCACCCATAATTTAGAAAAGAAAAAGAAAAAAAAAACCGCATGCAATAACGACAAAATCATATATATAAAAAAAAAACATGGCATACATTCATGCATGAACACTTACACCCCACACACATGCAAACACTCAAACTACCAACTAACATACACATGCACCTGAAAGTATACCTAACATCTTTGCAATGTTTGATTTTGTTCCAACTTGTAAATTCAATGTTTTTAATATTTCTAAAGTGACTTCGGTTTCTTACTATTATGATTTCTGATTGTTCGGGGAAAGAATGAGTATTTGTATCTATCTGTCCTGGAATCTATCTCCCTTAGTTTATCTTTGTGGTCTGATCTACCTAAGTAGTGTGGGGCCATTATAATTCCTTCAGTGTCATATTTAAACTCGTTTGTTCTGAACCTTTCTAAAAGTCTAAGCCTCGCTTGTTCTCTCCGCACTTCAAGTGGTTCCCAGCCTAAATCCCCTAAGAGACCTGTCACACTTGTGTTTTTATCATAACAATTTTTAACGAATCTAGCGGATTTTCTCTGGACTTTATCTAATTCTTTTTGCCAAATTTTCTCCCACGGATCCCAAATACTTGCGGCATATTCCAAATGAGGTCTAACTAGAGCAAAATAACACCTCTCTTTAACTTTTTCATTACATTTCCCCACCACCCGTTTTATGAAGCCAAGTTTCTTTAAAGCTGATCCGCATATTGTCCTGATATGTGCTCCCCATGAAAGGCGTGGTGTTAGAACAACCCCCAAATATTTAACTTGATTTGCCGTAGTCAATACTGAACCCTCTATTTTGTAGTTTATATCCTGATCCTCGCTTCCTTTATTCCAAAATTTCAAAACTGCACATTTATCTATATTAAGTGTTAATCCCCATTTATTGCACCATTCCGAGATATTGTCTAAGTCTCTAGAGAGTAGCTCGCGATCTAGTTGGCTCCTTATTTCCCTGTATATCACCGTGTCGTCAGCAAATAACCTTAGATTGCTACTAACGTGTGTGCTTAAGTCATTTATGTATATTAAGAACAGAAGAGGCCCTATTACACTTCCCTGGGGGACGCCCGAAGTAACATCTCTCTCCGTTGAGCACAACCCATCTATGACTACTATTTGTTTGCGGTTTGACAAGAAGTCTCTAATCCAATTAATTATTTTCTCATTGATCCCATAGTATTTAAGTTTATGTAACAATTTATTGTGTGGGACTTTGTCGAAGGCTTTTTTGAAATCCAGGAATACTGCATCGACTTGGGTGTTGTTTTCTCCCGATCTAAGTATATCGTGAATGAAGAGACCAAGTTGTGTTTCGCAAGATCTGCTTTTCCTAAATCCGTGCTGGTTGTGGATTAGTATTTTCCTACTATCAAGAAATTTCATAATGTTAGTGACAATAATGTGTTCCAATATTTTACAAGAGATCGACGTTAAAGAAATGGGTCGGTAATTGGTTGGTTTATCCCTATCGCCGCCTTTATAGATGGGAGTTATATGGGCTAGCTTCCAGTCACGAGGCACTGAGCCTTCTTCTATCGATTTTAGAAAAACAATATGTAAAAATGGGGCAATGTCGTCAGCTAATTCCTTTAATATTCTAGCAGGTATTTCTTCCGGACCAGGTGCCTTGTGTACTTTGATACTACGGAACAGATGTACTATTCCCTGCTTGGTCAGTGTAAGATCGCTCATGTGTTCCCCGGGTGGGTGTGGAGGATCGTTTGGTGCTTTTGTGTTTTTGTTGTAGACGCTCTGGAAAAAATGGTTTAAAATATTTGCCTTTTTCACGCTATCTGTAATGATTTCTCCATTTTCCGTCTTCAAAGAGTGAACAGTGGGACGTTTACCCTGTATTTCCCTAACATAGGACCAGAATGACTTTGGATTTTCCTCAAGATATTCGCTTAGCATTTTAGATTTAAAAGAGTGTAGTGCTGTGCGCATAATACTTTTCGTCTTACTACGACATTCTTTTAGTAGCTGTTTGGTTGTATTCACATAAATTATATCGTCACTTTTTAAACTCTTTTTGAATTTTGACTGTAGCTTTCTTTGCCTTCTTAATGCCGATCTGACTTCCCCGTTGTACCATCTAGGTTCCTTACTGTCGCATTTGAGTTTGGACGGGAGGTACGTCTTCATTCCTTCGCGTAAAATATTTAAGAAATAATTCCAAGTGTTCTCTGTATTTGTTGTCAGTGTTTTTGTCTTGTATTCTGGTAATTTTATCTTTAAATATTCTCTTAGTCCGTTAAAATTTGCCTTGTTGTATAGGTATATTTTACGCTTTTCTTTGTTTGATTGAATATGTTTGATGACTTTTAATTATTATGCATCGCTTGAACACCATCCAGCCCCTCCTCATGCTTGCCCTTCGTTTTGTTCTGCCACGATCTCTCATGCCCTCTAACATCCTTCCAAAAAAACCCCTGCGATCGACCCAAAGACTTGGTCGACTCGGCACCTTTCATGTCGCCCGAAAAACCTTTGAAGAAAATATATCATGCGCTAACGCTCACGCAAATGCATCATCAAAGTCTGCCATACCTGGAACTCAGTATGCTCAATATAAAGAAAAAAATGTTTAGGCCCGAGGACGGATGCGTTTTCAAGCGATTTAAATTGAGCCATGTGGAATGGCTTTTCTTGTACTTTAGATGCCAACGTCAGTGCCCGCTGAATGCACATGGAGGAATCTCCTGTAAATGGTCTTTGATACAGATTTGGCTGATTCGTGAATCTATTTATTTCATTCATTTGCCACGCATTCCACTTTATATTGTAAAAATATACACACACAAGTATAGTAAAATATCTACATTTATAGGGTATATATACGTTATATATAAATTTATATACATACATACACACACAGACACACACACACACACACACATATGTATATATATATATATATATATATATATATACACACACACACGTGTGTGTGTATTGTTCACGTGTGTGTATCAGTGGAAATCATAATGATTACACTTTTGTATATATTCAATCATTTTGCACCTCACATGTATTGATTTTATAGGTGATTTTCAGATATCGAGGCGTGTTTTGTGTATCAAATCACTCTGCCCTGCCACAGTGATGAACAGACGGGTACGAGAAGACTATAATTTGACAAATGGCGGAAGCTCATGAGTTGTTTGTGCTCATAAACATCTGGGATGAAGACCAACGAAACTAAATAGTTTTAAAAATGAAGTTGGCAGTTAAAAAAGTGCATCCATCAGCCACAAAGTGAAAGAATTGCCTGCATTTCATATTGCTAGGATTTGTATGGGTAGATGCGGCAATTAGATATATTTTTCAATTGGAGAAAATTGAATATTCAATGGGTGTTTTACAATTATGCATACCGCAGTATCTACGTGGTTCAAGCAAAGAGGAGAATTGATTGTTATAACCGAACCAGGATTGATGTCTTTGATGAAATTCGTTATTCGAATATAGAATATTAGTTGGGCTGCGCACAATGAATATAATTGAATATTTGACTCCATCCGTTCTGAAATGTTTGTAGTTTTATTGCGGGGATTCGCATCTGTAATTAATCTTCGACGCACGTCACCAAGTGATTCGCTTTAGGGGTTGTGTGATGGAAATATTCCATGTGATTGGATGAATGAAATCACTTGTTACGCTCTAATTAGGTAATTAAAACGCTATTACAACGCGTTTCATTGCACTTAGCATTTTTCACATACTTTTTTATTAGTGTGCCTGCCTATAGCTCTGGTAGCCGAAACTTATCGTATTCAAGTATTTGCATATAAATTGGCAAATTTCTGATTTCATTCACCATCCAAATATATTCGTAAGATAGAAACTCACTAATCGCATAAGACTTCATATGGGAGGATGAATGAAAAATATCTCCATACTTGT
The DNA here is from genome assembly GCF_022747635.1 of Hetaerina americana. Taxonomy (NCBI): domain Eukaryota; kingdom Metazoa; phylum Arthropoda; class Insecta; order Odonata; family Calopterygidae; genus Hetaerina; species Hetaerina americana. The sequence continues at coordinate 7,898,719 of NW_027286292.1, read as the reverse complement.
TCTATTATTAATTAAAAATAAAATTTGGATTCAGCTCACTGAGCCGTCATCAGATTATTGGGTCGCATCTCCCGTGTGCCACTCTGTCATCTCAGTTATGATAAAATTTTATACTATGGAAGTGAAAACTTCTGAATTTATTCGTCGTACAACGCATCGGTAAGAGTTGAAGTCACTCTCCCTCTCACCTCATTAGTGAGTTTTTTAGGGAGGTTACCTGCGCGCAAAACTTTTATGACCTTGGGAGTGAAATTCCTCGCCGTCGAATCTCGGGTACAGGACTCACAACTCATCTCAAGCGATGTAGGGTAGGAAAATGAAAGTTGGATAGCGTTTCTTTCACTTCTCCAAAGAATACGGTCCTCGAAGCTAAATATTAAATTGTGCTACCCGCAAATTTTTTCGATCAGGTTCAGTTTATCCTGCGAACCAGACCTAGGACGTCAAGTGCGGCGGAATTAATCCTGCCATATTTTTCGCCGAGCAGGGAGGCGTCCCCCTCCGCCCCGTACTTCCCGAGGCCAAACTGGTCGGGGAGTCCACTTGCCATGCGGCCATCTCCACAGTCCCCTTCCCATTTTCCCCTACTCAACTCATTGCATTTGAATTGTTCACTTATAGATTTACACGGGAGTAGAAGATGATTTATTAAATTTTCATGTTTAATTTGCGTTTATTTTTTGTTTTTTTTTATGATAAATAAAACATCAGAAAGCGGTTTGTTTCACAGAGGCAACTTTTAATACGTGCCCACCGAAAGATTTGATCGTGAAATCAGAACGCGGACAGTAAATATGAATCAGGTGTCCCTGAATCCTTCGAGTATTACGTAGTTTAGTCGAATCGGTAAGAGACGTAGAGTTTTTCATATTAAGTCCCGAAATAAATATTCCATTTTAGAATAACTCCCCCCCCCCCCGTAATTAAAAAGGATCACCATTTCATGCGACATGCGGCACGTGAAAAAGTAAACTTCCGCGATGACAGTTAGTAACGTTTACTGGGAATTAAAAACGTTTTCATAAAAATGTGCTGGAAATACGTCAGACGACATTTCCTAGCAAGACATTTTACAAATGGTACTATTTTTTTCGTTCAAATTTCCCCAGGAAAATTAATTGGATGGAATTCAATCTTGCATACTCCACACTAGGGATTGGCGATATGTACAGGGTTCGTCCGGAAAATAAGTGTACTGGGCTCAGGAAAAAAAATTTATTGCACTTTTACATATCTTAAGCTAATATTCCTCAAAATAGGACCCTTGTGAGTCGATACACTTGTTCCAGCGGCGTTCCCATTCCTGGAACGCTCCCGCGAAGGCATCATCGGGAACCTCTCGAAGACTCGTCGACCTCTTCTCTGCCCTCCACGAACATCTTGTGCCACCGAAAGATCATGTTTCTGGACATGGCTGACTCCCCGTAAGCCTGGTTAATCATACCGACAGTTTTGGTAGACGATTTCCCAAGCTTTACCGCAAATTTGATGGAATAACGCTGCTCCAAAAACTTCGGCATCGCGTTCCGTGACGTGGGTCGAGCGTGGAGGTTCGCGTTAACAGAGCTCCTCACTACACCACAGCTCAGAGCCGACCGCTTTTTTCAGCGTCGCTTGCCAACATACCCCCCTCCAATCGCAGCCCGTCAGAGCGGTGCTGGGCGCGCCTGGAGCGGCGCGCCCAGCCCAGGAGTCAGTACACTTATTTTCCGGACGAACCCTGTAGATCGTTATATTCCATATCGTTAATTTGCATTGGTAATCCTTTTTTAATTATTCTATCAAACGTTTTCTGACTATGAATGAAATTTATTTTGTTTCAATGTTTGATTTATTGCGTTTGATTAAAGATGCACAAAATTTGCACATCTAAGCTATGAAGTAGGCTGAGCGGGGAACACGTGTCAAAGTGGTTGTTCCTATGAATATTGAGTAAAGAATTCTGGCATTCAGTCACTCTAGAGAACGTACTTAATTAACTCGTCTCCATGTTAATTTTCATTAAAATTACCAAAACAAATTGGTAATTAAAAATATGAATCGATATGCCCTAATATATTTATTTTTTTAGGAGTAATCTACGACCTATTGGTAATATATTCTATGGATTTCACTAATACTCAATTCAATTGCGTGCATTTACTTCAGTTATATATGCATATATTTTATCAAACGAATCTGCTATTGGCACGTAATATCACGCCTATTGATATCTATTTTCTTGCCAAATGTAAATGCAACGGAAGATTCGGAAAAAATCGGCAATTTTAATATTGGTCTCTGATTCCATACTAGAGCATTTGATCCGACATCAAAATGTAGCAACAATATTGAACCAAGGCATTAATTTATTATTTAGAGAGGATTTTGAGACAATTTTGAAGTTGAATCGAGAATTAAAATCTGATGTCCATCCTTAATCTGTGGATACTTCCGATGTTGATCCCCGTGTGACTCTAAACGAGGGATTCATTCGCGATAAGGAACAATGGGTCGCTTGTAAAACGCAAGCCAGACGGCTGCGCTTCCAGCAACACATATATTCTTCCTAAATAAATACTTGGCCCAACGACGTTGTCACAGAGACTTAAGTAGTTGGGTTAAGGCTAGCCCCGAGGCTAAGCGATGGTGGTACTCGTTGCAATTTCCACCAATTTCTAGACACGTCCCGACCACTGTGAAGGCAATGATTCAAACCCGAAATAATAAAGCAAAAGATTCTCTGAAATGAAGTAAGCCGAATTCATCATTAGTATCCACTGTTTAACCATATCTAATTCACTTTACTCAGGTTTTTGAGTTTTACCGGAAACAAATAAAACACATTGCATATTCAAAGCGTAGGTCGCGGTAGTCCAGGGGTAGAGCGTTGGACTGGACCAGAGGGCCCGGGTTCGATTACCGGATTATCTGGCATTCACCCCAACTGTGTGATTTTTCGGGTAACAGATCTTCTTGGGAAACAGTTGTCGGCACAGAGAAAGGAACTGGCCCCCTGCCCTAATGTGTGGATTTGGCACGCCGTCAGCATTAGTACAATGTGACCTCTATCATCACCTACCAAACTGAAGACAGTGTGAACTCTACCGTCGCCCACCAAACCAACCTTCGGTTTGATTACTGTGCCGGTGTTTTTTTTATATTCAATGCCTGTCGTGTAGAGAAATGAAAACTGGGGGATATAAAATGGTATTCATTGAAAGTGTTACGATTTGCGGGAATAACTAAATGGATCTTAAGAGTAGCGCGGAAAAAGTTGAGATTAACTATTGATTTTATTTTTTAACTCGACTGCGATGTGGGCTATTCAGATTTGTTTTCATCCCGCTGTTTAAGATGACGAATTGAAAATACATAAATGTGATGGCAGGAAATCTTAACCTGGTTGAGAAGGATTTTGATACTCGATTTCTTCCAAGGGTGTGGCATCCCTCCGCTATGAGTCTGAGGGAAGACGGAATCAAAGACGGCTCTTGTGTAATCCTAGCATCGTGTCACGCGCTCAAATAATTTCTCACATAGCTTCAAACGTTCTCGCAGTTGAGCCTTGTTGGCCTTATACGCGTATCTCAGCTACCTCGTTAATGAGCACGTGAATTCAGCGTGCGAAAGACGTTTCAGATGAATTACTTTCTCCCAATATTGTCTCTGTTTTCTGCTCTCCTTTGCTGCGCTTCAAAAGTTCTCCTTCGTCAGAGGGGAAAAATATTAATCGTCGCGCTCTATATTTTACGCATCTCACACCTTTCACGAGGGTCGTCTGGAAATATTATGGGAAGAGTCAACCCCAGCCGTACTAATATGATAATAAAAGTACGGCTGGGGTTGACTCTTCCCATAATATTCATACGGCTGTAGTTACCGTTCGCTTAATGCATCGTCTGGAAATATTTCGTGTCACTCGGATCTTCAAGATAAGTGAAACCAATTTCTCTGTATGAAATCGTATGCGTGAATATCGTATGAATTCAATTGAATCAATGGTTGGATGTGTCCCAGAAATTTTTTCACTGTTGATATAAATGCATCCAGGCTTTGAGAAACCAATCTCACCCCAGAAACATGCCGTATTATGCATTGGTACGTACACAAGTTCCGGAAGGTTTTATAATCATGTTCGCTTAGTTTTCCGTAAAAATCTCATATGTTATCATATTTCTGAGCCCTTGAGCTGCGTAGGAACCAGTTAGGAATAATTCCGAACATGTTATCTTTAGAGAATTGAAAAATGGCCATTCATATGTTTATCCATCCGCGTGAGCCTGGGGCAAGTTTGGGCATTGTTTAGACCTGCACCCGAGCAGGCTCCCGGGAGCCAGATGCTTGCCGACTCGGGGGTTTTCTGTTTTAGCGGTTTGTCTGAAAGGGGAAGCGAGAAAATAATAGACGCATTAGAGCAGTAGATCGTTGTGTGAAATGTTGTGGAGGGAGGCATTTAGGCATTAGTTAGAGAGGCTAATGCGGAAGAAGGTTTGCACGAGGCGTGGTGATTATTGATACGGATGTTGAGGGGTGTGATGCACTGTCCGACGTAGACGGAGGGACATAGTATGCCATTAAGTTCAGCGATTATATTGCGGAATATGCGTGAGGGCGTACCAATGGATGGGAGAGAGATGGCACGTTGAGAGGGTAGGCAAGGGACGGAGATGAATGAACATGTTTCACAATTGGTCTATTGCAGGGTGCATTGGGGATTTGTGAATGGCAGAGAATTTTGATAAAGTTTCGTGGATTTCTTGGTGGCTGATCATTGACGAGGGGTTTAAAAGTAACAGATGGACATTTATGTAATGCCTGAGGAACTAAATTTCCTGGGAAGTATGTTTTGCGAATAGAGAGGGTGTGCGAGTTGGTTTCTTGGGTAGGTTTGGGCGGATGAAAGTGCCGAAGTATTTTCTAATTGAGAAGGGACACTGAGTAACCGCTGTGGAAGAGAGCGTTATGGAAGTTTTGTAGGAATGTGTCCAAGGAGTTCGGGTTATTGCAGATACGGTGGCCTACGGTGAAATCACTCACTACTTCCTCTCACTTCCTTACTCACTCTCCACCCGTGGTCAACATTTGGGATTATTAATGAATTTTATTTTTATCTGTATCATTTCTGTGACGTTTCTGGTAATCGGGGATTGAAAGAATGCAATAGAACCGAGGGGGTGGGAAATTGTTTTTTTAGTGTTAGTATGGTCGTGATTCAGCCAACCAACCCTATCGCCGTCGGTTCGGTTCACGTCTTAGGAGAGAGTTCTTGCTATTTCATGTGGGTCGACTTTTGGATATCTGTCGATAAATGGAAACGAGCTTCTCTTGCACTAAATGTGCTAGCTGGCCACCAGTGACATCTATCCAGGCGGTAAACATGTAAATAAACCTTTCTTATGAATATATTCTATTTCTCTGAATGAACGGCGCGTTAATTTCCAAGGGCATTCCTTTTCTTGGCAATTTTCGTAATCATACCGCACCAGTTGTTTACTTACAGTGATTATTTAAGGCAAGTGATAACAGCACTTTTTCATCCACCTTGATTCGGACGAGAGACCTTGCCACCTCCGAAAGTGTCCCCCTTCGATCAAGTCCTTATTATACTTACCGTCTTAATGGTTTTGAGATGAATTCTTGTTGTAATGCACACAGAAGTATGAACAAAGACACTAAACGCTTGAAAATTGGCTGGACAACTTTTCTCTTGGTTGGTTTGATTCGCTTCTGATTTCTACAGAACTGTTGCTCTTATACTGCATCAAAAATTAGAAGAAGGACTCGTGTTTCATGACTTGCTGCATGTTCGTCTTCTACATCTACATCTACTTAATACCCCGCAAGCCGCCGCAAGGGCGTGTGGCGGGGGGTGTTAGGGCACCACCGGTAATTACGAAAGAATTAAAAAAAACCGCATGCTAAAGCCACAAATTTATACCATCCACAAAAAAATACATGGCATTCATGCAAGAACACTTACACCCCACACACATGCAAACACTCAAACTACCAACTAACATACACATGCACCTGAAAGTATACCTAACAGCTTTGCAGTGTTTAACTTTGCTCCGACTTGTAAATTCAATGTTTTCAATATTTCTAAAGTTACTTCGGTTTCTTACTATTATGATTTCTGATTGTTCGGGGAAAGAATGAGTATTTGTATCTATCTGTCCTGGAATCTATCTCCCTTAGTTTATCTTTGTGGTCTGATCTACCTAAGTAGTGTGGGGCCATTATAATTCCTTCAGTGTCATAGTTAAACTCGTTTGTTCTGAACCTTTCTAAAAGTCTAAGCCTCGCTTGTTCTCTCCGCACTTCAAGTGGTTCCCAGCCTAAGTCCCCTAAGAGACCTGTCACACTTGTGTTCTTATCATAACAATTTTTAACAAATCTATCGGATTTTCTTTGGATTTTATTTAATTCTTTTTGCCAAATTTTCTCCCACGGATCCCAAATACTTGCGGCGTACTCCAAATGAAGTCTAACTAGAGCAAAATAACACCTCTCTTTAACTTTTTCATTACATTTCCCCACCACCTGTTTTATGAAGCCAAGTTTCTTTAAAGCTGATCCGCATATTGTCCTGATATGTGCTCCCCATGAAAGGCGTCTTCTTGTTGCTTGTCTCCTCTGTATTTATGAGCCAATGACAGCATATGAATTTCCAAATAAAATGAATGACGTTTCAAAAATATTAGATGCAATGGCATTATTCAAATAATAATTTAAAATGGTAAATAGTTATTGAATCAATGAGATTTACAATGGACAAGTAAAGTAGTGAAACATAGATTTAAGCAGTTCAGAATTGACTGACTATGGTATTTTCATTCTCATACTTGATAGACAAAACATATTTACAGGGACTGTTCCAAAAATAAGCAGAATGATTTTTTGCCACAATGCAGATGGTTGGATGGATTTGAGGCGGGAAAGGTAATGGGAGATCTTGGGAGAGCAACGCAACCCACGTCATTTAATTATGGGCATTTACATGGTGCGAATTGCTGCTAGACTGGACCCCTTTTCGAAGGTCACGTCACGAATTCACGATGACACATTCCATGGAGTAATGATATGCGATGAAATTCTCCATTAAGCTTGGAAAATTGGGTTCGAAGACCGTGACCATGGTTAAGGATGCTTATGGGGATGGAGAAATGTCCCAAGTGATTCAAGAAGTTCTCTCGGGTTTCCCACCGGGTCAGGTTGCAGTACACCGACGTTTCGAAGGCTGACTCTGCCATCGTCTTCAGGGTGAAGTCACTTCACCCTGAAGACGATGGCAGAGTCAGCCTTCGAAACGTCGGTGTACTGCAACCTGACCCGGTGGGAAACCCGAGAGAACTTCTTGAATACCATACGCCGGGAAAACCTGAGATCCTTCGTCCCAAGTGATGGTTATCCGTTGGCATAAGATGTCCCGGGAGGATAACGAGGAGGTCAACGATGAGGAATGCCCCTGAAATCCATCAAAAACACCCTGTGATGAAAATGTGTAATAGGTGAGACAAATGCTCAATTCTGATTGACCCCCAAGTGTTAGGACATTAGCATAAGAGTGCAATTTTCAGAAAACCACAGTGCATTGCATTCTTACGGAAGATTCAGCCATGAAAAAGGTGTGCCAAAATGATCCCCAAGGTGCTTCCGGAAGTCTGCTTGCGTGACAATTTTGCCTTGGACACCTTGGACCCCGGTGAAAGTGACCCGATTTTTTTAGAATAGGTGGTTATTGGCGATAAGACGTGGATCTTTGAGTCCGACCAAAGTATAACCCCTTGATTACCATTTTGGACCATTGGATTATGTCAAAGAGGCCATGACGAGGTACCTGAACGAGGGTCCTGTTGATGCCTTACAGGAAGCATATCACAAGTGGCGGAGGTCACTGGCATTGGTGTGTCATTACATGAGGGTGCTCTAATCAAGAATTTTAGCAATTTGTACTTTGATCTGCAGTGAATTTTTCCCCAGACTTATTCTACTTATTTTTCAGACACCTAGTATCAGGGGAGAATGAAATCCGATAGCATATTTAAGAATCGCCAAAACGTCGATATCCTGAAATATATTATCATTAATATCCCCCCCCCCCCAATGGACTACAACCTTAAGCTTGTGGAGGGGCTTGTGCTTCCTGATGACCCTGATCTCTGCTGACGAGATAAATGATAATTTTTCCTGGTAGGGACACTCATGCCTGATAGGTTGAAGGGAAGGATTCAGACGAAAGGTAGTCCACACAGCGTCTGTTCCTCAGTGAGGCGGCTGCTAAGGTGTCAGGCCCCATTTGGGTTACCACTAGTGTGATTGTGTCGCGTTAAAACACTATTGAGGAAAGCATCTGTAAATCTATTCAATCTAACATCCCATGCTACTACGATGAACATGTATCTGAGTTATAAACTGGCATCTACGGGATTCAGTCCTCTAAGTGTCGTGTCCGACAGTGTGAGAGGCATGACTTCTGCGGTCGTCATCTCACGAAATCATTGCTAAGCCTAACCGATAGTAGGGGCTCAAAAACACAGAAGAGAAGAAACAATATCAGTTAAAATAGGAACTTAGATGCTAGGACGATGTTGGGTATAGGAAAATTAGAAATGTAAAGCGAGAGAGAGAAAAAGGAGATGTAGTTATTCTAGGGCTGTGCGAGGTGAGATGGAAGGATAGCGGGGATTATTCAGGAGATAGTTGTAGAATAATACACAGTGCTGGTGAAGAGAGCTAGCAAGGGGTGGCAATAATATCGAATAAAAAGGTAGGAAGAAGCGCAGGTAGCAAAGGGTAAGCAACTGATATCGTATTATTAGTAAAAGTAAAAGCTGAACCGACTAACTTGATCATTTTTCAGGTGTACGAGTATCTCTGTCATTCTGTAGGCATATAGGTAATTTTTCAGGTATCGCACATGCCACCAAGCAATCGTACGGTGGAAGAAGTCAATAGATAATAAGATCAGTTACGGGGCATAATCTTGGGTTTTCCTGAAGGGATACATCTGATAGTGCTGGGGGATTGGGTAGCCACAGTAGACGAAGGAGGGCGGAAGTGGACTACGGTTTACAGGGATAGAGCTGTAGAATACCTGCAGGATATAACAAGGAGCGAACGCGGGGAGAAAGCAAGAGAGTTCTCGAGTATATAGATTTAAATCACGACGAAAATGTTGTTTAAATGCTTCAAAAGACTTTCCTTTTTATGGTAAATAAGAAATAGTATGTATACTTAGAAAATGCGCGAGGATTCAGAAAGATATTAGTTAGACAATGTAATACATAGGTACATATTTAGGAACAGTGTCATTAAATCTCACGCTTTCGCACGAGCGGATGCAAATTCAGAACATAATATAGCAATAATAAAGTCAAACTTGTGATTCAAAATGATAAAACAAGAAACATTTTTGACGAAATGGAATGTAGAATCATTAACCGGTGCGATTTTGAGGAATCGGCAGGCAACAGATAAAATGATGAGTGAGGAATGCAGATAAATACGATAGAAGAAATAGGGGGGTTTACCATAAAAGGGATACCAAAAGCCAGAAAAAAGCTATGAAAACAGTATATACGAAATAGGACAATTGGACAACGTTGCGGACGATATGATTACAAAAATACGCTGGGGCGTGTAGGATGTAGAGTAAGGTAAATAATTACTTAGAAGACGATCAGTTTGGGTTCAGAAATGCAGAGGCATGCGTGATTCCGTTGCAGTGATGAGGTCACTATTGAGAAGGAAAATAGAATAAAATCAGGATACATTTGTTTGTTTCGTAGATTTGTATACGTTTGTTCGAGAGATGAGGTGAGTAGGCTTATAAAATATAATGCAGAAATTAGAAGTAGATTGGAGGGATAGGAGACCCAATTAGCAAGCTGTGTGTGTCTCAGAATGCTGTGGGGCGAGTGGAGGAAGGAGAGTAGGGATTCGCAGTTTATGGAAGAGGGATAAGACTATCATTATCCGCTGTCATTCTTTTTTTATTCTAGCTCTGTAGAACTTACCTTTCGAAATAACCTCTTTCATATGATGAGGATGTGTTGGCAGAGGATTAGGAAGAACTAGAAATAGGAGTGAAAGACGGCGGACAATTAACAAAATCAGTCAAGTTTTCGGATGATCAAGATTTAGAAATAATCTCAAGGAAGAAGATCCTAAGGCCAATAAAAATAATTACGATTGTCAGTGTGATAGGTATAGGACGAGAATAAATGTCAGCAATACAAAGGTTATGCAGCATTCGAGAAATAGGAAAGTGAAATATTAAAACAGGAGTTCATAGGCTACCGGTACAATTTACCTATTCCGGGAGTGTTTCGAAAGAAAATGGTAGAAGATGTAGTGATATAAGCAGAAGAAGCAAAGAAACTTTCGCGATGAGGGTATAAATGACGGAAGTTGAGCAAGGATGTTAAAAGGAGGCCCGTCAAACTTTGAAATGGAGCCTGGCTTTGTACGGCTCAGAAGGAAGTCGTTGAATCAAGACGATAGGCGTCAATTGGAGATTTTGGAATGTGGGTGTGGAGAAGGATGGAAGACGTGTAACGGATGCCATAGAAAACGAGTGAAGAGGTGCTAGACATAGTGAGGGAGGAGAGGAAATTGTTGGGAGAAATCTCATTGAGGCGGAATAAGTTGATCCAGAGTATTTTGATTGACTCTAAAACATTGAAGACTGTGATAGAAGGGAGAATATAAGGCTACCGAGAAAGAAATGGAAAAAGCATTCGTGAATAAATGGAGGAAAGTATAAGAGCGAAATTGAAGAGAGGCCTATTGTCTTTTGGAATATCAGGTTTTGTTTTTATAGGAGATGCAAGGAAGTGAACTTTTTCCCCACTGTAAAGTGCGAGTCCACCCAAAATCTACTTTAAACAGTCGAATACAAATGGAGCCTGGTTTAGGTTGGTTTAATTTCAAGGAAGCCTTTGAAATGGTACCTAGAAAAAAAGCCGAGAAATTGGTATACAAACTAAGATATTTGGTTATTAATTATTGGTTAAACAACTGGTTAGGAACAAGAACAAGTTTGCCAGCGGCTACAAAGGAATAATTATGGCTTAAAATGATATGTTTACGTTCGATCACCGGTATAAAATAAGGTGAACAAATACAAGTACTCCTCCTTCCCTCAGACGAAAAAAACGTAAAAATATTGAAGCCGACTACCCTAATATTTTAATTTAAATGCTCAAATTTTAATGATTTGGTTAAATTCACCAATTATTACACGTAGTATACAGGCATGGATGTTCACTTGTTTCGAGTATATGATGCAAAATATATTTGCGTGTATGAACTCAAATTTGTGCAAGTTTGCCTACTGCCCTAACGTCCACGTCACACACAATTGCGGTAGCTTACCGGTTATTGTGTAGATGCGGATGTTCATATATGAAATGGATACGGTTTCTCGCATCGGTTTTTAAGATCTGGCCCTCGCCAATGAGTGCATATTCTGAGGACTTTACAGATAACGGCTGAATTTTCCCGAGACTTGGATGAAGACTCTTTTTTCACATCCAGCTGCCGCAGCGTCCTCATCCCCCTGACGTCATGCACCCAAGGCAGTTCCGAATCCTTCTACTTCGTGAACAGGGATGGAAATGGGAAGGAAGAAGTATGCGAGGAAATGAATGCAAAATGCGTGGCGCCTTTGGCGATATGAGGACATGAACGATCAAATGTCCTGCGATTCCATCCCTGGAAGGATCCTACGCCGAAGGCTGTTCCCCTTTCTCTCTCTCCCTTCCTCCCTCCCCCTCCCGCATCCTGCCACGGATTGCAAACATCCATCCACTCGGCGCGAAGCTTCCCCGAAAAAGAGAAGGGGAAGTCTCGGGCGGTCCTTTTAAAATTTTCCCATGATCTGTCTCGTCTTCACCCACCTGCCCTCCTCCCCGCCACCAACCCTCTCTCTCTCTCTTGCACTCGTTCGCTTCTCCCGGCATCGACGAACACTTTACGCCGGGATACCTTTACCATTGTTGGACCAGATGAGCGAGGAGGGACCACAACGGCCGGCCGGCCGGCATTACTGAAGGCAGGTCGAACCGGGCCCCGGTGTATGGGTGGATAGCCGCCGACGCCTCGGCTGCCTTTCATATCTCCCTTCCCTCTTCACTCCCGCCTTTCCTCTTTCCCCACTCTCTAGCAGTCGTTCCCACACCGTCGCTAACCTCCCCTCCTTCCCCATCCACCCCGCATTTCAACTTCCCCTCCTCCCTCCGCAATCTCCCTTCCCCTCCACCCCCCCCGCCGTCCCCCTTCCCCTCAACCGTTCGCCATCGCTCTCTCTCCGCTTCCTGCCCTCCCGTTCTCCGTCGTCAACGGAGTGGAAGCGGACGGAGGCTTCAACTCGGCACGCCGTCGGTTCGTTCGTTTTCCAACCACGGGAGAGAGTTGAGAGGGTGGAGGGGAGAAAGAACGGTCGGTCGTCAACGACGCAAGCAGGCCCAGTACTATTCCGAAGTGTGTGACGGGAGGCACTCTCTCGCGAGGCCGTCTCCATTTTTACAGTTGCGCGCTCGCCGTGGTGTGTCAGGGCAGAGTTGGTGAGAGTTCTCCGTGTTGGTGTCCCTCGACTCGAATCACCTCGTATCCCCCCCCGCTGTCATCACGTTCATTGTTTTCGGTGGAAGGCTGTCGGTGTTTAGACCAGTTGAAGCTTCCGTCAATAGTCGATGTGGGGGTGATAATGAACCTTTGGTCTTGAGAGTCAAGAGGAGGAAGGTGAAGTGTGGGTAAGCCTGGGGGAGGGCGTCGATTCCTTCTGGTGAGGAGGCATTTTCGTCTCGATGGAGGAGGGCAATTGCGATTCATGGGGTTGGGGTGGAGGGATGGGAGTCGACTGGGTCCTCGGCACGCCGAGATCGAGCAGGAACGGAGGGCACAACAGCACCCACTCGCTGCTTGAGGGACTCTACCTGCCCCGCCATTACCTCATATCCTCGCAGTGGGGGAGCAGACGTTTTTCGGACTCCGATAATGGACACCACGGTGGGAGATACCGTTTTCGATCAGGTAAACGAGTGAATTTCCCTGAGCACTTAAATAGTATGACAACAGTGGTGATCCACTTCGCAGTTGACTGCCGTGCTATCCATTATTGTTATCTCGTCGAAAGTCTTGTTTACTCCAGCATAGGTTTTGGGGCCATTTTTGTTAAGTTAGAAAGCCATACATCAATCTAATACATGTCGATTAAGAGGAAGGAAATAAACACTGAAGTCGCCCAATGTCTTTCATCAGTCTTGGTCCTAATAAGTGCTTCCTTCAGAGCGCACAGCTGTCTTTCTTTGGCTGGGCGGTAGCCTGGTGGCCCTTAAGAGCTGCCAAGCCAACTCCTACGTGCTCGGATGTTCTGGTATTGGATTCATGGCGTGTGTCTATTCAATTTCCATCGTGATAAAAATTTCGAGTTCTTTTCTGCAATGTTTTCAAACAGTGGATGATTTTTTTTGGCTACGTGCATTTGCCCATTATTGGAATAATTAATTTGATGAACCAGGAATCGTTCATGACTCGCGTAAAAATAGATATTCATGACCGAAAGTCACTGCTACGTGTTCACGCCTTAACAAGATCGAACTTACTCTTTTCTCTTTTTTCAAGGCTAAGATATTCTGATGAACTATTGAAGCCACATTTATGTTAACGTTGTGGATTTGCTAATGATTGATCCTGCTAATGATTTGAAACATCAACATTTTTGGTTGTGATGAAATTTTTATAGACATCTGAAGCATTTCAGATTTAAGATTTATGATTGTATGTTTTTTGAAGCTTCTAGGATGGCTTAGAGATCTCTCATGCGTTGCCCTCGAATATTCCATTCGCTGTAACATCATTCACACGTGCCGACTGCTATTGAGGGGCTCGTGGAATTATTATACAGGCAACGCGTAAAGTTTTATGGGATACAATTTTCTTAATGATTTTTAATCCCTCCGTTTATAATACTTTCGATACGGTTTCAGTTCCGGTACGATGTAGTTGTTTCAAAACAATGAGAGCACGTTTGTAGTTTTTCCACTAAAAATTAATTTTCATCGACCAATTTCGATATCTATCGTCAATGTCAGGTAAAACTGCCATTGTAAAACACCGTTTTTCATCATTAAACATTGTAATCGTGTTTTCTACAGTGCCAATGTTTTGCATTTCCTATAAGTGCTAAGTAGATGAGGAAGACGTGCACGGAAGTTCGAACCAAAACTAAGCTAAAGATTGGAACTGATTGCATTCGCTCTATCCCAAGGCCTGGTTTGTTATCATATTCCTGGTCAAGTTAGACACTCTTATCGAATCCACGCTGCAGTTGTCCCAGACAAAAGATAGTCTCAGAGTGTCATACGCGGAGTACTTTTAGGGATGTGTATGTCTTATGCCGCTGCGCTAGGAGGGTGGTAAGCATGCGGGTCGTCTGAGTTACTGCTCCTATAGTATGTGTGTGTGTGTGTCACACGCCGCCGGGCTTAGTACTGGGTGAACTCTGCCACACACACACATACACACACATTATATATATATATATATATATATATATATATATCTATATATATATATACACAGATGTAGATTTTTAGAATATAGAGACACAAAGAACGGACACTCACAATATGTTATTTGACGTTCCCCATTATATATATATATATATATATATATATATATATATATATAATGGGCTGACACAATATAACACAAATAGAATAGTATAGCAACATTTAAAAGGACACTCACACGGTAAATTGTTCGAGCTTTCGGCCCTCTCAGAGGCCTTCTTCAAGTGAGATTCTGAAGACGACCTTCGAAACGTCAAATAACATATTGTGAGTGTCCGTTCTTTGTGTCTCTATATTCTAAAAATCTACATCTGTGTTTTTATATACTTGTGCGTCGCCGAAGAGCGTTCCATTTCGAAGATATATATATATATATATATATATATATATATATATATATATATATATATATACACACACACACACACACACCACATATCTGCCACACATACACAAACACACACACATATATATATATATATATATATATATATATATATATATATATATATATATATATATAGCCCATAAACACAGTAATCAACCCGAAGGTCGGTTTGGTAGGTGATGGCAGAGTTCACCCAGTACTAAGCCCGACGGCGTGTGAAATTCACACATCAGGGTAGGGGGGCCAGTTCCTTCCCTGTGCCGGTTATGGTTTCCCAGGAAGACCTGGCACTCGAAAATCACATAGCCTGGGTGGAACTGCAGGTGCCCAGAGTGCCTTGCCCGGGAATTGAACCCGGGACCCTCCAGTCAGCAGTCCAACGCTCTACCCCCTGGACTACCGCGACCCCATATATATTTCTATATCTTTCTATATATATATATATATATATATATATATATATATATATATATATATATATATATATATATATGTGTATAAAAGGTGGGAAGGTGGAATCGAGCAGATCACAAGAAGCGTAAAAAAGTTTCCTTGAAGAGGATTCGAACCAAGGATTTTCGACCTATCAACCCCGATGCTCTACCAATTGAGCTATCGATGAATTTGAAATTACACTGAAAATTCATTTGTTCCTCTTTTATGTGTGCTTTTATCCCTTTTCCATATATATACACACATACATTCTGTCATTTTGCATGTACAGCCAATGGATATTTCGTGCTCTGTGTATGTGCGGAATGCATTTCTATGCGGTAGCGAGACATGGACTCTGGGAAAACTGAAGATAGATAAAATAAACATCAGCTGAAATATGGACGCAACTAACAAGAGCAAAATGGCAAGACAGGAAAATTAATGATCGAGTGATCGAAGAGAGGTGATTGAGGAAAGAGCATATCTAGAAGCGATTGGAAGAAGGATAGCAAAGCAGAACCTGCCAAATACGAGGGTCATCCGGAAAGTAGTACCCGTTCGTGCCGCATGAAGTGCTGACGACGCGAGTAGCCGCTGGACGAGGTCAGATAGCTTCAGTGGCTTGTCTGCCTTCTCTGAGCCAAGTTGCGTGACGCTAGCATTGCCTGTGTTGTTTCTGTGATTGTTTACAATGTTTAAAAAAATTGAGAACGCCGCCAGTTGTGAAGTGAGGGCAGTGATTAAATTCCTCAATGCAAGAAACGTTCGCCCATGTGATATTCATCGCCAATTAAAGGAGGTGTATGGAGACAATGTAATGGACGAGTCGTCTGTTCGGCGGTGGTGTCGCAACTCCAACATGGGGAGGGGGAACACACACGACGATGAGCGTTCGGGGAGACCGTCTGTCATTACAGACCAACTGGTGAGCTCAGTTGACGAATTCGTGAGGAACGATCGGCGCGTCACAATTGATGACATCTGTGAGCATTTTCCCAATGTTTCTCGAACAATTGTTCATGAAATTGTTAAACACCATCTGCATTATGCAAAAATTTGTGCAAGATGGGTCCCTCGCGTATCTCAATGAGCTGGCGGCGAAGGACTATGCAGCAGGAATACAGAAACTTGTCACACGTTATGACAAATGCCTTAATTTGCTTGGAGATTATGTTGAGAAGTAGTTTAAAGTATCCTCTTTCAAATAAAATTTTTTATGTTTGTTAATATTTACTTTTGTGTCTTTATTTCACGAACGGGTACTACTTTCCGGATGACCCTCGTATTATGTCTGGGGGTAAACTGTAGGGGAAGAAACCGAAAGGTGGGCTTAGAGCGTCTTACTTCCATTATGTGAACGGTAAATTTAATGTGAAGATCTATGCCGGCATGAGAAATGGCCGACAAGGAGAATGACCACTACGGCAAGGCCCATGCATAAGATAGTGATCACGATTATTTTTGAGCAGGTCCATTTTGGCTTCCATTGATTGATGTTAGAATTGGATTTTTGATATCTCTACACGTGTCATTTGGCAGTACACATTAACTTTAATGCTTTATTATAAAAATACTTTATTCTATCTTTTTGATTCAGTGAAGTTATTCCAAAGTTTCCTTTTTCATTGTGTAATACGTCTCGTTTTTAGTGTATACCTGTATAATATCATTACCGAAGGTAACATTCTCAAAAATAAATCTATCCGTTTGGGCCAGTTAAATTAAGTGATAGGATATCTAAATCTATCACAAATACTAAAAATTGTTCTTATATTGAGAATTCTATGTGGAATTTAAAGCATTAAATTTATGTGTAGTATTTCCAGTGTCCGTGAGCTTACTTAAAACGGTTACTATAGTTCATAAACATTTTTTCATTTCGCAGTAAAATTACTATTTTTTAGTTTTCGCTAGCGTTTTCCCAGTAAAAATCAGTTGGTGACATTTCGATTATTTACTCTGCCATGATCCCCCGAGCAGGCTCAAATGAAACCTTCGAAACGTCGGCAGCTTCTTATCTCCCAATAAGCCTTTTACTTCCCTCAAGCGATTATTGCGAGAGCCTCCTAGTCGGAAGGGTTGTTTCACTTGTATTAAAAACAACATGCTGGAGGATTTTTTTTGCTTTTTAATCCGTATACTTGCATAATAATATCGGTCGCTTATTTTTGAGGTGGCGAGGGAATACCTGTATTTAGTAATCTTTATTTGTAATTCATCTGCCCGCTAGAATTAGTTGCCAAAGATAGAAATGCGAAACTCCTGAGCTGATCGTTGGTCCCTAAAAAGTGGAGAAAAGTTAATGCTTCAGTGCCTCATTAAAATAATTCATTGATAGATAAATGTTCCTGTTGCATGTTTGCAGTTTGAAGATTTTATAAATTTAGAATATTCATAAGAATACTTGATGATGAATTTGATTTTGCCACGATTATCATGCACACTTCCCTCTCCTTAAAACATGTCTAGCGATGGGGCATTGGTGGAAGACATATTTAAGGACCAATTGTAACACTGGCTAATGGAATATCAGACGAATGTGTACGCAAATGGACTCTACAGCCAAATTACTGAGAATCCTCCCTCTTAATTTGTACCACATCAGTCAATCCAAGTATTTATTCCAGAAATATAGCCCTTCACTACTACGACGACCACTTCATAGGTCTTCAGCGTCGCTATGTGGAAATAATTAATTTGAGTTAATTAATCATTTCTAGAGCGCCGAAGGTGGTCAATGCCCCGGTTTCCAAGCGTCTTTTATTTGTACTTAAAGGCTCCTTTGGTAATGTTTGCGGCGAGCTCTCGGAGGTTAATATCACACAATCCATCACCGCAATAATCCCAATGTTAAGTTGGACACCACGTAAGCTATTTTTCATGTGGGAACTATTTTCTACGAAGTTATAATTCATGCTCAACTTTATTGGCCACGTCCCAGGTTTACAAATGGTTAATAAATTTGACTATCAAAGCATAAATAACCACGTCATATCAGCCAGGACTAGGACAAACGGTATACTCGTAGATATTCACCTGAGTTATTCAACATGGAGCCGAAGTTATTGAACTCTCGATAGAAAAGATATTTCTTTGCGATAACTTAAGTAATAAAATTAATAGAGGAGCATTGATAGAAATATCCATCAAATCGTTGACATAGATTGCCGACGCGTACATCTCCATATCATTATTGTGATTTCATATGGCCGCTATTATGGCATCAGAATTTTCTAAAATAGACCTTCCTGAGATACGTAGTATTAGAGGGTTGTTTCTATTGGTGAATTAAGAAAAGGAAATCCAATCCTCCGAATGGCTTAAATTCTTACTTTCGCAGTCATGTGAACGACGCACCATTACTGCGTACGTTGCGGTTAGAGTCGAGTTCTTAAGTTCAACTTTTACATTTAATGATAACCGGTCTTAACTTAACAGTAATCTAACTTAAGAGTGAAAAGTCAATGCATCTGTGTAAAATTTCAGTGCGTTCACCGAGCAGTGTGACCCTTGTTCCAACGCTGGAACATAATCTTCAAGAGTGCAGTGAGTTCAGAACGCTGTATGTATGTGTAAAAACGGTGGAGGTAAGGGTTGAATGGTGTGGGGGGGGGGAGAGGTTTTGGTGCCGAGGTAAGAGCAGAGTGGCTTGTGAAGAAAGGTTATAGAGTAATGTTTACTGGGGATGATACGAGGCAGACTGGAGGGAGCGTACTTTCTACTCCGTTCTTTCACCCCCAGATGCCCTAGGGTCACCTCTACATCCCTTCTCCACCCTTCAACCTCCAACACTTCGCCACCCCTCCTCCACAATTCTATTTTTGCATGCACGGGCAATGTTTCGAACGTAGAGGGCACTTGAATAGGACGTTCAAACGTTGTTGTATGCGTTGCGCTGCTCGATAAACTCTTAATATTTTACCCAGTCATATTATCCTTTCGCCCTTAATATTGAAGTTGGGTCGGGGGAGCACGAAGCAATCAGTGACGATGGCTTCTCCTGTGAAACTTCATTTGAAATCTCCTTTTGATGATAATCGTTTCAACGCAGTGGAGATGGTAAATGGTTATCAACCCTCTTAAAATAGATATTTCCTCGCTCCTGCGATGTTTCATGAAGTCGGAAAATAAAATTACATTTCAGATCTGCTCACCCCAACTTCTTCCGTAATTTTCACGAAGTCATTTTGCTAAACGTTTCAAAGGGTGTTTTAGGGCTTCCAATATTGGCATATCGGATGAATCTGAAATAATTATGAATTATTAGCGCAAGATATCACCTCGTTCAAAAGGTGGGTGATGTTAAAATCAAACGAACCTATTCGAGGTGCTTGTAAGGAACGTGTTTATCAAAGGAAACTGTGCTTTTTCCTTTCTTCGACAAATTGTAGTTGCTCAATCTGATTTGTTTCATCGTTTTGATTTAGTTGGCATCGTTCCTGCAGGTGTTTGTAGTTTTGGAGGTTTGAAGGATACGTTATTGCATTTTTTTCGCAACTATGGCGTAGTCTAGTTAAAGTCATCAACTCTGGTTAGGTCAAGTTTATGGTCCTCCAAGCCAGTGGGAAACATTCCACATAAACTTTTCGAATGCTCTTTCTCTTGAGCAGATTTCTCATTAAACTATGGCCGTGCAACTTTTCGATTTGTCTTTCTCCCAGATACCAATGCGTGTGATCAGTTTTAACTTTAGAAATCTGTTTGAAGGCACAGAACAGGTCAATTCTCCGACAATCTATTTATTTCTATCTTAGGTATTAATAAAACGGATTTACTTAATGCCTGTTTAATGAAAAGACAGCTTGAGTTTGAACACTCTACGCTGTAGTATTGCCATCTATGTATCTAAAAATGAGGAATCGACAAATGATGTGCGATTGTAAATCTTTTGACAATTGAGATAGCTTGTGCAAACATTCTGTAGGTAGTTGCGAAAACCATGTCATTGTTTTTGCGTAGTTCTGAGTTCATTTTGCAAGTAGTTTGGTAGTTTTTTATTAAAACTTTTCATTTCTATCTTTTGATACAGTAACTTGGACGATTTTGGGACTAGTTTCGTATTCATTTTCTTTTATCGGACTATATTTACTTTTTAAATGTCATCCGCTGATTTATATTTCTCTTTAATTTATTAGTCAGATAATATTTCATTTCAATTTTAGAATATTTATCTTATTACATAATATCCAGGGTAGTTTTTCGATTATTAATCCTTTTCAATATTTTTTTCTGAGAAAAGCGTTTTGTCGTATGTAATTTATTTATATTTAGGTGTACTTTTATAGCTATAGGTTTCATATTTTTTTATTTTAGCTTCGTATCAATCTATTAACTCCAAATCACACACTTAGTTTTTGTCGACACATTTTAATATTTGTTGGTCATAATGCTTTTTGAGTTTTGTCCATGTAGTGAAATATTTATTCCATTTCCCAAGGTTTGGAAAACGACCTATTACTATCCAGTTACTTGAATGTAGATATATTTTTACTAAGGGCATTGAACTAAATGCTTACTCTCCAAACACAGCATTGCCCTTGAAGGTTATTTTCCGCATTGTTAAATGTCAAAATAAGACTCAACAAGCTCACGAAAGAGGCATGGGTATAATCACAGTGGTATCCTGGGAAAATACTAGTGAAAAAGAGCTAACACATAATATAGAAAGACGTTCTTTTTAATGATATGAAACACCAAACGTAGACATATGTACTTACCTGTACATTACAAAATACTGCATACCTTGATTAAATAAAGTAATGACAATAATTAAAACTGCCTTACTGCGGAAGGCGTCAAATTTCTCTTACCCGAGAAAAGCTCCGCCTTTTCCAACCTCGCCTTAATAAAGCCCTCCATTTTTTCAGTGCTTTAATGAGTAATAATGTGTTCTTTCTCAAGGAAAAGGCCAATAATATTGTGACCTCCATGTATAATGTAACCCCGCTATGGTGATTATTCTTCTGCTGATTGCCACGCTTCCAGCACTTGGAATATTGGGGTTGCAGTGTGGCGTATTCAGCATACCCTTCTTGTATCCTAAATCCAGTGCCCGAAATCATTGCCTGAATTGGCGCCCTCTTGCTGCCTAACGAGTTTGGATACCCTTCAAGATGTCGTCCTCCCTTAATTTCAGCGGTTTTGGTACCTAACTGATGAGTTTGGACGCAGCTTTCGTATTTGGGGAGGCACATCAAAGCAAACATGTGGTTGGTCGCTGCATTTTTTACTGAGAGAAGGGGTTGCTTCGGCAGCAAAGCATTATTACTTGCCAGGCGGTTTTCAGTTCCTAAATACCCCGCTATTCATGCGGAACCAACATTACATGTTTACGGCACAGAGATTATTGGTTGTTGTACATCCAGGGCCACAGAGAAAAACGTCCGCGTCTGCGAGGTACCAGCCGAGGGACGTGAGGGAAGCGGCGGGGAAGAAGAATCGCTCCACCGGGTCGTAAAACTCGTGTGGGCGGTCGGGTGAACGAACGTCTTACGGCCCGGTAGAAATGCTTTCTCGCACGTTTTGCCCCTCGTCACCCCCGGCTCACCTTTCCCCTGGCGTGGCATATGCACGACTACATAGAACCATGCGATGTGCCCGTAAGGTCACTTGAGGGTCAATAATATTCGCGGGGGAGAAAGGGAATAATTACAGCCTGTTCGGTCTTCCTTCCGCCCCACCTCCCATTGCAACCTTCAAGCCAATACTTTTGCCGCAAATGGCAAAATATATCATGAGCCAGTTTTCGCACAGTCCATGACAGTTCTTCAATTCTGAATCACTTCTGGGTGAATATCGTGGAACGCTTGTTCAAGCTATTGTTCTAATAAATGATTTTACGGGATTGTGGCTGTAAAGGGTTGGGTTTATGTCCATATTCCGAGTGTATTATGTCGTACTATCTTTTAAAATGAAGGAAATGCGTAGTACTAGTAAAAATGTTCCATATTTAAAGAAAATCAATAGTATTTTTAAAGTTGAGTTATTTTGAAAAGCAATATAAACTTTGGGTTCTACAAAAATATTATGCTCCAAGAATCGGAAAAATGCTTGGTCAGATGTTATTTTGTGCGGCTTTCTCAATGCTGTCCATTAATGTACTTGATCTACTTACCTACATTATAAGTCCATGCTTTAGCAGAGTCATTGATCTTTGTTCTCCCTATGCTTTCTTTTATTTATACACTGTACATTTTCTTTGAATTTTACATGTTGTATTTTTAGGTACCCCGTAAACACAAATGTTTAGCTCTTCTACCTGGATCCTCACAATTTTGCGTCTCATAATCGTTTGAGAGCGCAGCTCTTTCGAGTTATCCGAACTTTCACATTGGGCTCCCTTCACCGCCCCCCGCCGGAGAATTTTCGGTCCCGATAGGCCCACGAACATCTCACAGCTGGGCTGGGGACGAGGACAGATGATTACGATCGCATTTTAAACCGCACGTTAGCAATTATGGAATGGAATATAGATCATAATTTAAGAATTGTATTCACGTAAGAAAACATTAGATGACCTCAGAGGCGAAAGGCCTTCTCTATTAAAATGCGCTGCCCTTGAAAACAATGTCATTTTGAGCAAAACTACCCCGTTCTTCTCGTTCCCGCGTTCATTGAGTTCCCTGAACGATAACCGGGTGATTAAATTAAAGGCTCACGCCCGAAAGTTATTCTCGTCCTGCTATAATTTTAACTCACGGTTTAATGTCGATAGAAATGAATTTTACCCTTAAAGAAGTCTCTTCAGCCTTGGCTCAGAATCGGTTACCATATGTTTCCTAACCTCATACACGGTACGGTTCGAACTCGCAAGCTTCTCCCGGGGTTCCTTAATTCTCCAACGTTATACCTGTGACCATTTTAGTTCGTTGTGAGGGCATTGCGCGTTTTCTTAAATCCTTTTCGTTCGCGCGAAACGAGTCCGCGGAGCGTACTCCCGTTTAAGTAGGCCAGGCTCGCAAAGTAAAAAATGTTATTCGGTCGGAGTGGCACGGTGCCCGGAGGGCCTCGTGGATGTGATGATTAACAATTAATCGATTCTAGTGTTTTCGACGAGCGCCAAGACTGCCTTCCGTCATCTCCCGCCACCCACACTCTCCACGGCGGGTCGTGATGCGATCGCCGATGTACCGGTGGGACTTTGTCTACGCTTCGCCGATTGACCGACGGAATCGTATTTGCCTCCAGGCTTCGCCTCTTACTCCCAATTAATTTTTTGGTGTGTGAGTCTAGTTCCATTCTCTTCCCACACCGATGTCTCTCTCCGTGTCCGTTGCCTCCACATGATGGCGCTGCGCGCCTGCTGCCACGTGCACCACCGGCGTATTCAATTAGCAGTTGTGCGCTAATCGCCGCCGCCTCTTCGTCTATTTCCCGGAGTGACAGTCATTATCTCTCCGGTCGTCAATCACATTCGGGGTTAAACGCTCGCCGTTCTTCCATCACCCGCTAACATTGTCTCTCATTAAAATTATCGGGAGTCGTCCGCAACGTAAAAGAAAGCAATTACAGTTTTTGTAATGCCCAGGAGTTTAGTTTAAGAGAGTTTTGTAATGCCCAAGAACTTCTTATTTATTCTTAGCTTTTTCTTTCTGCTACCTGTGTAAATGCATAAAATAATATGATTGGGCCAAAGGAAACTGTAAAAAAAGTCGAACTAAATTATTTAATTTACGCAATTTTGTTGCATCTGCGTAGTACCCTGAAAAGGTACCAATTATGCAAGTATTCAATTATCCAAGGTACGAAGTATGCAAGACGAGCTACTGGTAAGGACAGAAATAATGTAAGAATAAAGTGAAAGTGTGACCATATACTAGGTTATTTCCCATGGAAGGTCTGGCGGGCCGATTTGGGAGTGCGCGGGAGCGTGCGCTTAAACCTTTTTTAATTTTAATTTTATTATTGACCTTTTGCTCTGTTTGTGCATGAATATAGTTTTGTTGCATTTTCGAGAGCATTCTTGACAAAATGAGACTAATATAATGTTCTTGTCTGTTTTGCTAAGTCAGATTTTTTATTAATTCTTAGCTCTGTATACTCGGTTAAGTCGCGATTATTTCCTCTCCTTGAATGAATTTAAATCAATCTCTGCAGTTTTCTTTGACTTTTTCTTTTCTTCTTCTTTTGAATAAAATTTCTGCTTGAAGACCAAAGTTGAGGCTTTGCAAATTTTCATTTGCAAAAATACCTCAAAATACTGGTTGCTGTCGCCTCGTATAAACAAATTTACATCGATCTTTTCGGGTATCTAAATCACTTCAATTCATTGTTGTGCCCGTCTAACATCGAAAAAGAGAAAGCATATCTTCCGTCGTTTCGGTTTTTTACAGCATTTCGACCTTTCATAGTTTTAGTATTATTGAATAAGACATATGTATAAGAAGGTATTCCAAGCCATATATTGCCCCGCATCCAGTCTCGAGAGTGTATGAGAGGGGTTGTTGTGCCATCAGCCATTGGAATAGGAAATAGCATTTTAGGTATGCACTATGTACAATGAAAGAAATACGTTATATCTCCTCCTCCAATTAGTCCTTCATCGGGAGGGAAAATTAGTTTCCGGAATAATGTGACATTTTTTCTATATGTTCTGGAAGTTTTTAAGTTGATATACCCTTTTAAGAACAGGTCATACCGGCACTCACTATCATAATAATGATTTGTGGGTTTTCTCAGAAAGAGGAAATACCATTATTAACTTGTATACCCTTTTATTTTCATTTTATATAGATTATTATTTGTCCAATAAACTAGTTCAAATGAGACTATACATGCATGAATTCTCGATACGAGTAGATTCTTCTTCAGATTAAGTTAAATTAAATATTTAACGATTTTTACATGCAAAGGGATCAATGAGGAACGGACGATGTCAAGTATTTTACATCTTTTGCTCAGGTGATTGGACGGTCATCTTTCGTGAAAGGCATGCCGTACTAGAAAAATTAACTTCAACAGTGCTTCTTACAATGGCTTTTCCTTTGGTGCCTACTAAAGCTCATTAAATAAGCTAATGTTTTGATCAATTACATAAAACTCGAAGTTAAGTTCACGATAGAAAAATAAAAGCTAATTTCTTGCGAAGTATTGTCAATTTATGTTCCTTCACGTCGAGCTATATATTAATTTGGGCAATTCAGTTAGAAAAAGAAAATGTCTGGCAGATATCACTCGATATAATAGAAGTAATTTGCCGGATCTCTCATAAAATTAATAAACGGACATATATTAGGTCTATGTAATGAAGAGCAACTGTCCGTAACGTTTAGTATCTGATATTTTATCGAAATCAAGTAAATGTCACTCCATTCGTGCCAAGTTTTTTCAAATACTAAAAACTACGATATTTCATTTACGTTATACTTGTATTGTACGCCGGTGGCCAAACGAAATAAATGTGCATTTTAATAATCCTATAAAGCTTTTAGAAATCCATTGCTTTTTACTTGTAGTCAACATATATTTGTGTTTAAATTTCAACTCTTCTCCAACTAATAATTTAAAATCAGGTATCATTGGAAGGGTCGCACTTAGCCTTGGAGGCCATCTACATTCTGTTAAAGTGAATAGAAAATGGTAGCGAATTTAAGCAGCAGTTGCAGTCATTTAATTTTTGCATTAAAATCTCTAGATTTTGTAACGACTCATCTAGAACTGACAAGGAAAATAAAACTTGTAAAATTTCGCAAATGGTATTTAGGTTACATGCCGTGAAGAGGTTGCTTGGTTTAAGTCTCTCTTCATGCAATACTTGAAGCAACACTTGAAGGACTTAGTGCGCAGCGTTTAATCTTGTCCTAACTTGTAAATCCAATCTCATTACTATTTCTATAATGACTATGATTTATTACCATTGTAATGATTGCATTCCTGATTGTCGGAGGAAATAACGAGTATTTTTAATTATCTGTACTGGAGTATATCTCCCTTATCTAATTTTTGTGGTCTAACCTACCTAAATAGCGTGGGGCCGTAATAATTCCATGTGTGTCATTGAAAAACTCTTATGTTCTAAACTTTGCTAAAAGTTTGTCTCGCTTGTTCTCTACGCATCTCACCCGACTCCCCTCCTAATTCCTCTATTAGGCCTGACGAAAATAGAATGGTTGGGAACTTCGGATGAGTTAAAACGTATGTCGATCGGATTTGGACTCATTGATCGATCACGGAGTTGGTTCGGATTTTGTTGGAAAATATTAGAAACCCGTCCACGTTCTCCGCAAGCTTTTGAAAAAGTTTCGCTGTCGATTGCCGGTGGATTAAAAAATTTCACCGATACGCCTTGTCTGCCGATACACTACACTCTTGCCTCCGGGAGGCTTTTCGTGAAGGAAGGTAAGAGATCTCCGCCCCGTAAATTGAGTTTCTCTCACGAGTCGGTCTCCTCGCACCGAAGATCACGTCGAATCATTTCCTACGTCCGCCAGCTGCGCGTATTCCAACAGGTGGCAAGTCTCATTAGCGCTGCTCCTGCGCATCAGAAACCGCTGTCCCACTGACCCCGTCTTTGCTGGGAAGGGGCAAGTACATACGGCCCCTTGCCTTGCTCGGTACCGCTCGGTAGGTACTCCGTTCGAAGCCCGAACAGGGCCGCTCTCGCAGCATCGCCTCAAACAGCGCACACTCAAATCGCGTAGTCTGCGCCGAAGGAAAAGTTTTTCCTCCGTTAACATCCTCGGTGAATAGATCGTAGTGCCCTATGACATTCGGTGGTCATGAGCGTATGGATTTCGAAATAGAAATCCTAGATGGAACAAGCGTGATTAATAAGGTCACGATGTGTTCCAGAGTGCATCGCAACACTGTGGTGGTCTGAAGAACCCAATTATTCTGTGTGATGGGAATATTGTTCTATTACTTGGAGTCGTCGAAATGTTTTTCAGGGTGGATGCAAAAACTTATTCCTATTTATCCATGGCACTTTGATAACTTCACATTCATGTTATACCACGTTTGCGCGTCTTCGATTCCAGCGGAATCGAAATTGACCAAAATTTACAGAAAATATACATATAACGGAAATACTTAAATACTAATCCTCTGGGTGCATCGCAATAAACACCCAATGTATCGCGAGTGTTGTCGCGCGAGAAAACTTACGGAAATATTTGCTTAACAATGATATAAATCGACGGATAGCGCTAGATTTTAGTTCAATTATTCATGCACTATCAAAACCTTGCATTCATAAGCCCTCGATGTTATCTCTTTCAAGTGATAGTATTGCGATATTGAAATATTTTAGACCATACGCAATGCCATCTGATATCAATACGTATGTGACACATATTCGAGAATACACTGTCATGCTTGTTTTATCTATTTTCTCTCAAATTAAGGTGGTAAATGACAATATTCCAAGGCTGGAATAGAAAAAAGGACGACGGGAATATGGAGAAGTGTGCGTGGATTTTGGACGAAATGAAAGCTTCGCAGAAAATTTCAAGAATTAAAGATGGGAGTAGTTTAGACCATAGGTAATTCAGACTCACAGATCAAATGTTGCCTTGCTGGTTTATTATATTTTCGAATGCAATGATTATTAAAAACTGTCGATGTTATATGAAAATGGTAACGTTAATTTTGGTACCTGTATTTAAAAATATAATTATACTACCGATAGTTTTTGGTATCACGTCGAAAATATAACGGTTGGTCAGTTTAGTTTGGTAAACACTGCAACATGGCATCTTACCTTTCTTTTGTTGTTCGCTTCAGTTTGCGTTTCGTCAGATTTTAAACGCGTCAAAGCTCGCATCCCAATTTATTTTCAGGCGCAGTTATGTTGACAATTTTCTGTGCTCGTGTTCTGCAACAGTTTAGACTTTCAAAAGAGGTTTTTCCAGGAATGTTGCACGAAATGAATGGACGGAGATGGCGCTTAATATTTTCGGCCTTTTATTGAGTATAATAGAATACGGTACCTTCAGTTAAAATATCAGTTTGGCTGATTCCATTCATTCCTTCATAGCAAAATATTTTTTAAGTGCTTTCTTCCTGGTTGTGCTTAATTTTTTGCCCATTTTTCTGAACGCAATAGAAATAGCGTGGTTTTATATTACCTAGTGAAGCAGTAATACACAACATAGTTATCAGGATGAAGTGTATACATTTTCTAAATGAAGCTATCCAACCACAGTAATGCGAACAAAATTTTCGACAGTATGGACCGTACCGAAGTCAGCTTAAAAATTAAATCTCTTTAACAGAGGAAATCCGACGTGAACCCAACACAATTCAGGCAAACGTGAATTAGTCGATAACCTAGCCAAGTAACGAGCTGTAATTGTTCGTTGGTGAAAAATTCTACTTTCACAGAACCTGATTTTGACATCGAAGTGCTCATTAACTGTGTTGAACGAGAAATCTTAAGAAAATGCACTTCACATTGAGGTTCACGGTGTTCCCGTCGAAGGTGTAGGCTCTCGAATGCGAAATGGGCCAGGCCATCAGCTGGTTAATTGGCTGCTGACGGTGGCTTCAAACAGGAATTCTAATTTCCTTGAGCTCCTCATCATCTCCATCCCCTGCGCCTGCACTCTACTCTGGGCATCGCTCGTGCTCGCCGTGCAAAGAGTAAAATTTGTCTTTCTCCGCGGAACGCGCTAACCAACCCTACAGTTGACGTAAATGGGTCTCACCTGGAACCCCCATTTAGAGGCCACAAAAGGAAAAGGAATGTAAAATGCCTCACGGCGTGAGATGGCCGAATTGTTGTTCGGAAAATTGATGGTGGTGAAAGGGTTTACCTTAAGTGGTCATGAGGCTCTTCATGCTTTCACGTTGCATCAGGTTTCTAGCTCACTAGCTACTGCAAACAATAAACCGAGTGGAATATTTGAATGACAAAAATATAACGTGATTACATCACATTGCTTGTTATATTCTTCCCAATTCATATTGGTAATTTTCTCGAATTATTTTGGTGATTAATTCGACCTAGTATTCTTGCATTCAGTGCAAAATTTTGTCTACGTTGGCAGTTTTAAGCGTTCGACTCTCCGTTTTCTATTCTTAAGGAATCTCGCTCCACCCAATGCTGAAGACATGAACATATTCATGCTGATTTTTGTAAGTCAACATCCCCAAACTTTTTACGTTTCAAATACATCGGTCACGCAGAGTAGACTTCGTGTATAATTGTAAAAAATGAACTCCTTATGTTCCTCCCTACTTGAAAAGTTCTTTATCATCGGATACCTTAGTCATGATATGTGCAATGTCAGCAATAACTGTCGCAGACTCGTGAATCTCGCGTAATATCATAATATCTGGATTCTACCCAGTATCACTAGATACTGCATTTATAGCGAAAATGACACTCTTTGATCATTTAATAATTTGGGTGATTCGTTTTTAAAAAGCGGATTCAATATCTTTTCTTGCTCAACTTCATCCTCGTACACTATATTCTCGAAATCCTCACTCCACATATCCATAGTTGGCATATCCTGGCTTCATGACTGACCCTTAAAAATTACTGGTGAATGGTGAGGCCGGGAATTGAACTTTGGGTTAGAATAATTAGAATTATAATTAAAAGCAATTTTTGATAGCCTTCAAGCATGTAATAATGCATTGGTATTTATTCGGATTGGCCACTTCAAAGAAATGTATTATCCCCCCATTACAATTATATTTAGAGTAGACATATTGCGCTATAGTTAACTTTTAATGCATTTTAATACTACACCTCTGGTTCTAGCACTTTCAAGTGTAAATAAGAGCGAACAATGCCTTGAACCAAATCAACTGAATCAAATACCTTGGTCGATTAGATAAATATGCCAGAAGTTTTTTTCCTTTGATTAATGGCATTTGGGAGATTAGATAACCATGGTGCCAAAATCAGATCAAACTGTGATAGTATTTTCGGTAAAACCATTGCTGATGTTAATAAAATAGACATTTGATTTGTTGAGAATGCTTAAAAGTCTTTGTCGTGGAACTTATTTCAATTATTTTTGTCACAGGGCATAGTCTAGATATAGCCCTATAATTTCTTCATTCAGATCTGTACCACCTTTTAACTATTGGATAACGGCCTCCGTCTTTGTCTCTCTGGCCTCCTTGTTCAAACATGGAAAAACACCAGTTCTCACAGACGTACTTATTAGAAGTGCAATGATGAGATTAATGCATTTCTTCAATATGCTCTCTCTAACCCTTAAAAATATCCTTACTGTGATTGTTTATAAGGAAATGCGCTTACTTTCTATTTCATTGGTATTAGTTGTGATATGAAAATTAAGAATGGTTGGAGGTTATTATAATAACTGTTTTCATGGTGCCATGAGGGATACCCCTGGCTAGTTTTTGACCAAAATTTACTCAGTATGTGTTGAATATATTGTTAATTAATTATTTTCAAATCAATATTATGTTTACTTATGTCATATCTCTTTATCGATGAACCATTCCTTGAAGTTTCATTGACAACTTCCATTCATTTCTAATGCCATTCGATACATTTCTTTTTTTAAGTAAATGGTTAATTTTTAACTTTATTTCTAAGCAGGTAACGTAGTTTCAACAGTCAACACACACATATACTTATACATGTGTGTGTGTGTGTGTATATATATATATATATATATATATATATATATATATATATATATATATATATATATATATATGCCATGCTTTCAAAATAGTACTAAAAAGCGGTGGCATAGAATATTGAAGAAAACAGCGTTAAAATATTTCTCAAAAAGGACGCCCAAGTGTTGATGTCTCCACGGCCGTAGCTCGAGTAGGTAGGAGAGATTTAATCTATTAACACTGCAAGCATCGCGAAATTTAAAACACTTTACAAGATGAAATATGTGTATTTCCCCAATATCTAAGTGGGAAAAGCCACGTTTTGTTTTATTGGTTTTCAAAACCGAAAATCAGCTATGACCGAACTGTGATTATGTTATTCATCACAACATGTCGTAGTGAAATAATTAAGTATTCTCATCATCACATGAGACCTTGTTACCGTAATGCATACACCTAGCTCTATGAAGTGAATATGCATGTATTATTTTTAGATGAACATGGCATTCATTAAAGTGTTTTGAACTTTTTTTTATCATTTTCCGTTGTTGTCTACCACAGCTTTTACCACAGCTTTACATTTAATTGTAAATATATCGGTATCTTCCTTAAATTTTAAATCATACTTTGATCTAGCTAAAAAAAACTGTTCAGGGAATCTAAATTTCGTTTCTCTTTACTCCAAAATCCGACTCAATTGATGGCTTAATTCTCACGTGTTAATCATTGTCCTGCAGGTGCCATTTGCCTATGCGGCTTATTTCACGGATCTTTTTTTCAGCAGTGGACTCAAGTTTAATTTAACGTTCTTAACCTCGTGTGTTTTGGAACAAATTTAATTTTGCTTTACGAGTCGGTGGCGTTTCACAAGGAAAGTGAATTTCTTTTCTGCGTAATGGGCCGTAAGCCCTTAGTTTTTACCTCGCTCAAAAGAGTAAGGAGACTTGAGGATAATGGAAAAATCTTTCCCTTGGAAAACGAGGCGAAGAATTTTTTTTTTAATAAACTGGAAAATGACTCCAGCACTCATGGAAGGAAAACGCGACGGAAAAAACCCAAGGAAGTCGAAGTATTACGCCATGAAGACCCGAGTTCTCTTTCAACGCTGGACTTATTCTTTGCTGTACATACGGTGTTGCATCTGCTGCGTTGTGTGACATTTGTGCAGTAACGAGCCCCGAGACATGCGATACAATGCGATTTTTGAATGCAATTCATTGCAGTGTTGGTAAGAAAATTTACTACTTACACTCCATGCTTAATCACCGATTATTAAGGGTAATAAATATGAGGATTGGTTTGTAACAGCTCCCTTAGCTATCCGGTTACCTAAAAATCTCTTTCGCTACTTGGGCTGCCATCTTCTGCTTCACGTAACTCGCCCTTTTTTCTCCACCGTATTTCTTCCCTTCCATTATTCTCACAGTATTGTTGCACAGAATGTTTTCGTGTCTCCGAACGTGTCCAATTAGTTTTCATTTTTCTTCCTGCCGGCGTCCTCCATGAGGCTCTCTCTTCACCCAGTCTTTGAAGCACTTCTCTGTTTGTCACTTTGCAATCCATTTTCTCATAATTTTTCGATAGCAATTAAGTTCCATCGTCTAAAATATTTTCTCTGCCGCTCATTCCACGCCTCCCATATTCAGAGAAATATAATCCTTACGTAAGTTATACTGAATTGCTTCCAACTAATCTTGTTTTTACTTCCCGTTTGTTCTTATACTACTTGAAAGTGCTTCTTCTGATAGGAAGCCCTCTTCGCCATTTTATTCTGCTTACTGTCTTCCTCTTGCATATTCCATATTGCTGTCTGAGTAGCAAAGCTGCTCCACTTGTTCCAGTGAGAATTTCCCTTATTCTGAGATTATCTTCTTTGTTTCAATGGAAGAATATCGCCTTAGTTTTATCGTTGTTTGTCTTGAGGTTGTATTTTTCCATTATCTTTTTCAGGAGGAATAGTTTCCCCGTCTCTCTTTTCCTTCCCTATCAATATCACTCCAACATCCACATTAACGGAAAAACCATCATTAGTGGCGAATTAACACTCGGAGAAGCTTTCACCTCCCCTGCCCTCTTTGCATTTTCCGTTGTTATGTTGTTTCTTTTAGCTCTTCGTAATTGCTTCCCATTTTTGCGTCCCTAATCAAATTATAATGTCTTCTTCTTCATTTCCATCTCCTTCCTGAACGCGCCCTTCGGACATTTTTACCTGCCGCCAATCGTTCAGTAAAATGTACTCAATTCAATTCAATTTTCTTTTAGCTCTCGTAAAACTTCTTTCTTAAAACGTCTTTCACATTCTCTCCCGTAGCTCGTCATTTTTTGTTTTCCTGTCCATTCACTCGTCGATCTTTTTTTCCATTGCCAAAAGTAAAAGTTTTCTAGATTTCTCTCCATGTTCTTAATGATTGTCGGTTTTTCTGATATTTATGATGCTCCAAACAAAAATTTCAGCAAGACTCAATTCTACATTCAAGCTAGTGGATTGTAGTAGTTATTTTATGTGGAATGCATTGATAGGTCATGTATATGTCATTCTGATAAAAGTGTCTGAATCTTTAGTCTTAAGTACGCTCTACCAAATGCATCAGGATCCCTCCATGTTTGATTTTTATAGAAATTGGCATCCAATCTAAAATGTTATACATGCTCTTACGGCAGTGGAAAGCTACTCCCTGAGGAATTCTGGATCAATGGTGCAGATAACACGTTTCTCGCGAAAAATTGAATCGCGTGCGCCATTATTTAAGATATTTAATAGCGTTAATATATCAGAACATGCAATTTTTGTTTGAATTAATAAACTTGTGAAAAATAGCAAAAGATGTACAATTTCTAAAATTGACGCGCCAAAATTGGCCCAAAATATTTCAAAAATGAATAAGAACGCTAGAGTTTACACATGATTTCTGTCTATGAACTAAGAATAAATGTGTGTCATTACTCCTCATCACTCTGTATCAGCAATTGAACCTAGGTGATACATTTACTCGTGCATTCCCAATCCAACTTCCTTAATTTAGTATGTTCCCTTCTGAAATTCTTATTTGTCTCTCTTCTTGGCAAACTTCATTCCATATGATCGCAACTTCATGGTATTTTACTAAGGGTACTTGTTCCTGTCTCTCTATAATCATCTTAAGCTTGTCTTATGCCTTAGCCGCTATCATTACTTTTCTCTTCTACAAATCACTCACTAGTTCACCTGTCGTCTGCATCTTCCTAGTTACAAAGACAAGCATGGGTCTCTCTAGCCTTCCAAGGTTCTCTCTGATAAATATCTCAAATAATTATTTAGCTATCTGGTCTCTCCCATCATTGAAACCGATCAGGTTTTTTTTAAGTCTTCCTCTATTTTTATTTCACTCCACGAAACACTATCCTGCTCACAACCTTTGTATTTTGGGCGGTAAAATTAATTATTCTTAGAATATTACTCTTTTAGTATTATTTTTCTCTGCTACCGGCACCACATTACTTTTTGGTGGTCATGTTCTTGTTTCATATATCATTGACTTGCTCTGATACTCTTTGTATTGCATGCTCTCCCATGGTGTACGAGTAGAGTACCTCTCGTGCATTACCTCTGCTAAAATGCCATTACATCTCAGTACAATCTTTTTAATCTCTTTCCCTTTTTTAGTCTATTTTAATCATACCTATTTAGATCTTTCTTAGTGTCCTTAGTTAAGTCTTCATCCCATTCCTCCCTTTCCAATTCATTATTCCCTTTCTCCATTTGCATTTTGTGTTACATACTTGTAATTACTCTATAATGCCGTTTTCCTATTTTCAAGTCGCCTGTTCCTGAATTAATTTCTCCATGACCTTGCACTCCCCTCTCACCTTTTTGTCATGCTTGACTTCTGTTGGTAGTGCTGTGCATTTCTACAAGACTTCCCATCCTTTGTAGTATTCCTCCCTCCCCTTTTCGTTACATTCCCTTGCTATCCAATTTTGCCTTGCTTTTGCTGTTGTGAGTAAAATTTAGGTTTATTGCTTGGTTTTCGGAAACCCTCTGTCCCAATGTATGACTCAAAATACTTCAATTTATTTTTCATACATTTTTTGTACTACTACTTAATTCATTCCCACTTTTTTATTTTTTGAGTTAATCTCTTCTCTCTCTTGTTCCTCCGAGGCTTTTTCTAAATCTTAACCTGAATATCTTCCGTTCGTCACATCCGAGGAAATAATTGAATCTGTCTCTGGTGGGAAAGGACTGATAATGGTTGAAGATTGGAAAGCGGAAGTAAGTGAACATGGGATTAAGGTAGGGGAGTGTGGTTTAGGATAAAAAAATGACCACGGACAGAAAGCATTGGAATTTTGTAGTCGTAATAGTTGTCATAACTGACACACATTTTCAACTCCGTAAAAGGTGGAAGTGTTTTTTGCTGGGGAAATTTGAGGATTATCAGACTATAAGGTATTATGGTTATTTAAAAATTTAAGATTGGCGTAATCAACTTCCTAGGAGTGCATGTGGAGTGAGACCATAATTTAGTTCTAAGAAGACGAGGAAGAAAGATTGTGCGTAAAATTTTTCAATGGGAAGATAAGGAAGTTTCAGGAGGCAGGAAAAAATGTCCAAGAGGAGACAATGGGTTGGATACAGGACAAGAAAGGTGGGAATATCTCATATTCAGGATATACGAAGCTGCAAATGAAACGGTGCCTATGTAATTTCTCACTTTGCGCTGCCCCTTTGGTTTTCTGTCGAATTTCATTCGAGCTTAAATTTTTATCAAAGAACATCAGTAGGGTATCCAAATTAATCCGGAGTCGAATCCGAATCGTCCGTTTAGTGGCCATGTGCTCTATCAACTGGGCTAACACTTCCTTGGGAAAGTGTTCGAAATTCAAAATTATGTACCGCAAAACAGAACAGGTATTGGGACGTGTTATAATTTTCACACTGATCCAACATAGTGTAACGTCCTATGATCGTGGCAAATGGCAATCACTCCATGGTGATATTTATACGTACACAGCACGGTTCTCCCGGAATGCGGTAAGGTCTTTGAATAGGCATACATGCTTCTGACAGGGCATTGCAGAAGCTTTGCACAATAAGCGGTCGTGAGGGCGTGTGGTGGGCAATTTTAGGGCGCAGACCGTGAGAAACGGGGGAAGGGGTCCGTGCGGGTGAGATGCGTTCCAATATGTCAGTGATATTTTCCTTCATGATTGTCTTCACCTAGCGAGGGGCTCGCCCTATTTCCTCCATTTTACAATTGAAATAGAAACGCAATCAATCCTTTCATTACAGATTAATCCTGGCATTAGCCCTCCTTGGCGACAAAACTAAATGCGTCACTTGATCGCTTTAATAAGCATACATCTCCTCCTCGCTAAGGTTGTCGAGGGGCACTAACACGGGGTCCTTCGAGAACATTCGCCTTTTTGGCACTCTTGCTCCTTATATTTTTCTTCAAGGCTGGAGTGTTTAATTTCTCTCATTTAGTTGAACTCAGTCACAAGGATGTTTCTTCAATTTTTTAAGCCTTTCCTCACTGCATTGGTGATAGCAACTTTTACTTTTTTATCCATTGATGTCACATGCTTCATGAGTAAATTGGTCCCCTAAAATCACAACTTTCCATGACTAAATCGCGTCTTTGTACGTTAAATTAAATGTACTTCGTTTCGTCCGCGGCACACAGGGGCACACGACTTACGTTTTCCCCTGCATAATAGTTCCGCTGTGAATTGGGGGTAGGTAACATATGAAATGAATTTTTAGTCTAATATGCACTGAATCAAGTAGAGCATCGTATCAAAAAAGTTACAATTTTTAAATAATTCTCATTTGCAATGAACAAAAATACGATGTTCAACTATTTTCAGTTCTGTGTCAATTTTCCGATGCTTGCCAAATTAATTATTACTCGGTACTCACCATGCTTTTATCAATATTGTTGCAAGGAATACTCGTATTTGAGTGTGTCTATTAATGCTCACGTATTGACCACGAATAATCCTCTATTTTGGTGACATTTGCCTATTAATCTTTTCTCATTCACATAATTGTAGTCTATGTTGGGGTATAATTTAGATAGTAGAATTTACATATTTGTATTCGTGCATCGAATAAAATTGATGCAACTGCAATTATTTTTGGGTTTTGGATTAAAATGCCTAAAAAATTAAAAACGGGTTTAAGAGACGTACGCATTTAATTTTCATCTCAAGTTAGTACCATTATTGTTACCGCCGAAAATGTATATGCGCAACAAATTATTTTCCTTCGTGACGCATTCGAAATCCCTGTGCTTTTACCGCTTGCTGAACTTCATACAGTATTTCTAAGTGTTATCGCGTTACCATGGGAACAAGACCTTTATCATTTTAAGCGTGCAGCGTCGAGTGTTGGGTAAACTGATGATTTCGCTTCTAGTTATGTGGTATCCCCGCAGTTTAAGTCAATTATGGCAGAAGGTACTGTAAAAAGTCGCCCGGAAATATTAGCGTTGGCTCTGAAATTCTGCGTCATCTGTGATGAATGCATAAGGCGCCTACTTTAAGGTCGCAGCGTGTATTGGCTTATTCGAATGGGATCCCTATCAGAGGGATTATTTGACTGTATTTATCGACCAACAGGTACCATTTCCATATCTGAGAGGATGATTTCTTTCATGATTTGAAGTGTCTCAGTGGGGTGTTTTTATTTTCCATTGTTTCCGACAAATACTGCTATCCTCAGAGCGCTGAATACAAATTTTCTTTGAACGTAGCGACGTTAAAATCAATCGACGTAAGTACCTTCATACATTTAGAAGACAGTCTTGACTATTTAAAAGTTATTATTGCGCAATAGGCCTATTATGTTACATTAAATGTGCTACGGCATCTAAATATAACAAAGTAAATGATTTCGTACGTGAATATCTTCTAGGTATCTCTCGTTACGTTTGCCCACAGATTCCAGTGAATTACTTGTAAGCGCACGATTTCCAAAAGTAATTTTCCTGTAATCGTTTAATATTCCTATTCACGTAATTTTGAGAGGAATAAACTACTTCACAGAGTTCGCATGAATAAATAGTCGCAAAAGAGTATTTTATTTCCACCATGTTTTTATGAGTATTGATTCTTACATTTCTGCTATCGTTTTATAGTTTGCCAATTTTTTTCCAATCAACCTACTCTTTTCTGGTGGCGAAATAAAATATTTTTCCTCAATGTTTGAGTTGTAATAATGCACACATTTATACCTTATATTTATTTATTTACTTCTTCAATATATATCTCGCGATTGACCTGCATATTATCATTTTTTTCCGTAAATACGTGTAATGCCAACTCATCATAAGTTGCAGCAGATTTCTCTTCTTTGTTTTGAAACAACTGGCTATGCGGGAATTGTGAAAATTTTGGAGGAATGCATAGAGCTAAATTATTGTGTCTAAAATGTGTTCCACTCTCCCATAGAATGAGCGGACAAAATGCAGTGTGGTTATATGTATTTGTACTCCTCTTGAGCCTGCCTACAAACCTAAACCTATTCCGGCCTGTAGCGTTTCGATTTTTTTGGCCGGTGTTAACTAAACCATCCTTCGACAGAATAAATATGAATTTCGTCATTTTCTTTCACATCAGTCACATGTTGGTAAATGATCAACAATTAATTTTGGTGTTTGCAAAATTTGAATTTTCCTCGAAAGTTATGTTCAAAGCCCCAATGATTTGGATCAGTGACCTGGACAAACACGAAAATTTACCGGTAAAACCTGGAAGATTCGGGGGAAAAGAAAACTCAGATTTGCTGGACATCCTGAATTGTATAGAAAGTTCCTTTCCATGAGAATAGCAGGCCAATGAAGGGTTGGGAACATTAGTTAACGCAAATATCCCGCATATTGAACACAGAGAGAGAGAGTTAATTTAAAGAT
The DNA here is from genome assembly GCF_022747635.1 of Hetaerina americana. Lineage (NCBI taxonomy): Eukaryota > Metazoa > Arthropoda > Insecta > Odonata > Calopterygidae > Hetaerina > Hetaerina americana. Next base: position 7,859,894 of record NW_027286292.1, on the reverse strand, counting down.
GAAACTAGGACCAACGGGTTGAAATATTTCCCGGAGGTGATAACTTCAAATTGCTAATTTCGTCCGCTGTGAATATGTCTGTGGAAAGAAGGGTTTTGGCTCCCTTCCCCGTGACCATTCCTCGTGACCAATTCTGATGCAAAATTTCTAGCTTATGATTCACTTCGGACGGCATGGTGTCATTCGCCCCGGAAATACGATTCCGTAGGAAACCTTTCTTTTTCGAGCCGTATGTTAAACATTACGGAATATATAGCGCTCATGACCCCCGTGGGATGATATGCCCGCCGTTTTGTTCTTTGCCAGCGATGCCGAGCGGTTGACACGGCTGTCACACGTCGAAACGCAGATTTATTCATCTTGCCACTCACTCAAGGAAGTGATAGCGATTGAGAGCCAAAAATTATGCCCCACGAATCGGCGCCACCATCACTCGGCGGATTGACAGTGAGTGCTCCCTTTAAAACGATTAGTATATTCAAATCAGTATCCCTTTCGTCCCCCCCCCTCCTCTTCAATAATGCATTTTATTGCTGGCTGAGAGGATTGATATGCATGATTCTAATTGCAATTTTCAATTCTCCTTACACGTTTTTATCGGTGTCTTCAGAGCCATTAATTCACACAGGCGATCGTAGTCTGACATTCGGCAAATCTTCAAGCCAATTAGCGGCGTACATTCAAAGTCGTAATATGAAAGTGTAATATTCACAAGGTACATGCTTCAAGATGCTCCACGAAGGTATTGAGAGTACGAAATATGATCCGGGAAACTTTACTAATTCTTCGATCTTTTTAGTATTTTCATCCGATAGCTAAACAACAACTAGGGGAAATATACTTTGCTCTGCCTTCCCAAGGTGATTGGGGAATTGCATTCTTTCATTACGAATTTGGATCTTTTAAGAAGTGGCTGCAGTACTTTTTATTTTCTTTTAGGACTGTATGAATTAATGTCTGCCCACGAATATTTTTCTCCTTCCAGTCAGCTTAATTTTGCTCATTCAATTTTCTTGTTTGCCGGCAGTATCGCCTCCTTTTTTGCGTCTCCGAGCACTGCATAAATCATCCCTATCTCATATATGCAATTCCAAGGATGTCCGCCGGAACCTTTTGAAGTTCCCCCGGGCCAGTTAATTTTTTCCATGTGTTATGTGGGAGGAAGCGGAAATTTCCCGTTTCATTTCCATCCTCGGAATATTATTCGACCTCACAGCGCTGCCGACGAAAGAAACGAACCGCTGTGTTTTCCCCGTCCAGGAGCCTTTTACGAGCACCCAGGAAAAAAAACGCAAGCATGATCCGATTTGAGATTTTCCCAGGTTAACACGGAAACTAGATCAAGATCCTCTTTACCCAGGGAAGCTTTGTGTTGTTTAGGTTTTCATTCCCACGCTTTTCCGCCATTGTTTGCCATCGTATAATATTACGTGGCTTGATATTTTTTCTGTTTCCTATTACGCGAGCATTGTGCGGAATTCAAAGTGTCAAAGGTTCTTTTGTCCTCCATAGTCTTTCTTAGTATGGAAACCACAACGTTAGCACTAAGGGGAACCTAGCCTCTCGGTACTGTGTTGCATCGAAACGGATTTTATTTTTAGGGGACATCCCAGTTTCGAAAACGGCTCCCATTCCGTCCACACGTAATATCATACAGCAAAATTCATTGGGGGAATTGAGGAGAATTGTGATGAAGGGAAAGAGAGCGTCGTTTTAATATTCGAAAGCCTGGGTGGAGAAATGCTGGAGTCACGTAGATCAAATGAGCGTCCGAAAAACACTAACCGTTTGAATTCAACACTGGCGCAGCAAACATGATTTCAGAGCCACATTGCATTGGTTAGCGAGACCAAAACTAGAATTTTTAAGTGAAATTGACTTGCGAAACGTTCGAGATAAAAGTAATATTTTTTCTCTCGCACAATATGTGGTCGCAACGGCAGGAAAGGTATTGTTAGGTAATTAGAACTTCCCGCGTGCCCGGAAACACTGGTTCCACTAATGGACACTGGCATAGCACAACCTGCCAAACATCCGTTGGCGGATTGTAAGGTGGGATGTAGAACTAATCCGCGAATCTGGAAAAAAATTAAAGGTTGTTCATCCATTCTGTCGTAATTATTGTGGTTGGCTTCTTTTCTTTTCGGTAAATTATAACTTAAGCTAACACTGTGATGGGGTTAGCTAAAATGACCGATTGTTTGAGTTCCGGGAAGTAAATTGATGTAAAAGCTGTTGCTACCCAGGAAACCTTTCTGTTTAAGTGCAGGAGAGAGATGAGTGCCAGCATTTCAATGGAGGCGACGAATGAAAGCTCACTTGAGCTCGGCTTGTGTGTGAAAGAGCGTCCGGTCCAATGCGGTATGCATTATTCGTCGAGCTCGAAGTGCTCTCCGGGCGCTTCAATGATTAACTTTATGAAAGGTCTCGTCAAACTGGGTGTCGCATTTTCAAGAATGCGAAGTGGTGCGCGCGGGTTGTGTGTCCGAGCTTTATTGATGGGAGTAGTCCGCGCGCGGGCCGTCTGCGTTTAATTAATGGTCCAAGAATGAATGGCAGTTGTGATGATGGACTCGATTTGCTGCACGTCATGAATAATTCCCAGTGGCAGAAGTCTCCTTCCTCGCCTTTCCGATCGCTCTCCACTCATGTCGTGGAGCGAGGCCGTAAGGTCACTCCCTCGAGCAGTCATACCCGGAGTGCATTTACCCTTCCCCTCCCCCTCGTCCTCACTCATACGCACCGCGATTTTTTATTTTTGTCGAGACTTCGTGACCAACATTCTGGGAATTTCTTCCAGAACTGGTTTTAATTTTTTTTCGTGCCATCGGTCGTGGGTAATCAATGGGGAGGGGGGTTTACTTCATTGCATCTTTCACCGTTCTCAAGGCTCGGTGAAACCTTTGCTTTTGCTTTGGATTTCCGATTATATGGATCTATCGTAAGGATTAAAGCATTACTTATTTGTCAATTTTTCGCCAGTATCAACTGCTAAGATTTTATGGGATTCCCGTCAATTAAGATGGATTCAATCTGATTCTTATTTTTTTCTGGTGTCCGATAAATGGCAAGTGGTGAAAAATTAATAGAACTACTTGTATAACGGCAGAAATGTGATTAATTTGCACGCGAACGTATGTGCTACTCTCATCGGTGCGAGTGTGGGCAATATTCAAATAATGTTACCCGGGTACCTCCGTCGTTATTCATAAGTCTACATAATTATTTCTGTACAGTGCTTGGATTTCACTATTTTGACATTTATTGTGGTGTTTTAACTCTTTAACTATGAAATAAACTTTCCTGGCGCGATACATCAGTCGTTTTCTTGTTTTAAGTCAACACAATTGTTGTTCATTGCTCGTGTAAAAACAGGCATTGGATATTATGCAGGCACTCGAGGAAATACTTCAGTGTTGTTAAAATTGCGAATTTTTAAGTGTCTAAAAATTTAATCTATCCGTGTCATTATGGCTAGTTTATCTTCAGAGAACCTCTCGCTCATTAATGTCCACTGACAAAACGTGAAAATCTCTTTGGAGCCATGTTCTAATTTCTGAGCCTCCTGACTGGGGAACCTGGAATCGAATCTCGGTGGCTGTGGACACACACCTCCAGCTTCGCTCTATCTGTGTGATTATTCGAGTAGCAGGACTTTATTTATTTATTGTCGATGTCAAAATGCCAATGTCATTTGACCTTTTATCTCTTTTGCTGAAGTAGCTTGTGACATAAACAAAATTTCAATCTTTTTTTTGGGAAAATTTTACGTGACTAAAAATCTACAGTTCTGTCAATGTCGCAGTTAGAGCTGCGCTAAGAAATGTCATCTCAAAATGTTCACAGAAAACTTTACGTATCTTAGTATATTGATTGGATGCAGCTGAAGGGGGAAGAGAATGAATGGGGAACGTAGGGGTAGTAATGTGAAATGGGGAAACTACAAAGCGATTAAAATTGACGAAATTAAGGAATATCTTAAGAAATGTGTTTAGAAAATGTCTGGAGTAATTAGCCTGAAAGAGAGAAGGCTGGGTGGCTGCAGAAACCAGGTTTCATTTTAAACGTGGATCGCATTTTCTTACAGGGCACACCTCAAGAGTATGTGTTCGCAATGCTTGCCTTGAATCAGATTTTTTATACACATACCTTACCGTGTGGCGAATACTATATTTTCGGCAGTAGTCACCTGTAGGCATTGAGGCGAAGAAAATATTGTGGTATTCATCATCACAGGCTACTAGTCATAGAATTGGTTTACCTTTCCTATGCCCTTCTCCTCGTCAATCATTTCACTGGTTATTGCTTTCTTGGTCGTCTCCCATCGCTTGCTTTTTGTCGCTCGCCCTCTAGCCATTGAACGCTTGCCATCCGTGTATCCTTCCAGCACTGTCTTCAGTGGATCACCGACCTTCTGGATGCACGAATTCATTTTTCTCTCTTCATCTCTTTATCCCATTGCCTTCATTGGATTTGACAAGGGTAAAGGAGACAGCAATTCGGCAAGATTATTTAATGAGACGCGACCGTGGTTTCGACGTCAATCGCCATCATCAGATGGCGTTGGATTCCAGCCATTCGTTCATTTTCAGGTGATCTCATTCATCAGGATCATGTTTTCGGTTGATTTCATTCTGGTCCTTCCGCTCGGCAGGTGGAGATGAATTTCATTCATTGGGTTCAGAACTGCATCCTCCCTACGAATAACCATTTCGATAGATGCCACTTATGGCTCGGATTCTATCATTCGTGGAGTACTGCATCATTTAATGTGTGTAATCAACGGCGTCTTCACCTGATGTCACCAACCGTTGGGATTTTTTCCTGGTGGCTTAATTCAAATGAAAACTTACGAAATGTGCACATGATAAATTCTCTAACGCCTTTGTCGAATTGAAATGCATTACTGTACATGCGTACAAGATTAGTGAGTGAGAATTCAATCGTTTATGTGCGTCGGTGTAGGTGTGTATAGTATATTGGTTGATAATGCATATGGGAACGCAAAGGAAGTTTAGTTCGATCTGGAGTTCCCGCGGGCTCCTGAGTCCACTCGTAGTCGTGCCCGGCTTGATTGGTCGAAGGTCGTTCGGAATTCACGGATGTGCGTTCCTTGAGCGCCTTGCCCTCACGGCCCCCCTTCCATGTCCCCCTCAGACAGGTCCAGAGCTCGGTTAGAGCCGTCGGCACTCCCACGCGGCAGTCCGCCCGCTTCCCACTCGTCACGTTGCTCCGGGCAAAGACGCCGGGGCAGGTTTTTCAGAGGCAGTAGTAACTTGAAATGCAGTGATTCACGAATAACGGACCCAATTTTCGTCCAATACTGGATCGCGTTTATAAAGAAACGAGACGAAGAAGGCATTAGCAAGGCATGTTTGAAGTTCGTTTCCAACGGAGGTGACGCCGCAAGAGATGCGGGTCAGCTGAGAGGATGAATCATGATTCGTTCGCGACTACCACGTGACGGCCCGGGTTAGAGTGCGATACTAAATTTGATGTCTGGAAACACACTCAATGTTTGTGAGGACCGTACACAACTCTCTATGTTTGTGAAATTAAAGGATTTCGCAAGACTTGTTTGCGATCGCGGATCCCAGCGGAGAGCTAATTCTGCTGTACAATTCTACACGTGCATGGTGCCCTGCAAGCCACATATAGGAGATGGGGAAATTCCTCTCTAGCAACATCAGAGATAATGTTTTCTAAATTTTTCTTAACGATAGATATGTGAAACGATGGAAAGAATTTTCGGAACGGCTGCCTGCCCTACGGTATCTAATAATCAAGTACAATTCTACGAATTAAAGACGAGCTCATAGTAACGACTATAAAATAATGGCTTTTCATTGTACTAATTGGTGTTGAAAAATTATTTCCTTATCGTAGTCGTTTTCGAGTAAAATTTCATTTAAAATCCCTCTTATAAGAATCATGATCATTTTGCAGCGCCCGAGCTATACTTCTCTTTGAGCCCTCGGCACAAATGTGGATTTCTTAAGAACCTGTTTGTATGTATCATTTGGCAAGCTCTTTTATGATCCCGCCTGTAGTCGTTGAAAATAGAAAAGCGGGGGATTTGCGAGAAAAGCGAAGGCTCAGCCTGACTCTCCTACGCCAGTGAATCTCTTAGGAAGGAGAAAATTGCGTTAGATTTTGAAAGAAATAGTTGTAATATTCAAATTATGCCATTGAGTATATTTTTATATCACATTTAATTTTAGTTTAAAAATTTTTATTACTTTTTGTTTTTTTCTGAGCGATGTGGTACACCGATTATCAAGTCTCCGGATCACAGTTGGATTTGCCATATAGGAAGGTAATCTTATTCGCTGTGATTCCGCCCACCAACAAGTGTCGCAAGGACAAGCCTCTTATGGTAACTCAGGGATGGAACCCATTGATGTCCCTTGTAAACATGAGACCCGTATCCCATTTAATCCTTAGCAAGCAAGCATCCTCTTGCACGGTTCGTGGCCAAGGCACGAACCGTGCAAGGGGATGTTTGCTTGCAAATCAATTAGGTAAATGGAATTGTGCCCGGCGCCAATTGTCAACAATTGACTTAGTGACTAATGAACGGACATCGCCGTCCATAAACTCTCGTGGTGATCTCACGGATGAGTTGTAAATGTACAATTGCTAAACAGTGGAGAGATTTAGCTTCAAAGTATGTAAATAGCACTAGTACTAGCACTGCATCTGAGCATGTATCATACTCGGAGGCCATTGTAAGGATGTATGGCGGGGGAGGGGGGGAACAACATTCACCATCTTTTAAATTCGGACGAATGTGACGTATTCGCAATAAGTATTTCAGATAGCAATTAGGTTTTTCGAGAATTGGTGTTAAGTAACCTATTTTTGGTTGCATTCGGAGTCGTGATGATAACTATTTTCCTGGTAAGATGACCTAATAATAATAATAAAATATTGGGAAACAATATCTGTTAACTTAAACTTCCCATAGGTCATTATTCATGAGTCAGCAATTGCTGCTGACCGAACATCACCTGCCACACGCCACCGTGGCATCTTAGAGGGTAAAATGTGGATGTGATTTTGTTCCCCCTAATGTTGAACATTCGAACTCAAGAGGTATGAGTCTTGCTTACTCTCTTCATGTTTTAGTGGCCCAAACTTAGTGGGATGTGTGCCTTTCAAGTAACTCCTTCGGGGATATTCTAAAAGTTACTCAAACATTTGGCGAATCTAGCTAATGTGTTGGGTCTTATCTCAAATGTCATTCTCCAATTATGACTTGCCCCTTTCGCGGACGAATCCCAAATTATGTATCGATTATTCAAGTTGCGGACTTAACGAATGCTGGTTGGAATCTTTGCTTTAGAGTTCCGGTACATTTTCACACTACTTCTAATTACGCTATAATTACCTAATGGAATATCTGCTCCTGCCACACGGCAGATCAAGAGTTAAGAGTAAGAACACCCATTCATTCGGCATATTCCCAGATTCATAATTTGATCCCGCCTGCTATGTAAGTGGATTCATTTCTTCAAAGTGTCTGCCTTAACATTCTCTCTGTACATTTTGAAAGTTACTAAGAGTGGACGGAAAAATTTCTCATATTCATTCCTTTCCATGAATACGCCTCGTAATATTCACTGATTCTGATTCCAATTTATTGCATCGATCCGAATGTCTGCCGAAATTCCAGAATTATTTCGTCCTACGACCGAAAATGATGATCAGTGATTGTGAACTACATCCGTCCTCGGTGTTAGAAATGGTGTTTCTATGTGTTAAAATGCCAGGATTGAAATTCTGGAAAAATTCCTTGGCGCCCTTAGCCCAGCAGACTCGGGAGGATTGGAAATGAGATTGGCGGACAAAGTAATGTTCTTGGGCATTACACTATCATCAGGTCCCCCATGAGGATAGCACGTCAGTAGAATATGCGAAGCGGCATGAAGAAACGAGGGTTCATTGGAGACGTCTGGTGGGAAAATATTCGAGCTAAGCGAAGATTAAGAGTCGCGTTATTTCGCTTTGGCCAGACCTCACCTTGAGTGCGCGTCAAGCTCAAGAGTCATTTCGGAATGAAAATAGGATGCGCAGAAAAGGTGGCCCACAGAAAGCATCACGACATCAATGGACTTCCTTGCGTTAGATACATTTGAAGCACGAAGACTACATGTGCGACTTGACCTTTTAAGAGTCGTAAACATCACTCGAGTTCAACGCTGACTCATAAGGATTAATTTCAGTGCCGCAATACATTGGTGCACGCAACACCAAAGTGAGAAGTTTAGGGGAATCGACGGCACAACCGATCGATATTAGGACCCTTTTTTTATTCCCTCGCGCAGTTTGAGCTCAAAACAAGAGGAAACAATGTATACTTTTCAAATTACATAAATTAACAATCAGCGACTGTGCTAATGGTTGACTGAGTAACGCGCCTTGTCACGCATCCTCGTCGCGTTATGGACAGAGGACGCAGACGTGGGTGTGCGTATCATGCTAAGTGGTCGCGATGCCGCTTGGATCTCTCATGAGGCTGGTGCAGCAGAAATAGTCTCCGCAAGGGGCGCGTGTATTCCCACAGGGCCCCGAGCTTCACCTCCCGACATAAGCGCTTGCCTCCCACGAGGCGTCCCCTCCCCACCCTCCCCCCTCGCTTCTCATTGTTCCCCGAAACATTCCAGCGTTGCCTTTTCTCCCCTCGTGTGTTGCTTGCTCAGGTTTCTATCCATTACCCAAATGCCCCTCCCTGCACGTTCCCGTTGCGTCCCACACCTCTCCCTCCCACACCACCCACCCCCCTTCAACTCAGAGATTTTTTTTAAAATCCCGTAAGATGATCTCTTCGCTGTGGGAGTCTTGCTCATTGCAAAAGGATGTGGATGAGATTTTTCACCCCGCAGACATTCATTGGGAAGGTGGTATTGGTCGTTTGTTGTCAGATTAATGTTTTTCTATCTGTTATAAATAATCGACGAAGGCGCTGCAGATTAACTTGGCGCTGGGTATTAACTTGGGAACTGTCTGAGGGCTGTAAATCTCAGGGGTCTTTAAAAGGATAGCCATCGGTGGGAGAATACAAATTGATCTCAAAATTCGGGCATTATTTTATACTTTGAGTAGTATTTGTACCTAATTTTTTCGTAATTTCGCAATGGCGAATTGCGCACGAGAAAAAGGAGACATTATATCATTTGGTGTCGCCAGGTCATTTACTTTGATGTTACAACCGACAAAAGAAAATTGAGAATATTTCTCGAGTTGTTTATTCATGCTAAGGAATGTGCCAAAAGTCAACATCAAGTTGTGAGCCAGTGAAAATTAATAATTATAAATAATTGCCTGGCATTATGAAATTTTAAAAACGAATGTTTTTACGAACAGGTTATGTAGTATCGGTCACCAGGCAGGAATGTTGAAGTGGTTCTTACACATACGAGTCTTTTCTACAAACGAACACTCCAGTGTATGGCTTGCATAAAGATTTAATGGTCCTTAAATGTTACCTAACAGTGAATATGTCAAATAGTTGATACAATCTCCGTTCGAGTGGATCCCATCGTAGGTCTTGCAAAAATTGCATGAAACATTTCGTTTGCTGATACCAATTTTTTACGGCTTATTTTTTAGTTTACTTCGAATCGCACATTTAATATTTTTTCTCTGGGGTACTAGAGGCCCGAGGCCATCTAAAATGATCTCTAACTAATGCGAAATAACGTTTCCCCGGGAATACTCGTCGGAAATTGGCGGAGATTCACCGTGAAATATCATTCGGCTCGATCGTGACTGTATCCCGGATCTTTTCGCATTGGCTGACAGCTGGGTCGAACCTTGCGAGGGAACAATCCCCCTCCCACTCTTCGGTCGTGCCACAGCTACCTGGGACATGGATGCACCCAACAGTTTTACAGCTGTTCAGGAGAGAGATCTTGTTCATCATTGAGTACATCCAAGCAAGGATATTTATGCATGTGTACAGGTATTTCTACGAGTATCGTACGTTCACGAATTTTGATACTGCCAACTTCTTTGCGAGAAGCTATCGACGATAACGCTTCCGGTGGTCAACAGCTTAAAATATAAGAAAACGCGATTATGGTCGATAATATTTCCGTTCAGTATCATAGCATTGTTCAGCGGTTTGAGTAAACTGTCGCCCTTGAAAAAATTCCAAATCCACCCCTTTTACGTGCACTGCCGGGTTCTGCTGCGACATTCCCCACTGCTTTAATGGAAGTGTAGGGTTATTTCAAACTTCCCACGGTTCGATTCACCGTTGATATTACCCTAGAAGTAAGAGCTAATTGTAAACAGAAGATTAAACGAATGGATTCATTACTTCTAATAGATTCCCTTACTTTATTAGGACATTGGTGGCATCGAAAAATTAGTTGTGATATGAAAAAATATTGCATGCAATCATTTTTCAATCATTTCAAGAAATAAATTATCTGCGGGAGGTTTGAAAGGGAAATTCTTCACAATTCTCGGCATCAAATAGTTGTAAAAATTCAGCGTATTCACAATCAACAGTCCGAATGTACACGCATCTAATTGGCGTGGTATGCAAGCCACCGGTAGTGTCAGGTGGTGGTTCTTTACTAGCCAATTACCAACCAAGGAAAAACATTTTGCAATGGAGTTACAGTCACTAGATTTTCCCAGTGGTTTGTTATTCTAAACCATTATCGTTTGTGGGAAATATGATATTTTTAGCCTGTCGATTCAACAGTTTATCTCGCCAAACATACTCTCACGATCTCTCCTGCCGGAGTGCGGTGAATCTAATAATGTATATTAACATCATCTTGAAATAGACCTGCTGCAGGTTTCTATAAGAGGTCTCATTTTTGTAAAATGAATTTAAACCTTTGGTCCGTGAGTTTTTTCCAAAGTATTTCCTCTTGTTATCTGTTAATGCTACTATGTTTATCACAAAAACCTTGTACGTGTCTAGCTCCTCTTCGCCGCACACCTTCAATTCGGTAGTCACAATTTGGCAATCAAGCAGGCTTGAGTTCCAATATATTAGCAGCATATTTTATATGTGGCCTAATTATGAAAAGATGGCATCACTCTTTGATCCTCGTCATATGTCTTCACTTCACTTTTTAAATTCAAATTTCTGCTACAAAGTCCGCATACTTCCTGCACATGTTTCCCCCATGAGGTAATGAGTAAAAGCATAACCTAATATTAGCAATAGTCCAATGGAATGGAGTAGAAATTCGATGGAACTGGAACTACGTATTGCCGTACTTCTAAGCCTTTTTATTAAGGCACGAAATACTCCTAAACCACATATATATTTAAAATGCAATTTTTTATATCCATATTTTCTACCCCTCGATTCCATTCAAAATGCTTATTATTTTCGTCTCTCTGTCTCATGACCCTACATTCCCCCTCTAATACACCTATTCCTTAGATACTAAGCTGTGAATGCGTTCGTCTTTCTAGGAACATTCTTTTATTATTCACCCTAAAGGTTTTCAATGCAAATCCAATAGGTCATATTTTTTGTGCTCAAATTGGCTCATCTTCTCTTTTGTATTCTCTCTCGGATGCTGAACACCTTTCGATATCGCATGCGAGGTAGTCCAAACGCGAATGTTATTAAATGAAATAAAGGCTTCCGAGAATAGCGTGTTTTAAAGGGAGTATATTCCTTACTCACATGATTTTGACAACCTTCTGATGATTTTTCTAACGCATGAGAGCCATCCTTTTCATATTTATTTCGTTGCAAATTTATTTATTTATTCAGTATTAGTTCGAAAACAGCACATTTTGGCCTTTACATCGAACTATTAACAGCGATAACAATGGTCACATTCACAAACAACCAAGCCCTAGATGGAGGGAAACTCACCCAGGCGGGAATCGAATCCGCGACCCTTGGAATGGCAGACGAGGACGTTACCCCGCCGCCACCGGGGTCGGCAACAAAATACGTTATTCACTGAAATTTATTAATGTTGCATTCTGTCTTACTTTGACTTACTTGCATTCTTTATTTCGTTTGAGGTTTATCTTTATTTATAACGTTAAACCCTGCCTGCAAACTTCAGATACTCGGTTATCGGTTTAGTTTGCACATGTGTTTGTGTGTGTCCGCTCTATTCCTCGAGGGAGGTGCATGATCGATGAAATGAATATCCTGCATGCGTACAATTGGAACGTGTGGATTCGTGTCGATAACGGTAGCATCAGCGTCTTGTTGCTTTCACACTCGGGAGCATCCATGCCTCTCTCCCCTCCGCCCCCGCACCAGTCGTACGTTCCTCGTCCCCCCCCTCCCTCCCGGTCTGCCTCGCTACATCCACCCCTGCCCCTCTCATGCCTCCTTCGTTCTGTTCCCTCCACACGTCGCCCCCCTCCCGCTCCAAGTCCGCCACCCCCCCACAACACCCGCCTCATGATTCACCGCCTCCAGCGGAATCCACAGCCGCCTCCTGCCCCACCTGCGCCACTACGTTTATTCTCCGCCCCCTACAGTCACCGCTTTTTTCTCTGGACCTGACATATTTTTTCCGTTCGATTGTGTTTCTCTTTCTCTCTCTTATCCTGCTCCTCCTCCCTCCCTATTGTCTTCCCGAAAATATTTGGGCCTGCAATTTCGTTTCTCACAACAACTTGGGTTTAAAATCTGGCTTCGCTCTAAGTCTTGGTATTTTATTCTTCGAGATTATGCATAGAAACTTGACTGGTGCAGTGCCGGCCGGAGGGGCTCGCCGACTGCGAACGAAACATGTTGATCCCCCGTTGAGTGGGGAAGTTCAACGTTCTATTTTGAGCGCCGCATTTCGACGGGAATTGAAAGGTATCTGGGCATTAGGTTCCCACGTCCAATTCCCTGAGACTATTTTAGAGACGTGAATCGCCACAGTTAGGATTCCAATCCTCCCCCCCCCACCTTCACTCATATATGAGCAAGCAGTAATTGTTTATGGGTGGGCTCTTTCCAGAAATACGCGTGTTGAAATTTCATATTCTCTTTTGCCACGTGGAACGGGGCAATAGCAACTGTGGAATTTTTCTAGTTATCGTATCTTCGTTTTCTTAGTGCAGCTTTTCTTTTTGCCAAAATATAACTTTGCCGCTAAAGAATAGATGGGTGGTGAATGATAGCATGGGTTTGTAAATCATAATGCAACACCATGTGCAGTATTTTCATCCTAACTTTAGTTGACGTCATACTTCTACTCTTCACTTTCGTTTTCATTCTTTTTCCCTAATAAGTGAATCGTTTAGCATCATATTTGACTTGGGAGTCAAGGAAAATGGCCTCCCTTAAATGTTATTGAAAATCTAATCCCTTATCCATCGTGGGAAAAATTAAATTTGTGCCTAGTTAGTTGTACAGTTTATCTCTCACTAACCTATTTTTCGTGACATCTTCTGCCTTAATGTAGTGGGGCTTAAAAACCATAGTTAACATCGTCCTTAAATAGACCTGCTTTCATTTTTTATGAGAAATTTCATCCGTATAATCTGTATTTCGTTCCGTGACTGATGCCCAACTTAGTTCCTCTTGTAGTCTGTCTACGCAACAATGTTTACCATAGCACTGTTTCTCACGTCTTGTCATCCTTCGCTGAACTCGATCTATTGCGGAAGTCAAACGAACTTTATAAGATGTAATACGTCGGCACCATATTCTGAAAGTGGCCCAGCTATGGAAGGGTCAGATCACTATTTTATCTTCCCTTCGTATGGTCCCAGTACCCTTGCATTAATCCGCAGATTTAAATTCAATTGTAGTCATTTTTAAAAATTTCAATAAATCCAAAAAATTGTACTCTCTCAATCCCAATCCATCTGGCTCTCGCTTCCGTCCATATCTTGCCGTATCGTCTTCCCCTATAATTATGTTTTCCCTCCTTATCCTTCTGCATTCTTCGTCACCACTTACAGTATTGGTCTTTATTTAGTCTTCAGTAGATGCCTCCAGCACCAAGTTACGATAACTTCTGTCGTCCTGAGGTCTACATTGCCGAGTCTCTCCCCTATAGTGTGATATCGTGATTATCAGAAGGTGATAAATTGCATCCGTGATCAAACACTTGCCTCATGTAGTGGGAAAGTTTGACTTTGAAGAGAAATGATAACGTTTAGGTTTGATGACGAATGTTATTTCTCGCCATTGGCTCGCTCACTGTGTGTGCATGCGATGCCTTAAGCTTGTGTCGGCATTAAAAATGTCATTGGATGAAATTACATTTCTTTTTCGGATTGCAACTTTGCATTCGCATCAATACCCAAAGTAGCATCGCGATGCCGCATTTATTTAGAAATCCACTACTTCGCATCGCATCAACGGCTCGACGGCGCGCTGAGAATCAGATGACTCCCATAGCACCCAATTTGTCGCAGCATCTTTAAACTCACCCATGAGGCTAGTTTTCTCTGCGGGCTTTTGTAGCAACTATTAATAGCCCCTTATCTTTCGTCAAAACAAGTGTACATCGGCCGTATATGGTTAATCTCCATCTTTCAAGTTGCTATATTTTATTCTCGACTTTCTGAGTTAATTTTATTCGCGCGAATTTTCTGCGTGTTTATGGAATTCTTTCTTCCAAGATTCACCTACGTCTTCACAGAACCTCGTAGGTCACCTGAGGGGTCACATGCATGGTCTATCCCAAAAGTGAGTGGAATGATATGATTCCCGCTGACGCTGATGAAGTGAAGCGATTTGTGGCGGGCATGGTGGTGTGAGGTCTTGGGAAAGTAACGAGCCCCGCGTCAGTTGTTTGCGGGCCGTTACATTGTGCGGATCGCTGCTAGACTGGGACCCTGTTCGAGGGTCGCGTCACGAATTTACGAAACCGCGTTCAATGGAGCAGTGATACGCGATACAATTTTGTTTTAAACTCAGAAATTCTGGTACTAAGGAATGCTTTCCCGCTGGCAGAACATGTTCCGGGAAGGTAGAGAGGAGGTTGATCACGAGGAATACCCTGGGCGTCCGTTAACGACACAATGCGGTGAAAATGTACAAAATGTGAGGGGCATGTTCAATTTCGATCGACGTCTGAGTGTCAGAAAGTTAGCTGAAGAGTGTAATATTCCGAAAACTGAAGTGTATTGGATTCTTAAAGGAGATTTTGCCATGGAATAGGTGTGTACCAAGATGGTCTTCAAGATCTTAAAATCTCGCGTGATCTCTTAGACCGCCCTTAAAGTTATCTACAGCCCCGATGTGGAACCACCCGACTTCTTTTTTGGTCCCAAGAATATAAAGGAGCTTAAAACCATTGTGGAACGCTGGGTAGCGTCTAAGAGGCCGTGACGAGGTGCCTGAACGAGGTTCTAGTCGACGCCTTCCAGAAAGCGCACAGCGACTGACAGATGCGCGCTGTTCTGTGTGCGTCGATGCACAAGGGTACAGCGTGTATTTTGAAGAATTTTAGTAATTTGTACTTTGATATAAAATGTTTCCCAGTTATAGTCTGCTTATTTGTGGACGGACCTGTATTATTTTCTGCATGCATTAGAACAATTATTAGGTAATCTGTAAAAAACACTCATGCATAATTGCATGTATAACACTTGTAGTAGTGGGTTTGACGAAGATATCCCAAAGAGAGGTGTCATGCCGGTTTATATGTTGTTATTTGGAGAGTTAAGAATCATAGAGCTGCGAACGAAATCAATCTCAACAGAACCTTAATCCTTACACAGCTCTAGTTACGGTGGGAATGCGCTATTCCTAGAAATTTTTCAAGATGAACAAAATTATAATAAATGACCCGATATTTAGGTTTAATTTTACCCGTAGAAATTATTTTATATATTATCATCACACATGATAGTTACATCACCCAATTTGTTATTCAGAACTCCTTACGATATTATACATATACGATCCCATTTTGTTTCATTTTTTACGGGCATAATCCTTGGACCTAAACCCTACGCTCTGGATTTTTATATGCAAGAATGAAATCTAAAATGTTAATCCTTATGGTTCAATTAGTTGCAAATTGAACCCTGAAATACCATTGTTGGCTTTCATTACGGTAGAGTTGAGTTTATTGCATATAGTTACGTGTAGAATGAATTTCAGAAATTTTTTTAAACGCTCCTTGAATTTCCCGGTTGGGCACTGCCGTAATGGAACCACCTCACTTTGTGTGAATCGAGTACTGTTACTCTCATGGCGACCGCCCAATGGTTGTCTGTATAATCATTTTGTCACTATGCCGTGCAGTTTGTGCGGAAGTGGTCTAATCACGAAGTTAGCTGATCTCAGTAGTTCAGTCTTGAAGGAGTCTTGCAAACTATGACATGATTACAAGTGGTGCTTTCTTCGCGGAAGTCATACATTTCGTTAGCATATAAAATACTTCTTATGAGGAGTAGTAAGTCCCGTAGTCATTTTTTCAGCTCAATGCCAAACGGGGAAACAACTTTCAAAAGAAGCATTGTCTTTCAAAATGTTGAATCGGCAGATTTAGTGCTGGCGCGACTTGGTATCATCATCTCGTCAATGTTATCCCGTCATTGATCACGCTTCAAGTTAAGGTCACCTCGGTGATCCTATTGTTAACCCGCCTCTGCTCTTGCGCATGCCTTTTCGCTCCTCATTTTATTCGCCCAACGCCGCCTGGAAAAACTCTTGAAAACATGAGGGAGCAAATTTGCGGGCCACGGGCATTGGGTAGCGTCGTGAGGAAAAGGATAGGAGGCAGATAAGTGGTGAGGAAGATAAACCGGGATGGGGTTTTGAGCGGCAATTGGGCTTTGATGGATTTTTCATCGAGCGCGAATATTCTCCAGTGTTGGGAGGATTGACGTCTACCACCGCCGACACTCCTCGCGACGGCTCGAGAACTGTGGTGGTTGGTGGTGCATAGAGAGGTTTCTTGTAAATGCCACCAGGCGTCAGCGATTCCACTAAATTGAATTTCTCAGGCCGCCGAGGAAAAATCACATAAACCTGAGGCCTAGAAATTGGAGTTGAAGTGTTACGTAAGTAAAAAAAAACCGCCGGGAGGATGCCCGCGAGGGATAAATTTAAGAATTAAATTTAAAGGTTTCACTCCCTAATGGGGATTTATTCCTTCTCCATTACGACCGATTGGTTTTGGAAATTTCAGGATCCTCGGCTTCGAAACTGTTCGCGTGCGTTCACGAAACCGTTTGAAAGGCTCTTAGCGGAAGTGACTGATATAATCTAGCTCTTTAGTCCGCGATTTATGCATATTGGTCCAAATTTTTAACGCTCAATTGCTGACAGAGGGTCGAACTTCGCGGAACAACCAAGAAAGGAGCGGCATGGGGAAGAGGTTTTCGGCAAAATTGGGATTCCTAGTCGTTAAAATACAGGTAGACAACGTCTTTCGCATCCTCCCCTCTCGCTTGCTTCACTCTTCAGTGAGTGCATTATTTACTACTGGGATCTTCTTTTCTGATTGTACGTATCAAACTTTCGCGATTTATGCGAGGTATTTGGCAATATGAATTTTCATTCCTGCCCTGTGCCTTTGTACTATAAATCCATGAGTGTTTGTAAAATGCAAAATAATAAAGATTTCCACACAACCTGAGAAGAATGCGAGCCGTGCGCGCCAAATGGTAGACTCGTTTATATATTAATGATCCATGTAACTTGGTTACAAAGTTTCCTCCGTGCCTTAGGCAACCTGAATAATTTCTTTCCTACCTCTCTGCGAAATTTTCAAATAAACTTCATTTTCTGAGCAGTTGTTTTCGTTCCATTTTATTGCCTCTCTCCCGTGAACATTCAGTTTTCCGTTTCTTAAATTGGAAGTGCCCAACGACGCAGAAAAACGTTGCGTCATTCACTGCTGTGAATGGGACCAAACCGTGCATTTCTCATTAAACTAATTACTTATCCAGCGTGATGGATTTAACAAACCGAGGAATTAAGAGACACTTTTCAAATAAACGGTTACTGAGGATCCAATCTCTAGTAGTAGGTTGTCCAAGCAATCCCACGCATAGTGCTTGGGGCTTTCATCCACGAGGATAGATAGATAATAGTCTTTATTTTAGGGCGAGATTGAGATTATGGAGTCTCTCCTACCACCCAACCCCTAAAGGATGGAATTAAGTCAGCGTTAAATCAAGAAAGAATCCAAGGGTGGTTCCACGAAAGTCATCCCTTGGGGAATACTCTTGGTTATAATTAAATGCAAAATAAGATTTACTATAACTCCCTAAACTAATCGTGAGTGCTGCCCGCTGATTATAATTTTTTACTTTCTGGTTCGTTGTGGTCTCTACAAATTAACACGATTAGTTATTAATCCAACAATTTTTAAAAATCTTTTGTTGGGAACACATATATTTATAGTTAATATTTGAAAATATCCCCGGTGTTTTCCTATCTACTGGCCGATTTGGATGATTCTATTTAATTACTAATCTGTAATGTGTTAGTAATTAATTCAGGATACTCAATCATGTCGTTTAACGGGGACAATGTATTCCATTGATGAGTTAAATTATATTTTTTCCACTGAAAATGAAAATGAGCGGAATTCTTTTTTCTGGTTGATACTTGAATCCAACAACTAATCACAGATGAGCAAACACGTTGCAAGAGTATCGATTGTGGTGCTGGAATCCACGTAATATTTGTACAAAGTTTCCCTGTTTTCATTAACTACCGATGGATGATCTCCTTATCAAAGCAGCAGTCAAAACCAGATTTATATTTAAAGTGTCTATTGAACAGCAACGATAAAAGAATTACATTTTAAATAACCTCAATTTGTTCCGGAAAAAGTGCTTGCCTATGGAATTGACCCTAAAAGAATATTATCCGTCAGGGTTAGGAAGCTAAGTACTAATATTTGCTCATCTTATCTACCCCATATCTAATCATGGCTACTTGGATATTAACCATTTTAACCTGAAGTGTAGAGTTAAATGAAAAATTACCACGCGTATTTACGAATTTGAGTTATGAACCATTTTGAGCCCGAAAAAAGTGGGAAGTATAAAAAAATCTCAGACGTTAAACAGCGGAAAATATCGCAACATAAAAGGCCATTAAGATATTTCTTCTCACCACACAATTTTCAAAATTTTCTTCGCAGCTCGCAAAGTTGAAGCTATTTAATGTGTGTTTTGCAAGGATTGAACATTTGGAGTCGATTGGCAGTATATTCATTCAGTGCGCTTTTCCCGCAGCCGAGGCGATGACTTTGTAATGCATAAAAATCGCCGCGTTTGTTTACTGTCCGTCCTAACGATCGCGAGACTACACCCCGAGGTAAACGGCCATTAGCATGAGAAGAACCCAACCAACCGAGTGTATTTTATCTCCATCGGCAATTCGGAAACGCAGTCCAAGCGTCGACGGGGCTCTCTCACTGTTCACGGGAGGAAAGGAACTTATAACTGCTCTCTCTCTCAGCGAAGTAATTTTCCTTCGGTTTATCGTACACCTCACGACCCACAACTCCTCCTCCCTCCTGCGCCGCAATCCCCTGCGGCGGTATTTCTCTCCTCGCGTTCGCTCGCGGGGCACTAGGTTCACGGGCAGTCTGGTCCGAGGTAATTACGACCCGCGCGGCATCCCACCACTCTCCACCTTCCACCACTCTCCACCTCCCAGAACCCCTCCACCTCCCCCGACTTTTTCGTTGCAAATTGTCTGCCGAACTGCTGGATCTTCGTTCTTGCCGTCTGAATTTTCCTCACCGCCTCCCATTTCCTGCCTCGTAAAAAAAGGAACAAACACTCGCGTCACTTCCCATGCACATAATGTAAGCTGGCACGAACTTCCCCCCCCCTCTCCATGCATCTCCCTTCCCCATCCTCTCGATACACCTCCCTTCCCCATCCTCCGCCTCCAGGCATTCGACGCTCCATCCCGCACCCCCTTCCTACATGTCTCATGTAACCGGGCCGAGGCGATGGCATTGTTCAAACGTGGTCGGCACGCTGTTTGACCGGGCTCAAGAAAAAAAAGGATGAAAAATCTTCCAAGACGGAGTTTTTCTGAGGTAGAAATCGGTCAAACCCTGAAAATGGAAATTGAAATTCATACAAGGAGTGCATAAAAATATCGGGAAAAGTTTCAGGAAAAAATAATTTATTTCAGATATCGCTACAATGCCTCAAAATCCTTCAAATTACATCCTTGGAGCGTCGACACACTCTTGCCGGCGGTTTTTCCACGACTCAAAGGCTACCTGGTTGGGCGAACTCTGGAAGGTCCTTAAGGGTACGTGGGCAAGCTTCATTGACGTGACATAGAATCCCATGGTGGTGTCCGTTGAGAAAGGATTTCACTTCTAGGAATAAGAAATACGTTTGCTGGCGCCAAGTCAGGACTTAAAAGGGATTGGCGAATCATCGCGATGGCGTTTTTAATTTCTGTGAAAAAATTTATATCAATTTTTTTACGTATAACATGGAAAAATCTCCTATTCCCGGGTTAGAGCACGCTTTCCCCCGTGATTCCGTCTCAGCAAAGTTTTACTGTGCCTTTTATCGCTGTCGGATCACGCATGCATACATTTGTAGCTTCGACGGTTCTACTGTAGCCGCTGGGTGATGGAGGCGCGGCGCCGACCCCTGCAGAACTAAGGCGCCCTAGGATTTCGTAACGCTGTTTGTTGCCCGCTGCTCTTCTGAGATCTCTTCCCTCCCACCCGCTCCCCAATCCTCGCCCCATTCGAGCGCCTACGTATTGCTCCCAATGGTATCCGATTTTATTTCTAGTATTAACTTCCCTCTTGGTTGGATCCTGGCTCTGGGACCTCAGTTTAGCCGCCCGCCTCTGCTTCATGTGGTATGTGCGATATGTCGACGTCGTGTTCAATGATGTGCTCATCAATGTGCTATCTTGAGGGACACAATCTGGCGAGGGTCAATATGTACCTATTCGTAGGTCGAAAGTTGCCGAGCGATTGCCTCCGGGAAGTGAGGAAGGGGTTGTTGAAACAGGGATGGGATTTGGGATGTTGGGATTTCGGATGACATTTCGGATATTTTAGCAGCGGTGTTGAGTTGCATAATCTGATTCCTGCTGTAGTCGTGAGTCGTGCAATGGGGAGTAAGTTTCGTACCGTTGTGTTTCTCTTATTACACGACTGGCCAGTATAGAGTGCTGTGCATACAGGGTTCATGTGAGGTTGGAGTGCTATGTGTACGGCGTATGTGAGCTTCTTCATTGCAGCCAAACGGTGGAACTGATATTAATGTACATACGAGTATATGTATGCATGTCTATTAGTTTGAAAGGGAGAGTTTTTGTTTTCCAGTTCTGTTTTTCGCACGGCTATGTCATTATATTGTTTAACTCTTATGTATATATATATATATATATATATATATATATATATATATATATATATATATATATATATATATATATATTGATATATTTATTTATATATATATATATTTATATTTATATATTAAGTATAAGGAAAATGCATAGGAACACACATAAAGGACGAACACAGGAGAGGTGGGGAAGGTGGATTCAAGCAGATCACGAATGTAAAAATATTTCCTAGACCGGGATTTGAACTCCAGATCTTTCCACATGCCGGGCGGAGGCTCTAAACCACTTCTCGCCATCTCTTGGCCAAAGATTCAGGGCACTTGGTTGCATAAAGCATCGCAGATCTCACTGTAAATTACATTTCCTGGTTAGCTCAAGTGGTTAAGAGCCTCCGCTCGGCAAGTGGAAAGATCCAGAGTCCAAATCCCGGTATAGGAAATATTTTTACATTCGTGATCTGCTTAATTCCGCCCTCCCCACCTCTGCTGTCTTCGTCCTTTATGTGTGTTCCTATCCCTTTTCCTTACATCTGTTTTTTATATAAATGAATATTTGTTCGCCGTTTGGCGGGATTTCGTGTTTGAATGTGTGTGTGTATATATATATTTATATATACTCACATCCACATAACCAAGCCTAGAAAAGCATAGCTAGTATGCGTGGCAGGGGGTGGTATCATTCTTGGCATGCAACATAAAAAGTAACTCGCTTAAATTTCATCTATCATTGCATTTGTTTCATAATTTAAATAATGGAAATAGTTTTGACAATAGCTACCTCCACCTAAGTGTAAAATACTTCCGGCATGCCTGCAAGTGAATTGCTAATTCTTGGAGTAAATAATGAAAACGTATGTACATGTCTACCTATAGGAAATTTCGCCCAGAACGCGGTGGTTTGCAGGTATTCGGATTTACTGTCATCCGCTAAAAAATGGTATCTTAAATCTGTCATCTCCCCATTGTTATCTTTAATATTCTTTGCATTATCTCTTCCAGCGATCGGGGAGGGGATAGTAATATTATTTCTGCATCATCACTGAGGAGAACTATTTTAACTTTAAGAAAACGATTTAAACTGTTATTTTACCTTCGCCTCGTAGATGATTTTCGGCTTAGATCCTTCCATAACCGAGATACCCTACTTCATTAGTCATAAGAACGTTTTACAAATCTTGCTCCTCGTTGCCGCGCAAGATCTAATTGTGCGACCAAACCGTCTTTCTGGGTTCTCAAATTCTCCAGCAGCAGATTCTAATTAAGACCTGACAAGCAAAAAGTGGCATCGCCCTTTTGCTCGCTCGTCACATTTCCCCAATACTCATCTAATAAATCGTAATTTTCCGCTATCTTGTCCGAATATTTCTCGTGTTTCTCTCATAAGAGTTAATGAAGAGGGTTTTTAATGGAGACTTATCTAGCGAAGCACAATTCTTTCCTACTCGTCAATCACCGGTGTATCAAAGTTACAGTCTTTCATCGGTCAATCATTGTCTCGGCTTCTCTCTCATTTTTTTGCCTCAAAACACTCCTTAAGCATCCCATATCCACCGTGCTTCATTGACATGAATTCTCATTTTGGCATATCCAAATTGCTTACTTTTACGAGCCTCCATGTTTTCTTACCTCGACCAGATTAATTTTTTCCATGCATTCACACATCGTGAATGTATTTCTAAGGCGTTTTCCTCCTGCCGATGTCCCTGCACGTAACCCGCGATCGGGAGAAGCCAAGTATTCGGACTTCCCGTACTAGCGAGTAATCAAACATTTCCAGCCGTGTAGAAAACAGCAATTGGCATTAATTCCTCGGCCGCTCTTTTACGCCTGCGTATGACATGAGAGTGCAAAATCCTCTCTGTTTTCATTTGACTTGACGGCCCAAGAAATATAGTGTACCACGCAATTTATAAAATATTTTATAAATTCTATACGCTAGACGGGCCACGCAAGCCGCACGTGGTTCGTGGTGCCCTCAAATTGCTCAATTGTCTCTGATGGAACTCGCGCTCAGACGCCGGGAACCATGTAAAGATGGGTGGGGTATCTTATGAGATCCTTGCCCGGGTTTTTGGAGTGCTTTGCGCGAAATTCAGTACAACTTCAAGTTTATATTCACCCTCTCAGCACTCATTGGACCCTCGAGAACATGAATATATGTATACTTGCCAAGCTTCGACTAATAGTAAGTGTGGGAAAAGGTCCAAAGTTTCTCAATTAATTGGTATCTTTGGTCATAAAAATGGCTGGACGCCGTGTCAGTTGGTCGGCAGAATGTGTAAAATTAAAAATATGAGATTCGCTGAATGTTACGGAGGTTGAGAGAATATCTTAAAGTGTTATAACACGAACTTGTACTTCCCAGATTCATTATATTTCTTTGGGAACACTTTCATAGTTATTTTGTTCATTTTGTTTCCGCGTCGTTTTCCGTGCATCAATGTAGATGATTAAGCGGAAGTAGCTTCCATTAAAACCGAAGCACGTCGCCAGTAACGGTTACGAGCTCGTATTTGCTCATTTCTTTCTTTGAGAACGTTTGAGTTTGACATTCGACGTAGTAGGACCCAGAATTCGTGCAAAGTAGGAATGAGAAATTGAGGAATGAGATTCTGTGGAGAGTAAAGATATCGAAACGTTCTAGGCAAGCGGTGTTGCAACTCAGTGTCTTTTAACTCTGACGACTTTTCAAGTCTCAAATATTTCGCGCAAAAACACTAGTGATAAATCCGCTCAATAACATTATGCGGATTATGTTTGCTTTGTCCCACGTATTCCTCACTCGTAACAGGGAGTTCGGGATTTAAGGGGTATTTATTTTTAGTATTAAAAGTTTTTTGGGAGGGTGAATCTCCTGTTGGTCCCCCTAGAATCCGCTGACCATGATTCGAAAATGACCACAGTGGAATTAGAAAGGCCCATGGTAAACGGTCTAGTAAAGTTAAGTTGGGGAAAATGGTTTGGCGAAACAGCTTTACCTCTCTTCCCCATTTAGGGTAATGGTATTTTTCTAAAAATTACGCGGCTTCTCCTCTTAACCAAGGGTGAAAGAGTCGAAAATTAAAACGGGAATAAAATGTTAACAGGATCGCATGATTATTTTATTCTAGATCAAGGGAATTTAA
This sequence comes from Hetaerina americana, assembly GCF_022747635.1. Taxonomy (NCBI): domain Eukaryota; kingdom Metazoa; phylum Arthropoda; class Insecta; order Odonata; family Calopterygidae; genus Hetaerina; species Hetaerina americana. The sequence goes on along the minus strand of NW_027286292.1, from coordinate 7,835,511 downwards.
TGAGCACTGATCACCCTTAATTTTTAGTGGGTCAAAGCAATTTATTTATAGCATAACGTTCTTTTATCTAATTGGCCTGATTTTTTGAGGAACTTCCATTATTTTCCGCACTGATTCCACCCTGGCGTTCATATCACTCTCACGACAGCGCCCCCACTGTTTCTGCCAGGCTTGTTATGGCGTCCTTGAGGAATGGCGAAATGCAAGCCGTTCGCCACGATGGTCACCAGTAATGGTGGACAATCCGTTCTTATAAATAGAATTTTGTTTCTAGAAGATTTGTGTTACCTTATCTGTATATTCTAGAGGGCCGAACTTCATTTTGAAACGATTGATTCGCATTACGTTTAACATGGCACAAACTCACTAGCTTTTACTTTAACTTAGGCCCATGCCTTTATACATTGCCTTCCGCTGGGTTATTGTTAGTAAACGGGCGCCACAGTTGTCGAGTCGGGTTCGTTCATTAGTGCCGCAGAGCGGGATAGTGAAGCCATTTGCTCGAATTTAAGTGCATCTCCGTAAATCTGCATCCATGAATAGACCTCGGTGGTGTGATTGACGGCATACGACCCCAAGAGTAGGAATTCTAATTATTAGCGGTAGAATATCGGGTTGAGGTAGGTTTTAGCTGGGCCCAAGCAATATGCGCAAGTGCTTAGTTACCTGTAGTCAGGCTTTCTAAGGCCTGACTAACGATGACGCAAAATATCCTCAAATTCCGCAATAGGTACATATACAAATATCTTATTATTTAGCCTTGCGTACTTTTTAACCTCCCTTAATCCCATCCAAATCGAATATGCTCTTCCCTCCTGTACCTCACTTTCCCAGCATTCTCCTCTTTCTTATCGTGATCAGCATTCTATTTCCCCTCAGTACTCCTGCATCCGCTGGTCCCACTGTCGCATTTCTCCCAACAACCTTCTCATTGCCCTTCGCCGTCTATGCCTATCACTTCTTCATTTGTTTTTCCTTCCGTACATTTTATTGTTCAGTATTCACGTTCAATGATTTTTGGTCCCGCGTGTCGAAATATTTGCTCCGAATCAAATGGCTACCGAAGAGGATAAACGCAGAGCGATCTGGAAACTCTTAAAATTTAACCGTCCTTCTTCCAGGAACATTTCCTATGTGGTACACTAGGCATACTCTTATCCCTTTTATAATGGATTACACAAATTTCCTGTCCTCCTGTTGAACTGCTTATGGATCATGTACGACAAGGTGATTTTTGTCTTTAACGTGATTTCAATTGACGACCCCGTTGACAATCCGGCTGAATTCTGAGAATAATTTATTGAAAACTTTTGAGGCAACGGGAGATGTCGGAATGGTTAGAAGTTCATCCAACCGCTTTTAACAATATATCCTTATGCTGAAAATCTGCGATGCTATTATCATCAATTACTAATAGTGGCTGATTAACTTGGCAACAAATTCACACAAATATTTTCTCAATTAAATGGCACAGTTTCAAGCGGAACATGGTGAAAATACTTCATGATGAAAGAAGACAATTTGATTTGAATTAGATAGTTCGTATGCCATTGATTGATAGAATTGAAATTAATGCCCCAAAATTCTAAATATATACGTGTATCAATTTTGTCCATTAAGTACTATATTCTAATTAAGAGAAAATTTTAGCTCTATTATGCCATTAGGGTAAATTTATAGCCACCTCGGGATATTTAATTCTCTAATTTATTAATCGAGGCAACGCATTAGCATCAAGCGCACAATGTATTGTTAGTACGCCCAAAATATCATAAATTTGATAGAATTTCGCCCCTTAAATTTTTCAGACACAATAGGCGCTGATATGAAAAAATGTTACATCTGGACGAGTTGAGAAAAAAAAATATCAGCCTTTGAGGAGTTAATCAAGTTCATGCATGGAGCGCGTTTTTAAATATCTGCTTCTCTTGCGTACTTTACGGTCTGTGGTTGCGAAGAAAAATCGAGAGAAAATAATACTTTTTGTTTTAATCCTCCTTGGGTGTTTTCTCCTGCTAGAATAGATCGTTTCACGCTGGGGGCCTAGAATTGATGGGAGAGAGCGAACTCGGGAGGTTCATACATATTTCATTCATCCATCGTCCCTCCATAGTTGTGCCCCCCAACTCGGAGCAATTGTGTTTCTCGTCTTCTTTTCTCAGCGAGTGATAAAGGTCATGGCTGAAATACTCCTCCGGGTCCCCCTCCTCCCTCCCGCCCACCCCATTCATTATTCAGGAAGGACGTGTGTGATAATGGGGCTCGCGGAGAACGGGAGTTTGATCCCGTTCCTAATTGGCAATTTTCACATGAAAAGAAAGACTTGGCGTGTGTTCGCTCCCTCCCTCACTCATTCCTTTTGAGTGATATCTACGCTTAAATTTCTGATGTGCCGTCACGGATGCCATGCACCGCGCGGAGCCGTCCTCACCACCCCACCCCACCCACACCGCACCGCCCGCACCCCCCCTCCTCCTCCCGTCCCTTCTTTCCGTGGGTCATTTGTTTTTCGAGCGGCTCCCGTGGCTGATTGAGCACTCCGGGGTCGAATTCCGCTCAACCCCTAACGCCTGTCACCTAATCCGTTACTTAATCGAGCCCATATCCCGTGTGAACTTCTCTTGTAAAGGTCGGGTGCCTCATGAACGCCATCCAATCGATATATTTTATCTTGCCTGCGGTAATTAAATATTATCATTGCAATTGATAGTACATGTCCGTCAAAGATGTGGGTCCACCCTATAACCTTGTGCTGGAGCCATGGCGCTAGTATATCATTCCATATGGAATGAAGTGCTCCTTCATAATCTGTGACTGTTCTGCTATATCTTGACGGCGAAGAATGCCAAATTACTGAGTATTTCTGGATTTTGAAAAGTTGAATTACTGACTTTTTGTAAATTTGCTACTTGCTTCTGACTTTTGCAGCTCTCGAAATGGACGATGGGGAATCAAAATATCTGCTTCTCCAGATATACTCAATGATCGTAAAATGGCATCAGATAACTTTTTTTTCAATAGAACATACTGCAAATCCTACTTCCGGCTACTTCCGTGAAACGGACGTAGTCAAGTTAGAATGCTTGGACTTATTGACTTCCTTCTTCATTTCTACGTAACTTCTGGCGGTATTAATTCTGTCGAAAAATTATGCTCTCCTCCTTCCTCTCTCGCGTTTACCCGACGTGCTCCCTTATCCATGATGGCTTTCAACTTGCCACTACGTGTCAGTAATTCTTCCACCCACTTTCTTTGCCTTTTTCGGATTTCCCCCAGCAGCTTGTTTCCTTCCCCCACCACCTTCCCATGTACGTTTTAAATTGCTTCCGTTTTGGAATTGCTCGCGTATAGTTTTATTAGAGCATTTATTATGAGCATACGAGCTCGTATTTGCTTTCCAGTGTTTGAATAGTCAGAATTTCCCATTTCTCCTCTTTGGGCAAATATATGCCAAAACAGCATGTTTAGACCGCATGGATATTTCAATTCTAATTGGGTATTAATTATATGAGCGTGAGTCTGTCATGCCAAGTGTATTATGATACTTTAGTCACAATCAGTGTTTTCATGCTTGTGGTACGGAGCGTCGTGGGAAAAATCACCGTGAGGTAGATGTCATGAGCATGGATGGATGGATGTATGGATGGTGTCGAAATTATAGTTTTTAGGTTTAAGACGTAAATGATTTACATAGTAGTAGTAGTATTTAGTGGAGGCGACCGACAGCTAAGGTCATAATTTGCGCCATTAGGGATGGACAGGAAAGGATGAGTGGAGAGAAATCCGGCGTCGGCCTACTCTCAACGAAAGGCGCCAGGGGTTCCCAGCTTAACGCAGTACGGTAGCCACCGCAACATTCCGATGCCAATGATTTACATCCGAGCATATTCCTCTTCATAAATCGGTTGAAAGGTCTCTGGATCGGAGCAGCAACAAAGACCGTGGTGGCAGTAAAGCGGGGGGCAACATGTAATCAGTTACGTTCTCCACTCGCTCCGTTATTTACTCACCTAAATTTAACGACAACTTTTTGCCGAGGCCGTCGTCTGCCAGATAGCTCCCGTGCCAATGTTTTGCGCTCGCCAAATCCTCTCATATCGGCCATAATATCAACAAGTCGTTGGCGTGGGTCGGTTGCCTTGCCTTTTCAGCCCCTCATGGTTCTCCCGCCACGACGGACATTTTAAAACCCCGAGTCACGCGGGCGGCGGTAGTGGCGTTGGGACAGGGAGGGGGACATGAGGTCCCCCCACGAGATTGGGGGTGGGGGGAGGTTGGAGGCTATTTTATTTTTAGGCGACGGACCGCTCTTTTCCCTCCTTTGGCGTGCACACTATGCTTTCGTGGAATGTGGACTTGAGGGCTGGTTGGCTGACTCGCGCATTCCGCGACTATTTCCGTCCAGTAGCCTTCCTAGAATTCGAGATCGCGCATGTGGTCCATGGGTTGTGGAATTAGACCGATGACTCGGGGATTTTGCGATGCGACGGGGATATGCGCGGTCCGTGTGTTCCGAGCGCTCTTCGCCTCCGAGAGCACCGACGACGCCAGGACGTCTTCCAACCTTCCCCGGGTGGGCGATCCCAGCTGACGCGTTTGCGTCATGGAGCAAACGCTCTCCCTCTCCACATCCGCGGAGGGAGCCAATGGTGCGATCCCTGGACGGGAGGAACTGGAGGCATGGGATTAAAGGCGACCTTTTATCGCCATATCCACTCCCACGCGGGCGATGTTGCCTTAACAACGGGGGTGGTGTTGACGGGATCTGCAGCAGTTCACGAAGGCGGATCGGGTCAACGAAGTCGTCAGGATGGTGCAAAGTCCCTTCTTGGCGACGCCGATCGTGGAATTTCGGGACTCCGAGAAATGTGGGGAATCCAGGGTATTTTTTTGTGGGTTAAAAGGGTTGGGTGTCCGAAAAGGTGATGCTTTTTTTGTTCGCATATTCACCGTGACTTTTCCTCAACGTATTACAATTGTCAGAATTCACAATTATGAAGACTATCCTTTGTATCATTATCCGAAAAAAGTTTTATTGGTACCTTTTGGGTAATCAACCTGAAGCTCTATCCATTTCGACGTCAGATACTGGTCAGGAGAAAACCATTGGGCATATTCACGTTGAAACACACCTTGAAAATACTTTTCAGGAGGAAATCATTGGTCATACTGACGTTGAAACACGCCTCAAAAATAATGATGTGGAAATGGTTGATTAATAATGGATTCCATGCGTATTATGTAAAGGGTATTACTCTGGTCGCCATGTTTAAGGATAATGGTTTCAAACGTAAACATATCGTGGAAAATAAAGTAAAGAATGAATGGACGGAAGAGAAATCAACCGAAGAATTCCTAGCCATGTTGGGGAGAAGAGGAGGGTTTTTGGGAGAAATCCAAAGGAGGAAGGAAAGATGAATGCGTAGTATCTGCTTCAAAGCATGGAATGCTAAAGACTATGCAAGAGGAGAGGACGTCAGCCATGTGAGTTATGGGGAGGAAAAGCATTCTACATCATGCATTGGCAGGTTAGACGAAATTAAGGGAGGTAGAATTTTTGCGGAATTGAAGAATGTATTTTTTTGTAATTTGAGGTGTCAGGCTGTCTTTTATGCGAAGATAAGTAATGTGGGCGTGTTCACTCTGTTTCCATTCAAAGCCTAGCTTTATTGGCAGGTAATAATGGTGAATATTTAAATACCTTATTTATGAAGTGCTACTTAAAGGAACCAAGGGCGTCATTTAATTTTTGGTTGAATCTTGAGAAAATGGCCATCCTATTTCGGAGCGGCTATCCGTTAAGTAATTCAAAGAGCGTAGAATCATTTCTTTTTGGGTGTCCATATCATTTCGACATTATTAGTAAAATATTTACGGCACTGGATAAGTTAGTTCAGAGTTAACCTTCCTGCGCACAATCAGAATTGGACCTTATGTTATTACTGTAGTGTTTCGGGCTTCATCCTGGTTTAAAGACGAGGATGGATTTCTGTCGTCTTTGAAAGCGAATTTTTGAAAAATATTCACCATTATTATTTTTAAAGTCACCAATACGAGGAGATTAATGGTGGACATGAGAGCGGCGGGCCTCTCTGTGCCACGGGGACATTTTCGAATACAAGCAAGTTATCGCAAAGTAGTGCGTTGTAGCAACCACTGAGAGGAAATGAGAAAACGGCTGCCAGTCTCTTTCTGTGCTCTTATTTGTGGACTCAGGCGTGCTTTTAGTCCGTCACTTTTATGTGGCTACAGTATTTTCAGTATGTTATTCACAGCGTGGAAATGTCAGGGTCGCCGCGGGTGACCCCCAGCGTCCGCATTTCAACCCGCCTGCGTATATGGGAGGATTAAATTGACGCCCTTGGTCACTCCGGGTAAACTTGCAATTTTTTTTGCGAGCTAGTGGAATAAATTGGGTTATTTGTGAAGGCATGCGAGCGTGTGTGGACGCGCATTAGACAGCAAACAGCGAAATGACTCGGAAGAAAATGGAAGGGTTCCCTCAAGTTGTCAGTTCTTGTCAATCGGAAAAGAGTGATAGCCCGTCTCTGCGTTTGTCTAGCTTCGAAGAAAAGAAATCGGTACTGTGATTCAAATTAGAGGAGTGTTCAAAAGCCGACCTTGTTTGCCTTTGTGACGGAATCGGTGCCTTTCAGCTTATTTCCAGTCGATCTCTCCGTCATATTTCCTGATTTAGCATTTAAAAATGTTTCCCTCCAAACTCAAAGTTTTCTCCGGTGATATGGCGATTCCTTTCACGTTTCAAAGAAATCCTGGGCTGAGTGCTGCGCGGAGAAGTTATTTATTCCCACCCGGGATATTTTTCTCAATTCCTCGATATCCCAGAAGCGGTTGAAACCCGCGGAATCGGGCTCTCGATGCACCCCTCCGCGCGGTTCGACGCGAAACTTTGACGATGGGGATGCACGAAACTTAAAAAGGAGAGAGAGAGGGAGAGACGGGTCTCAAGTCGAGAAATATCTCGGGGGATTCATCACGGCGGATTACTCGCCGTCGAGCGAAGGGACGTGGAGATTTGATCGTGACTGGGGCACGCTATCGAGGGTGGGACGCTTCGGAGGTGCGAAGGTGGGGGAGTGCGGCAATGGGGGGAGGTGGTTATTGGGGGCCGGGCAATCGTCTCGAAAACTTGCGATTCTTCTTTAGGCTCTGCCCCCACCGCCACCGCGCTGCCCCCGACGATGGTGCAAGCCCTTCTGATCCGGGATCTCGAAGCCATGCGTGCCCCAACCCGTGATGTGCCATAGACTGTATTTTACAGCCACGCGTGTGTAAGACTTTCAGTCCACAATGTCACCTATGTGGTGATTGCATACGCAACCCATTTTGACCACGTAAAATAACAAGGATTATTCATGAATTCACCTTTAAATGTTTTTCCCGAGTGTTTATAGTGTTAAGTGCCGTTTGTTATTCTTAAATGTCTCCTCAGAACACAATATGATTAAATTACCACAAATACCCATTACTTCATAGCGGTAGTAGTGTTTAGGGGAGGCGACCGACAGCTAAGGTCATTTGCGCCAACAAAGATCGACAGGAAAGGAAGGGTAGGGAGAAACCCGGCGTCGGCATTAGCGTACTCTTGTCGAAAGGCGCCAAGGGGTCCGCAGTTTAACGTCCTATCCGACGGACGGCGTACTCACTCAAAGTGCTCTCCACAAAGCACCTCAAGTAGGGATCGAGATACCACTGAAAGATATTCAACACCGCCGGGATTTGAACCCGGGCCTTCTGGGTGGGAAGCCAGTACCATAGCCACCGCACCATCCTTATCCCCCATTACTTCATAGAAAATATGCATCGGAAAATAGAATCCTTCTCGTTATTATGATTAACTATCATCAGAATGCCTCCATGATATTATACGTAAATTCTCTCTTCGAAGTTTATCACAAAGTGTTGGCGAATTCCTATTTTCTTCTATTACCATGCAACTTTTTAAGGACTGTTTATTGAATGTTTGATTTGTACTTCCGATCCAATGATAACATAGAAATTTAGATTTGGGACCTCAAAATATTTCAAATGCGCCAATTGTCAAACGGCCCTCAAGCACTGTGGATGGACATGGTAAAACGCATTTTCTAAATAGATCACGTATGTTACGTTGTCTACGTGTGTTAAAGTGTACAAAACTAGTTCACGCTTAGTAGATGCACACCACTGGCCCCCTCGTGCGTCTTCTTCATCATTACCCACTCTCAACACCTCACCCCGGGTGGATCATCGGCTAGCACACTCGGCGTCGTGCGTGCGTCACTGCCGACTTCACCACCCTCTCGTCCTTACGATAGGACTCCTTAGCTCATCATGTCCCCTCTTCAAATCATGATCCCATCAGGGGTCCAATTTTGCCTCCCTCTCAGCAGCCCATGGCCTCGCCGGCTGGTGTCTTCCACTTCTCCCCGATAATCTTTCTCTCAGTCGGTAATGGACGCGGGAAGGATGGCGGATGATGGGGGAGGATATAAGGGGGTTATCGTTGGTTCTCGTCTTCAAGCAACCGCACGGCTGAATCCTCATATTCACCCCCTCCAATCAATCCTCCCCCGAAGCATGTGGCTGGTGCGTTGGGACATGGACAGTGATGCTTGCACACGTGTCATCGACTGGGATCTGTATCCGAAGGTACATATACAGACCCTTGACGGATCCATGCAGATACATGTACCGACCCTTACGGTTCAGCAAACGATTATTCTCTTGGTTGTGATCGCTTCTCATTCAGGCTGTAGTAGTAATGATGGGGGGGAGGTTGAGCGAAGATGAGAAAATTTGCCCAATAAAGGATAGTTAGGTAATATGGTGGAGGTAGGATGTTTGGGACTGGGGAAAATATGGGTGAAGTGAGACCTGACCTCGGTATAAGTTTACACTATTGAAAGAAATGCGCGTAGGGGTCTACAGTGTAACGACCCATCTAACGGACGGCGTACTCCATTTGAAGTCCTCTCTGTATTGCACACCAGACACAGACCGGGAAAAATTTTGAAAAAAAGTTTTCGAAACATTTGGCACTGCAAGGGTTTCGAACCTGGACCCTCAGGGTGGGATGACAGTACGCTAGCCAATTTTGTTTTCCGAGCATTACGTAGAATATGATGGGAAAAGTAAAGTTCCGATCCCCTTCTCTCCTCGAACACACAGGGTGAAGTAGAATGGAATCCCTAGTTTTAAAAAAATCACTGAAGAGCGCGCAGGTAAATTAGCGAAGTAGGAGTAGTGGCGTCAGCTGGGGAAAATGCCGCCATTTTTAGTGTGGTGGCGACGTAGAGGGCACCGCGGTTTAGCGATGAAGCGCATTTTCACCTCTCCGGCTCAGTAAATAAACAAAATTTTAATGTATTTAATGTATAATATTGGCGATCTCCTTGCTGCCATTCAACGTGGCCGATTCATTTTTTGAGCGGGTGAAGTCTTTAATACAATATAAGTTATAGGGAATAAATGACTACCACCTGCAGTCCTCCGATAACCATGCGACGTTTTAATACTAATTTTTATGTGTGGGCGTATGTTTTACGTTTCTCAGCCAGCATATTGAATGTGTTCACACTAGGGTTCAAACTTAAAATGAATACGGTTTTATGCTGGAGCGAGATTAATCAGAACCCTCCCATCACCCTCCTCCCCCGGTCTCAACTTAATATTTTAAAAGTATTTCCAGTTCCCCGTTTGTTGAAGCCGGTTTCATTTAATACAACTCCATGGTTATCTCGAATGCATTTTCCCCATGGAAAAGTCGGCATAAATTCTCCCTACTTTTTTGGCTGCGAAGGTGACGGGTGAGGGGAAAAAAACATGCCGCTTGTGCCAAAGGAAATGAACCGACCTAGCGGAAAAAGTGTTCTTGTTAGAACAACTTACATGGCAGCTTTGGATTCTTTCCCGCCAAGTTACACTTCTAACGGGGTGCCCTCAAATGTGCTCTCCATCCCACGACGGCGTGAAATTGCCCATTCAATCCCGTCCACGTGTGGGTGAGCCAATGACTCGGCGGCCTATATGTCCAGGTTCGAGTTCCGCCTCGGGCACGGCAATGTCGCGTGAGCGCCTTTGAGTGAGTTGCCCTGAGCGGTATGATGTGATCCTAGTCGTTGGGACACAGAAGTTAAATGAAATGAATGCCTGTGCCGCGTTTATCTCACCATTGCGAGTCCTGAATGGTTGTTGAATTTCGCAGGGGTGGTGGTGCCTGGCGCTCTGCTTGTAGCATTGCTCACGCCTCGCGTTCCGCTTTTTCCTTTTTCAAGCACCATTGATGGGGTCTGCGCTGGGGATGATCCCAGGCCCACTTCACCTCCGCCCCCTCCCGAGGAGTTGTGAGTGGGCCAGAGCGGTCTTAGAGCTCAGCGCTGCCATAACAATGTCTCATTTAGAATGTGACCGGTGGATTCCTTTGGTTAACCCATCCAAGGAGCTGGCTCTCGGCCATCTGGCGCACTCTAGAGGGACCGCCCGTTGCACTCCGCGCATGGGCTTTTCATTGGACTATGGGATCGATGGGTGCCATCTTCATCCTCGCCTATTTCAGGTCGAACCCATTAGATTCGACCCGAACGATAAATTTAAAGCGATCCGTTTGTTATGGGCTGTCTTAATGAAGTCATTATTAGCTCTTCAATGATATTCTTTATCAGTTTGTTATATCTCAAGTTACAGGTATGTCTAACACATTCAGTTCTTCTTTGCCTTAAGGTGCTCCGTATAGTTTTCCCTCCTTTATTCTTCCGCATATATACTTAATGAAGTGTCCACCGCATAAAGGTGGTTCCACCGCTAAAGTATTCCAAAAATTTCACCTAAACATCTCCACAGAGATTTTCATCCCATGAATATCTCAATTATAGAGCTTTTTTGGTTAACACACAATCTTAGATACATCCAAATCACACACGGACGATACAAGCATATAATGATGATTGCCTTCTATAGAAAAATTTAAACATGAAATAAGACGACAGTTAAAAGAAAATAACCTTTAAAATATTAGTTCAGTATTGTTGGTTTTTCAAATGAGTGGATGACTTCCCCTGTTGTCTTGAAAGGTATTAGTAATTAAATTCTAAATACTTTCGAATTAATCGCTGTGGAGGAGAAAATAGCTCCTTGGCTCCAATTTGATGCTGTTCTCAGTTTGATGTTAAACCCATCTGCTATTTATTAGCTCCAAAAGAACTCAGTGAGATTTTTTAAATAAATAAGCCATTTGGTACATGTTTTCTAAAAATCTGCTTTGTACGTTAACCTTATTTCTTGTGAACATTTAAAACCTTATAGGAAAATGTGATTTATATTATAAATACTTAGCCAATGTGGTCGTATTCTATAAATAATAAATTGCAAGCCCAAGGCAGGTCTTTTATCACTATTATAATTGATGTATTGCACATGATAGTAGATATAATTAGACATGATAAATCGTTTTTAATTTGGTACAGGTAAATAGCCATTAAAATATATTTATATCCTTCAAGCCACTAAACAGCAGCACCGCGACCCTAGAAGGAGACCTCCTTACTGAGTCATTTTGGTTGTCATTTAAGGAATATATTGACGCGCATTTGTCTATGGAAATTATTCTTACTTGCGAGGTAGGTATTGCGCTGTAAGTATTCATAAAAGATAATGTTTCGCTAAAAATTGACGTGTCTCTAGGTCTTCAGTGTGTCCAATGAAACCTGAATACCGAAATAAAAAATACCTACCTAAAAATCGCGAAGTGCGAAAATTCCTTCTTTGCGGTTCGCAGACATTTTCTAAACGTAACCTAACTCCACCCCTTGTGGAGTGAAAACGTGAAATGGGAAAAACTTTAATTTCACCCGAAGATGCTAATATTTGAACTAAACGGCACTAAATGGAATTTATGTAATATCATTCCATGTCTTGAGTATTTAAAAAGATCTCTAGATTACCCAATGCCTTCCCATTTAATTGGCTCACTTCAGCATGATGAAATGAGCGTCTAATTTTAGCATCGCGTTTAGGGTCCGTCCAAAGTAAAGCCGGTGTCTCACCTTTACTACAGGCGGAATGCAACTGCGCTGTGCTCATCTGGCTTCATCCTTCGTTCTCGTGAGGAAATGTTGTCAGGAGATCCCTCTCCTCACCCCCATTTTCCCTTTCTTGGCTGAGCCAATGTTCATCAAAAAATGAAACCCTAGAGCTTCCTCGGTCGATGAAAATTCCCTCGAGGTTCATTGAATTTTCCACGCAGTTTTATATTTTTTTTTTGTTTTTGCTCATCTCACCCACGAACATAATCCCACGCATCTCATTTTCCGAGCCCTGTTTTATTTCTGAGGGCGAGTTACGCTCTCCCGAGGTGATGGCTAATTCGCCGGATCACAGGCCTTCATGTTACCGAAGGATCTCGCTCCCGGGTCCACGAAACCGCGTTTTTTTCCGCAGCTGCCCTCGGCCCCAGCGTCTCCCACACACCCCCATCCCCCGAGAGGAATGAGTTCTCACGCATACCCGTTGATCCGCCGAAACCAACAATAGAGAAAGGTTGCCCTGGAAGCTCGCCATCATGTCTGACGGCTCCCATGCACGGAGATGATTTGGAAAAATAGAGGAAGCATGAGTCTCGGGTATTTCATTCCGTGATAAAAAGAGTGGCCCCTCTCCCGTTCTCCTCTAATATGTCGTTCTTCGTCGGCATTTCTCACCTGATTAAACGATTCCTTTTCGTTTAATTACGTTTTATGATAACTCACGTACTCCTAAATGCAGTGCGTAAATTTGATGCTCCAAAGTTTGGATGGATGAAAATTTCAAATAATTATACAATGATGATGATGCTTCTTCACTTAGATTCCCACTTCGAGAACTTTAATGCGATTCGCATTTTTCTCCCTTAAGCGTAACTTGTTTTTACTAGTAGAGAAATGGTTATGTTTGGGGCATATTTATGCGAAAATCAATCCTTCTTACCTTATCCCCTGGCAGACTCTAACCGATCAATCATGGGTACCTTCCTCAGTGAAAAACTTCCGAGCTCACGGAAAGGAATGAACGGCGGTAACGCAACTGCTTGTAGAAGGCCCCATGCCCTACTTCTCTGAGGAGGATATCCACGCAAAAGATAAGCTATCTCTTGCAAATTTGCTGTCCGTGCGGTTCAGTTCTCCTTAATCACTTCCGTCAGGAGTGGCACAGCATTGTCGTAAATCTCCCCCTCCAAAGGAGGATTATCATATGGAACCTTAAGCGCAATTCTAAGATGCTCTCGATCCTACATTCCCTCAATAACAAGGCATCATTTGCATTTAAGGTCCGTACTTAAAGAACTCATTATCTTCTGTACTCCTTGATTTTGTGGATAGAGAAGTCCATGAGGTTTTATACCATTGATTCCAGGACTATTGCGAATATTCTCTCTCTCCTTTAATTAGGTCCACAAATATTATTTTTTCCCCTTTATTCCTTCTTCTGAAATTTCTCAGCTTCTCTCCTATTTACAAAGTAATTCATGGCAGTGTTTTGCTCTTTTAGCCCTAACCCATTTAAATTTCTCGTCAGGGCTTGAATTAGTGACCGAATTCAAGAAATAGTGATGAGCTCTAAACGAATGTGCATTCAAATTAATAATTTGCATTACTGTTTCCCTGCGGCTGCCTTGGGCGACATGCTTTGTTGGCCGTCCACTTTTCTAAATCACCATGTTTTAAAAGTGTACTAAGTACTAATTAAAAACGTTTTAGTAATGACATCCCGCTCAATATTTGATTTCATTCTCACATCATGGACAGTTTATATTTTTAAATACTCAAATTTTTCGTTTTAGGAATTATCAACCGTTCAGGTTCTTCAAACTGCTCGAATTTTTACATGCCACTCCATAAACACATTTTCATATTAGACCCATACATGTTTACCTTTATTGTTTCCTATGTTTGTTGTTATCGTCTATGCTTGCCCTAATTTTTAAAAAGGTCAATACGAGCGATTGGGACTCTTTTGGAGGTTTTGTAAGAGGAGTGTTTGTAAGAGTCTAATCAAGCACGGAGGTTAGGTCACGTTAAAAATAGCTCTGTGGAACTTTGTTTTTCCTATTTATCAAATTTCTTAGCGTGTAGAGGTCCTATCTTCCCTTTTTTGTAGTTGTTGCGGATTTGTTCATTGGTAGGACCCCCGAAAAGTTCCCTATATCCCCTTGCCTCCTATATACTATATATTTTACTTTCTTCTCTCCCTCACGAAGTGAGATGACGGCCTCACGGACAGTTGGTTTTGCCCACCTCCTGCCACGATCCCACCTGGTGGAATTCTCGAAAAACTCCGGATTCTCCTTCGGACTGGGGAGGCTTACGTGAAAGCTTCAAGAGTTTAAAGAATGGTCCCCAGGCTATGGAACTCTTATCAATTTCGAAATCAAGGCTAAGAAGTTGTGCGGTGTCCGAGTTCAAATGCAGTGTAGGTTCGAGTACATTAGGCTTCTTTCTGATTAATTTCATATTTATCGGTATACAATGTATGGTAACTCTTTTTGAAGTGATAAGGAATATTATTGCTAGTTAATAAAGAGGGAATAAATAGCACAGTACAGGCTTCATGGAGTTTCACTTTCTGTTTTCTCTTCTTCCCTGAAAATCTGCGGTAGTGACCTGTGAAAGCACCTATTAAGTATTTTCAAAGGCGCTGCTATTTCGTTATCTCTTTTATCCCTCCGGAGTTGATATGGTTTCAATTTACCATAAAGTTTTTTTTCCTTTGTTTCGTGATATCTTCTAATGGCAATGGTCCCTTCTCTTTTCATTTACTGCACATGACCTATTAGTCTTATCGTTATGTATATGATTTTTGTGGTTGCACCTCCTGCTAAACACCATGTTAGTGGCTTGTAGGGTATAATTTAGATTTGATGGATAACAATAGCCCACTATATAACTTTGAAGAGAATATCATGTTAATGTAACCATCCTTTTCGAGGATATTAATGCCAAGTTAGGAAACGATATGTGCAAACGAAGCCAAAAACTTTAGTTTAAATGGACTCTATACTCTGTCGCTGACAAATTTATTTAATATTTAGAAAAGGGTTCAAAATCTTCTCCAAATTTCATTCTTAACTTATTTTTGATTGAACACTTGTTTGCACGTGGCTGGCGATAGATCGCGCCTCTTCCCCTTGTACAATTCTGTACCCACCAGTTCCTTTTATATTTGCAATGCGCTGTCAGTGTCAGTTAAAATAATAGGCTTCATATCTAACTATTTCTGAAGCACTTTTCTGGCACTCATCCCCGAATTAAAACTGTCACGGGGAGTGGATATTAAATAAGCCTTGAATGCGTGCAAAACTTTTAAATTAGAAAATACCGCGAATACAGCTTACCATGCTAGATTAAAGTGAGCTCTTGAAATGGGCTCGCGACTTCATATTTTAAAACATAATATGAAGTAACCGGAACAAGTGCTTCTTAGTGGTAAACTCATTAGGACCACGAGTACAAAGTGGCGTTAACACTTAATAATAAATCACAATCCACGTATTCACTAGCTCAAGATGGGCTTGTCTCTGCAACATCGTCATATTGCCTTTGCTTTTCATCCGCCGCCCTAGGTTACTTGTTACTGTGTTACTTTACCGCGAAAAATAATATTCGTCTAATAAATTAATTTACTTTGATTGCTTTAAAACGATATGTTTTGTCTGCGCAGAGTCTGAGGTTTAAAACTTCACAAATTTCTCAGTTTTTGCTAATTCCTTTCCTGGTTCAGATGAAACTTGGACGTTTAGACAGGTGCGGTGTTTGACCAATGGTACGCCATCCCTCACACTGAGGTAGGTGTTCCCTAAATAGAGTTAAACATCATCAATATCGTAACTTTTCCTCATATGTAAGCGCCAAGTAGTTCATACACAGGTCTTCAGCTAAGGGAATACATTACAATATAACTAAGAGCAATGTATTCCTGCAGATGACTAATTTGAGTGGAAACGTTAGTCTTTTATGAAGATAAAATTTTATAATATAAATATTTTGTATTTATTTAGAAAAAATGCTATTAAATATCTTTTTACGCCGAATTTCTTTCACCGCATCAATTCGGCAAGAAGTGCCCTAAAAGCCATGATTTGCAGGATAAGTGCATTTTTGCAATTTGAAGACTGGTGCCTACCTAATTAAAAAAGTTGATAAATAAGGAGTAGCTGGTGGCGCAGTGGGTCCAACCATTAGCTCACTTGAACAAAAAGATATTACCTCATTCGGTCGTACTTATTACGTAATTGAATTAAGAATCCATTGGGAAATGACGACAGCCCGGACGGATGTAATACAATTTGCGTGGTAACGTGAAGTCCTTTGAGGAAGAGATTAGCCGCCGACGACACGTGGAATGTGTGACACCCCTTCAGGTTCCAATAGCCTGATAGGATTGCGAAAATTGTTCACAAAAAAAAAATTGCATCCATTATTTGTGATTGCTCTAAGTGAAACAATAAATAATCAGAGTAGCGTCGTCTCAAGAATTGGGCTATTCATTCGTTGCTTAAGAGTGGAAACTTGCTAGCGAATTGTTTTGTCTTAGTTTTTGTAATTACTAAGTATTGAAAATTGCACGAGTCCATTTCTCAGTGAAAATGATTGTATTAATATTTCTATATGTACTCTGAAGTCCAGACTACTACCAGAATGGATTTCGTCCAGGTATTAGACAAGGTGGGACCTGGAAGTAGAAAATGGGCAAGTACCCATGAATTCCTTCTGGAAGCCTTTGATTAAAGGTTTTCGCAGCAATTATTTTCTCTCCATTACCTAAATAAGACATCTCGCTGCGTATCGAGCATTTTCTATTGCTCAGCGTTTAGCTGTTCCTCCGAGAATGTCGTCGCTTCCTGATGACGTTCCTCGTTTAAAGAACGAACGTTGAGTCATAAAAAAGCTCAATACGCGCCGGGATATCCCGTTAAGATTATATACATATATAAGTATATAACTATGTGTACCCATATAAAACCATAAACACAGTAATCAACCCGAAGGTCGGTTTAGTAGGTGATGGTAGAGATCACCCAGTACTAAGCCCTATACGGCGTGTGAAAATTCACACATCAGGGTAGGGGGGGCCAGTTCCTTTCCCTGTGCCGGTTACGGTTTCCCAGGAAGACCTGGTACCCGAAAAATCACTTAAGCTTGGGTGGAGCTGCAGGTACCCAGAGTGCCTTGCCCGGGTATCGAACCCGGGACCCTCTGGTCAGCAGTCCAAAGCTCTACCCACTGGACTACCGCGACCCACGTATACCCATGTACCTGTATGTAGTATTTTTGGAAGTATTTCCAAAAAGAGTTTAGGGGCAAAGTAACAGGCTTAAATGAGTTGAAAATTACGTTGTTCGTATTTTGACATTTGGAACGAAATTTTCAATGCGTTTTTTGGGAAGCAGTTATGACTTAAGGAGATGGACAGCTGACGTGATTTTCGCCAGGCTAGGCAATTTTTGCAAGGGCTGGTTGGGTAATTTTGTGATATTAGGATTCTCAGAGAATGGAGGAAGATGGGTGGGGAAAATCTGCTCTTAACATAAGACACCAAAGGATCCAAAGTTTAACGTGCCATCAGACGGATGGCGTTCTCAACCTGAAGTGTTCTCCGCATGGCGCCGCTAATTGGGATCGGTGTACCTTAAAAATGCTGCAATCGACGAGATTCTAACCCGCGTCCTCGGGGCAGGGAGCCAGTCAACATTCCACCGCGCCAAACCTCCACCTTTTTTGTGCCTGAAAAATTTACTGTGAGGACCCAGCTTTAGCATATGATTGCAAATGGTGCAGAAATTCGGGCGAAATCACAAAACCAAATCTTATCCTGGGGATTGGCGCCCGGATATATGAGCGAGGCGTCATGCGAAAATTGGACATTTATGGCAGGGAGACGGATCCCGAGTGCCTGAGATTTCTCCAATTCATAGATGATAACGTGACAGGAGTTCAGGTCGGTTCACTTCGAAAGGAAAACCATAAAAAAGCATGTTTGAATCGATGTTGTATCCAATTCTCGCACCGATCAAAATGGCTGATAAGTTCAGTATTTTGGAAAAAGGTTCTCTTCTACCACACCGGATGATAAGAGTATATCGTGTATTAAAACCACAGGTATTGCAATTTTCCACTAGATATTTTATTTCAACACTACCGGTTTCGATGTTTTCACATCATCATCAGGTGGAGCACAAGTGCGTATCTTCTCCACATATATAGTTGCATACAAGGGGTGGGGGGTTTAAGGGGGGGAAAAAGGAGAGGAAAAAAGGGGACAGGGGAATTCCATGAGGGGAAGGGATGAAAGGAGGGGTCAAAGGGGCGGGGGGGAACAGTGGGAATTCCATGGGGTGGGGGGTTTTTTGGGGGCAATACTGAGAATTAACAATACGGCAGCCGTTGCAATACCTGTGGTTTTAATATGTTACGCTTCCACCATATCACGCCTGAGACCTCATCATTCGTATATCTTGTAGCTTGTTATTAGTTTGTAACCTACGGTGTATCTTTAAAGGCACACTCCTCTTAATCCTTCATATTCCCAAGATATAGAAAATACTATATTCGCTTGTTTATTCATCTCTATGTTACTGAGATGAAAGTGATGCTTAGAGCCCAAGAATCACGAATAGAGTAGGTGAAATATAGGCTTTTAAAAAGGGTACGGAACACTATGGTGTTTTCTTACGCCACCGAGGGAATTATTATGACCCTGCATTACATTAGGGTATGGGACCATCAGTATAAAACAACAGAACTAGGTACCAGGACTGACAGGTTCTCCCACGTACGATACATAATCATACATCTAACGTAACAACTCTAAAATTAGATTTTTTATTATCAATGTTAAAGTTTGACTCGAACTCGCTGGAACGCACCCATTAATGCATGATGTAGATAGGCTTGTATGTGTGTTGTCGTGCGTGTATCTACATGTTTTTGCATATATACATTTAAGTGTTGATGCATCTTTGTGCATGATTGATTGTTATGTGTACACCTCCCGCCAGACGCCCACGCCTTTATAGCGTGTTGCAGGATGCTGTGTTGATGTACCTCATTGTTTTTTGTGAGCTGGATTCAGTGCTCACGAAGCTAGTGTTATTTTCTATCCCTTGCAATGCTAGGGATGGAGCAAAAATTGCGCATAATAGGAGAATCTATGAATAGAACATTCTTGCTCGCAACCTGGAAACTTGAAGAATTTACTATTTAAAAGGTGAGTTTGGACTATCTCCCGCGTCAAGACAAATTTGTAATTGGTAAAGTACAACGCGAACGCTTCCGCGCCCATGACTGAATCCATATTGTGTATCTTAAGTTCTTACCATGGAGTGAAAATAATGAGAGGATTAACAAAGCAAAAATTTGATCCTCTGATCTTCAGCAAGGAAAGTGATACCAAGTATCCTGGTGGCGAGGCGCTGCTATTAGTGGTGGCTCCAATGTGACTTGTACCGGAGCATTCCGTCCACTTAACGCCCTATTATAAATTTAAGACATTTGAAAATATTTCCAAGCTTCTGCAGGCACTTGGCAACATGATGCTTCGTTAGTCCTAAGTAACATTTCTCTTAATTTTTTCCAATGAACCCATATGAAAATTCACATTTCTGCGGAAGCGTGAAATTTATTTTGAACGGTAGCTTTTATGATGTTATTGCACAAGAATAATTGATAGGTGAAACGAAGTAAAAGGGATGAAATAGGTTTACATGATCTCGGCATGCTTAAAGCAATAAAAATATCATTTCATTCCATTTATTTAATGAGGCAAAAAAATTGGAAGTGTTTTGGACCAAAATGGCCAATGCAATAGACTAAGACGAAGGATGCGGTAGGCAAAGAATCTTTCACCAGGAGTAATATATTAATGCCCGGGACCAGAAGTACCGGGTTCAGAAAGGGTGTTACGAAAAGGCTCTTTGATATGGGCATGGCTTGGTGCGGCGCGGAAATGTTATTTTTTGGTAAGATAGGGGCAGATTTAAGGATATAGAAATGTTAGTGCGGAGGTTGGAATGGGTGAAATGGACGGAGAGGATGACAAACTATTAAGTGCTGGGCGTTGTAGGGGAAGAGAGAGGATTTCTGGGAGAAATAAAAAAGAGGCTGGAAAGATGGATGCCGAGAATTTACAGGGTTCGTCCGGAAAATAAGTGTACTGAGCTCAGGAAAAAAAATTTATTACACTTTTACATATCTTAAGCTAATATTCCTTAAAATAGGACCCTTGTGAGTCGATACACTTGTTCCAGCGGCGTTCCCATTCCTGGAACGCTCCCGCGAAGGCATCATCGGGAACCTCTCGAAGACTCGTCGTCGACCTCTTCTCTGCCCTCCACGAACATCTTGTGCCACCGAAAGATCATGTTTCTGGACATGGCTGACTCCCCGTAAGCCTGGTTAATCATACCGACAGTTTTGGTAGACGATTTCCCAAGCTTTACCGCAAATTTGATGGAATAACGCTGCTTCGGCATCGCGTTCCGTGACGTGGGTCGAGCGTGGAGGTTCGCGTTAACAGAGCTCCTCACTACACCACAGCTCAGAGCCGACTGCCTTTTTCAGCGTCGCTTGCCAACATACCCCCCTCCAATCGCAGCCCGTCAGAGCGGTGCTGGGCGCGCCTGGAGCGGCGGGAAAAAATCAGTACACTTATTTTCCGGACGAACCCTGTATATTGGTAATGGGATTTTGAAGAATGTGATGGGCAGGAGAACGTTAGGCAAATAGGGAAGGGTTAGGAATAGAATGAGAATGTGGAAGAGAATGAAGGGAGGTAGGATGTATGCATAATTGTAAGGGGGCTTATTGTAGTTTTGGATGTCGGGTTGTGTGTTGTTAGGAGAGGCAAGGGAGTTATCGTTGTGTCGTTGTGTAGCTTGTGTACTCACAAAACCTGCTTTAATCGGTAGTTATTCAATGTATGCATAATTGTAAGGGGGCTTATTGTAGTTTTGGATGTCGGGTTGTGTGTTGTTGGGAGAGGCAAGGGAGTTATCGTTGTGTCGTTGTGTAGCTTGTGTACACACAAAACCTGCTTTAATCGGTAGTTATTCAATAATAAGAATACAAATGAGACTGACGAAGCGGGCCTCGGTTCTAAGTGAATACCACGACCCATTATAATTTTTCACCTAAAAATACATGTCAATGTAATATGCATAATGTTATAGCTTGCATTAATATATTTATAGACACAGAACACTTCATGTAAGGAAATGTTTGGAAAAGAAGGAAAAAGACCTGAAGCTGAGGCTCCCCTTGGATGCTTGAAAAAGTCTTTTATTTCTCGCCCCGATCTCCATATTTCTCCTCGTGATGCTCTTGTAGCCGCTTGTGAAGCCGGGAACATAACAGTTTCTAGTCATTTTTCACACTTGCACTAATATATTCTTCCCAACAAATAAGACAAGAAATGCTAAAATGCCACTCGGTACACTTTTTTCTCGGTGATCGAAATGTAAATACGTGGACCGGCTTCCTGGAACTGCCGCGTACCGCAGTGTCTTCCGTGGTAAAATGTGTACTTATATTTCCCATCACCACTTTATGATATTTCCGGAATCTGTGTTCCCCATTATGTTTTATGTCGATAACACTCCAATTCTCTCTGCTCTCTATGATTCTTGTATGGTCTCCGGAGGTGGGCTATACGCGCAGGCAGTGCGTTAACAGCCCCGATTCCATTTCCCGGCTCGACCGGCGGGCAGGAAGGAGTCTCTTCCCTTCCGGCCCGCGACATGCCTGCGGGATTTTCGTGTCCGCCTCACGTGAGCTTCGATGGCCCTCCCGCTTCAGCCCCTTCCATGCGCCGCCTGCATGGGTGCGGATGGAGCCAGGGGGTTCATTGATCCCCTCCGCCCATTCCCTCCCCCCTTGCCACTTCGTTCATCGCTAATAATTGCTCCTTCCTCGCCCGACACCCTTCTTCCCCTCGCCCCGTCTCCCCCTCCTTTCATGCACCTCTTCGATGAAAACGTGCCCTCTCCGCCCCGAGTATTTTAAGCACGGGGCGATATGCACGCGCCCGTTTGCTGAAGCAATAGAAGCAATGGGAGTTTGGACTGCTCGCGCTAGAAGTGGGTGATTTCTTCGCGTATACAGTCACCCGCCACTACAGGCGCCGCTTCCTCGCGCCCCTAACCTCCGTGGTGAACAATTTGCCACGCCCCGAAAACGGCAACCATCACACTGTCGGATTATGTTACCGCGCAACCTTACGTTATCTCTGCGTATCAATGGTTTGAATAAGAAACTTAGGCGGCATCATAAATTGCAATGAATAAGTGTGAACCTGTAAAGGATAAGTTAGTTCAGTGGATGGAGCACTCTTCTATTGCCTGGGGGACCGGTACGAATGTAGGTGGCGCCTATTGGAATCTTCAGCTCTAAGCAATCTTCGTCTCATTCTTCGGTAACAGATTATGCTGAGAAACCGCAGGCGACAAGGAAAAGTAACAATTCCCGCTTTTGTGAATTTTAAATTCCGTATAGAGTTAAGTATTAGGTAAGCTCATGTGGTGAGAAGGAGACATTTTATGGGGATGGGGAATGGAACTCAGCGTAATTTGGCGGGAGATTATGGTAGAGGCTGAGAACTACGGTTTAGGAATAGGGAATGACTGCAGGGGAAACCAATAAGTGTTCTGCATGAGACGGGGCTAAATCATAACGTACACTTTCTTAAACACCGTAATCTACATCTACATTACACCCTGCAAGCCACAGGGAAGTTGTATGGCAGGGGGTGTATCCAGGCATGAACAGCACAGGAATAGACAGTCACACCCCATGCATGAGCTTCACTAGAGAGAAAAATAACGTGCAATGAACTAGAAACAAGAAAAATGCACATTGTACCACTACCATTTCTGGTAAAGTTTTGCGATAAGAATGATTTTTTTTTGTAAATATAGCCTCAACTACTTCAGATGTGTACGTATATATGCGTATGCTTCGTCATTCACAGACAGAGATGCAAGCATGCATTAAAATTATACACTAAAATACGTATGCACAGATATGCACACACATACCTACCTACATACCTGGTTTGTCCCAAAATTAGTGGGACTGAATCAATAAAAATATTTTTGCCGGAATTTATACGTTCACTCAAATATTTTTGGAGTAGCACCCTCGTACGTCCACACACCGCTGCCAGCGGGTTTTCCGCGCCTCGTACATCTTCTGAAAGGCGGCGCCCGGAATGCTACTAAGCTCACTCGTCACGGCCTGCTGTAACGCTTCCAACGAGCCTTGGTGACGTCCTATCCGCACGGATTTTAGGCAAGGGAAAGAGGATGAAGTCTGGGGGGGCATTGTGTAAAAAATTTGGATCCTCACTCACCTGCTCGAGGAGCTACTCCTAAAGCTTCGTAACTTTTTAATCAGCATCTCATGGGGCACCTTGTTGAAAGCATTTTTAAAATCCAAAAATAACGCATCAACACGAGTGTTATTTTCAACAGGCATCAAAAACGTCGTGGATAAAAAGAGCTAGCTGTGTCTCTTAAGATGTACCCTTTCGAAACCCATGCTTATTTTTTATCAATAAACCCTAGCTGTTGATATGTCCCATAACAGGTGTGAAAATTATGTGCTGTAGAGCCTTATATAAAATTGATGCCAGAGAGATTGGTCTGTGATTAATGAATTCTTCCTCATCGCCACTCTTAAATATAGGCGGGATGTTAGCTAATTTCCATTTCATTGGTACATTGTGCCCCGACAATTACTTGTCAAAAAAAAATTCTAAGCATGGTGCTATTTCTGATGCCATTGTCTTGTAATCGCGGAATTTTGTCGGTACCAGGAGACTCGTTGGGTCTTAGTGTTTCCAACTGACGCCGTATTCCACGACACGTTTTATTAATTTCATTCACCGCATTCTGGTCATAATTATCCATTTTATAACGTTAGATTTTCCCGACAAGGTTGGAATACACTTTTGACGAAGGAATTCGGTAAATTAGCATTTTCTGGGCTGAGTATTATTTTTTGCCCTTTCCTATCTGTTAGTGAGCGTACCGACGGCATAGTTCCTTGAACTTCTCTCACGTGCAACCAAAAAAAAAAGGTTTCGGATTTGGTCCAATGAGTCTCCTAAAATTTTACTTCTGAAATCGACCGGCTTTTTCCGAAAGGTTATTTACGCCAAGGATTTAAATTTATAGTAATTTTCTAATACCATAGTATGTTCACTATTAGGAAAATCTCGACTGGCATTTGTAATTCTTGCGTGGCACGCTCTTTGGCGCCTTAACGATTTCCACACTTCTGCCATGTACCAACGCGGTTCTACGTCAACTCTTTTTAATTTTCTAGGCATTGACTTTTTTACTGCTGAAATGGTGACATCAAGGAGTATTCCACATTGCCTCAACATCACATACGTGGCTTAATTCTTTGACTTTCAGAAATCGGCCAGTCAGCTCACTTATCATGCTATCATAATCAGCCCTACTGAAAATATAAATTTTTCTTTTACGGATTAAATTGTGTTCCACACCGAAGGAGAA
The DNA here is from genome assembly GCF_022747635.1 of Hetaerina americana. Lineage (NCBI taxonomy): Eukaryota > Metazoa > Arthropoda > Insecta > Odonata > Calopterygidae > Hetaerina > Hetaerina americana. The sequence continues at coordinate 7,810,964 of NW_027286292.1, read as the reverse complement.
TTTAGCATTTATAGCTTAATGATCACTCATCCCTTCTGCGTTAGCTACATTCAAAATCTCCTCAAGCACGTTTGTTGCTAAAAACATCATGAATATAGTTACCCCTGGTCGGCTATGTCACTAATTGACTCGGCGAGTTATTAGTAAATACGTTCAAAAGCGATTCGAATATTTTCTTGTCTTTTCCGTCGGTTTTGAAATTGTAAACACTCCAATCTATCGGGGAAAGATTTAAATCTTCACCACTTATCACGTTGCGATCACTACACACAGATATGATTCCCTTTGTGTGCTATTATAGCTCCAATAATCATGATGAGTCATGATTTGCATTCGGGGGCCTTTAATATTATTTTATTATTAGCTGATAGGTGTGGTTACACTGGGGGTGTGCCCGAAGATACAGGAAGAAATCAGCTAGACTATATTATGTTTAGGAACAGAATAATTAAATCTCTGTTTCCCGGGAGCGGATGCGTTACATTTAGTGCTAATGAAGTGTAGCGTCAAATTCGAGAGGATAAAACAGGAAAGATGGCTGAGGAAATGGGATGTAGAAGTATTTACCGGGACTATGAAAGAGGACCATTAGCAGACTATAGAGAAAATAATGAGCTAGGTATGGGGAACGAGTAAAACAGAATTAAAATGGGAACATATCAAAAAAGGGATATAGAAAGCCGCAAGCGAAACAATAGGAACAAGCGGTTGTGGCGAAGAAATGGTGAGATTGGAGTCGAGAATAGATGGGTCATGAGAGGATTTATGTTAGCTTGGATGTGGCATTAATTAATAACAGGATTCGTGGGAAATTGTGTCGTCTGGCAAATGAAATCATCTGACATCAGGGAAGAGTTAGTGGTATAATAGGAGGAAGGGGGAAACCGGGGACGTCGTGCGTAAATATGGGAGGACTATCCATACGAGGATTGTTGAAAGTCTCGAAAATAGGGATGCATGTATGAAACAATGTACGAGTGTGACAGAGGCAAAATAAGTGCTAAGGCCCGGGGTGGAATGGATGAAATGATTAGCAGAAGTTCCCCGATATACTAGCTCAACTGATGCTTAGACTCTGCCCACACCAAAAGTGAAGGGCGTGAGGAGTGTGGCTATATGAACCTATATGACAAATGGGATTATGCTGGTTGGTGCTTGGTCAAGTGCTCCCGGCCTGTCCAAATCTGGAATAGGTTTTCCTCGCAAAGTTTTTGTTGACACCCGCGGACTCTTTCCAGGGGTTTTCGTGCCAATCTCCCCTGTATGATGACCGGGAGTTGTCTTTTGGAGCCATGAAAAACTTTTTCCTTCCCTGTACCTCGGCACCAGCGGATATCTCCCTGTAAAAATAACCAGTGCAAAGATGCATTATGCATTGTATTTTTTTCTTCTATACAGATGCTATTACATGGGTATTTTCATGCAGTCTAATATATGTATCATAGTGATCTCAAATTCCAGTATTATAGTTGCATTATCATGATATTAAATCATATTATATGCTCCACTTAAATGCATGCATTATTGTGATGTCGTAGTTATTTTCACATCACAAGTACCCCAAATACCGGTTTAGAGTCATTTCATGCTTTATAGACGTGCCGGCAATACAACCCTGCCTGTCAAGGGCATGCGAAAGGCACTCCCTGGGTAGTGAAATCAGTCCAAACGGCCCGTAATTCACACATCTTGGTCGGTAGCCATGGTTGCCTGTTAGAGCCAGGTGTTGAAAATGAGATACAACACAGTCTTGAGGAATGCCTTGATGCCCTTCTTACAAATCCTCGCGTCAAGAAAAAAGTTTTCCCTACCTAGAAAAGTACGACTCAGAGGACATTTTCGCCGTCCTAAAAATTACAAGAGCCATTAAATCTAAATAGTCTTTGGGGTGAGATAATGCCTTGCCTATCATTTGATTGAAGTAGTCGTGTGTTTATTTTAATGGATGATCTAGGGCATTTGTTCTAAATTTTAGGGATTTCCCGTCCATGACCCGGAATATGGTGTTTCCGCAATGTAAAAACCTGTTGCGACCGTGGATAATGGCAGTAATTGTTCGGTGAAATTAGGGAAATCGAACTTTCGCGTCTCAGTAGTGAGTTAAAGGTCGAGAAAAAAACGCCGCCGCGCTTGTGAGTAATTTTGGTTTTTCTCAATTTGACGAAAGTTTATTGGAAACGATTTTTAAATAATACTTATTGTAGATGAAGGGGAATAATTACTCTCGGGGCGAGAGTAATTATTGCCCTTGCCCCCCCCTCCGTGACAACCTCGGATCAGAAATGCATAAAACCATCGTTGGTCGATCGATCAAACATTTGCAAACCAATTTAGACGTGTGCTGCGGATTACGAGCGTTCATGCCATTTACATTTCAAGCTGCTAAATTAAATTAGAGGTTTGTCAACGTATTTATGGCGGGCGTATGACTTTCAAGCTCGCTTTCAATTTTTTGCATCATTTTACAACATCGCACTCTTGTGTTTTAAGTTCCCATCTCAAGAATGAAATTGATGTGGATCTTTCTGTGTTGTAGCGAACCTGTGACTTTGTTTGTCACTTTGCCCTTAACATGTTCTTTCTCTTCCAGGCTCTGGTGAGACGTCCAACTTGGCTCGGATCCGCAACTCTGCTTTGGGGCATTCGGAGCCTTCGCTCTCAGCAAGAGTGGTGAGTATTAAGCGCGCACGTTTTTCTATGCATGCATTAAGTAGACTTTCTAGCGCGTTTGCCCTTAACCTGATCAAAGGTTGCTGCATATCTGGTTCACATGTAACTTAGTTTGTCATTTATGACCCCCTCTAGCAACTGTGAGCAGAAGGCCAAGCAAGATACGCCCTAGTAAGGATTGCGAATATAGAAATTCAAGCTCATTAGTGAGGCATGATGGGAGGGTAAGTGCACAGTCCCATTGACATGGAGTTTCACTTGGTTTGAAACACCCAATGCCTATCTTGGGTATGTGATGTAGGGATGTTGATTTAATTAAAATAATTCCTATTATGGTCGCAAGTATATATTCGTGTATGTAACTAGGATCGTTTTGTTTCCCGCCGTTAAAAGGCGATTCCATTTTTTTTTACTTAATTGCAATTAAAAATTTATGGACGCCTTCCCACATTCCCTGCGCTACCTCGATTAGTGAAGGCGGTGTCTGGATTTTGGCAAGTTTATTTCGATATAGCAAGAGATATTTGCTGCTCCAAATAATGTGGAAACAGCATCAGTGCCAGTTACTTTTGGCGAAAAATTCGTCCATTCACCCCTTCTCGTTTCATCAAAGCCGCGCTAAATATATTCCTTGGTGTGGATTTTCTTGTGCGATTAGTGCAACGTAATATTGATTATAATTGGGATACTATATGTGGGTGCCTTTGGCCCCGGGCATCTGCGTTCCAGATGAGAGATGTGTGTATTTGCTCCAAGAACTAAAGCACTTTGTTAATTTTATGCGAAAAACATTTTGATCTCTCAGAAACCTGTCAGAAAACAAAATTTTCTTAGAATTAATTTGCTAAATAATTCCTGGATGATATTTGGAGACCAGGTTGGTAAAATGGCGTTAGGGAAGAAATTATAAATCTTTTGTTTAGAAAGTGATATTTTTCATTTAATTTGTAAGGCGTGGATTCAAAGCGCGTTTGAAATTTTCTATCGCGGGACATTCCGAAGAGAACATTGTTTTTTTTACTCTGCTAGTTTTAAGAAATGCCTGGTTGGGGTTTTGTTTCCCCGCGGAAGGCTTTCCAGAGTAGTTTACCTGTCATTTGGCATTTTGTGATATTATTTTCCTACACATCTCTTGAATAGGCACAGGATTGATAGTTTTCAGTCATACTTTTTGGCATAATCACGATACACAAGGTATCTTTTGGGTAAAATGAGACATATCATAAATTTAATTTCCTGGCATCCGCCGATCGGGTGGCTGACATCATTGGACCCACACTACGGCAAGAAAGGAGAAGGGTACCTGCCAAATTCGGAGAAGTTTTATCGGAGATGTATTATCTAAATCAACTGTTGTAATATCGAATAATAATCGTAAGGCATTCGAGTCAGAAACAGTTGGTACCGAATGCACAATTTCCAACAGTGATTGCCTCCCTGACGGCGCAGTTTCCCGGCGAACTCATCGATTCTACTCGTACGTGTCAGTTAGAGCCAATCCGCCCTCGGAATGGTCTGCAGATCTCTGGCCTGAGTGGGCGAGTGGTTAAGGGTTCGCCGAATTGCGCGGAGGTCGTAAGTTCCACTTCCCTTAGGCGTGGTGTTCAGTGTTTTCATGCCACGGACATTTCGGAGTTCATGGTGGGGCATGACCTCAACTGAATTAGTTTCCTATATATGGCTTCATTATTACTAGAATCTTGATCGATATCAGGCTTTCCTTCTCCATGTGGGTAAAATTCATAAAAATAATCGTCTACTTTTTTCAGGAAATAAGATGCGACAACGTGGAATTTCATGAAAAAATATAGGGAACCAACATGTATTTTCCTAATTTACAAAAAAAGTTACTCCTATGAACCCTTGGCGTGCTCATGTTTGGAAACATGTCTTTTGTGGTTAATCATCTGGGTAACCAGTCCCGCGAGGAAGCGAAATTAATGCCATTCAAGACCCATTTTAGCGGGTTCCTGTATTGCGCCGTCCTCCTTATTATTTATTAATTACGGTGGACGACCAACAGCTGACTCAAATAGCCAAAAGGATGGAGGTGATTGATTTGGTGGCAGGTATGATTTGTTAAGAGAACGGATGACGGTTGGCGTTATGTCCCGCGTCGGCATCATCTTGCTCTGAGCGAGAAGCGCCAGGGTCCCCTCAGTTTGACGGACTGAGTCCCCGGGGATCCAGTCAGGGATCGAACGATTAAAAATATTCACCACCGCCGGGATACTATTCCAGGCCCACGGCGTGGGAAGCTCATTCAGCTTACTACAAAGTTTGCCACACCAAATATGCCACAAATCCGATCTAATTCAGTTTCTTCAATATCAAGAATTCGCATCTAATGTGAAGACCCTGAAAAAAAACTTCTCGTTAGTAATAAAATATTTTAGCACACCTTTAAGGTTTTCCTTATAGCTGCAATCATTATTCCCATGAAAATGTGTTCTATGCCCAGTAATAAATCGTTTTGGTTAACATTTATTTTTAATGTTCGAAATTAAAAAATGCTTAAAAATCTAATATACTTTGTGCAATGAAGTTTTTTTAACATATTCAACTGTGCATATTAAATACTAATACGTTTTCTATAATATCTACATCAGAAATCATTGCAATTTTAGCTATATCTTAGCTGCAAACCGGAGAACATTATTCTCATGTTGCAAAATCAGAGGCTTAGCCAATCTCATTCGTAGTTTAGCAAGAGTTAACCTCCTATAATACTTAAGTTGCCGTACTGTTATAAATATTCAACCAGGGTCTTACTGTAGATCTCATCTTAAGATTTGATTTACTATGAGCCGTAAGTTTTTTTAAATATTAGTGAAATATTCAATATGACAACACGCTGACTAGAATCATAGGAAGTGTCTTTAAAATCATTATTTTTTATATGCTTAGCTACTTTATCATGCTCCTCTAATGACTGTTTTTACTAATTACGGAAAATGCCCCCAGAGGTGGAAGTTCGCCTTTGAGGCATGCACTTGTTGCAGCAACCCTCTCCTTCGTTGAACCCCTTGCAATTCTCTGCCCTCTTGTGTGTGCCGGCCGGCTCGATTTATTTTGATGCTCCAGACGAAACTATGCGGAATACCACTCTGGGCAGGAAAAAAAAATTTCCCTAGCTTTCCACGCAGAAAATTTCCGCTACCCCCCTCCCTCGCCCGAGGCAAGGAAGGATCATCGTATTGCCCAGTGCCGCCTTTGAAGTGCGTTGCCGCCTCCCATCTCTCGCGTCCACATCGCGATGAGGCGCGCGAGATGTGCGTAGCGCGGCCCGCAATCGTCCCCTCTTCTCTGTTTGCCGTAACACCCATTCCCTTTCCTCCCATTCCCTTTCCTCTAATATCCTTCCTCCTCACCTCCTTCTTCTTTTAATCGTCTCATGTTTTTGAAGTTTTGGACTAGGTTCAGTCCTTTCATTCGTGTCGACGTTTTTTCTGTCCAAAAAATAACCCGCTGCGAATGGTCCAGCGTGGTAAGTCCATATTCCGTACCCTCATCTGTTCTAGTGGAGTTGGGTTTTGCTCCTCGTAATGGAGTTCACTCCCCGATGGTTAATAGTTGTCTTTCGTGATGAAAGCGGATACCCGATACCAAAAGGTTGTCCACGTCCACGCTATGTATGAATATTTGATTGAGATGCACATAATGCAATAACAGTTCATTGCTGTCCATACGATTTTATAATATCCCATCGAGTCGTAATCAGTGGCACTGCGCCGACTATAGGACTTGAATCTGAATGGTATGAAGGTCGTTATAGCAAGAAATAATTTTGTCCTAGAATTAGAGATTAGTCTTGTTAGATGCCAATCTTGTCTCGCTAAAATGTCGATATCGTGTATCAATTTACCACCATCCGCCAATCGATGTTGGTTCATTGTACTTGCAAACGCTCAATGTTGTCGACAATTTTTGGCGAATTAGATTTTGAATTCGAGTCCACGGTAATAATGGTGTTATCAGCCAAGAACGCTTAGTTGCAAATCATAAAATATGCGAGAGTGGGTTGGATCCCTTATGTAAAAGGTTTAACATTAAATATTATTCCCGTTGGGTTTTCGAGGTACTTTAAAACCAATTGGATAAAATTATATGAAAGTAGGAGAGTATAAAGCAACAGAAATCCAATATATTTATGGAAAACTCCAAGCAGCTTAAACCACTCTTGAAGATAAAATGCTGGGCACAAAGAACAAATTTTTTAAAAATCCATTTCTTAATAAAACAATTGTTGATTGGTACAGTTTACCGGCAAAACTCTTCAAGCCCTTTCCTATCAGGGTAAATACTTTGAAGAAAAGACGTAAACAATTTATGTAATAATTTGATTGATGTGTTGCGTAAAATTGTATGTAACAGCTTAGTTTTGATTTTTTTCTTGTTGATTGGGAAACTGATGTCAAGGAGATGGGGGTTTTCTTTTTGTGTTAAAGATTGGTGCTTGTATGTTTCCTTTAAGTGTATGGTTTTTTTCTGACTGATTTTATGTATTATCTTTTGTGATATTATTGGATTTGAGATGTCATGTTATGTTTCCAAGGCAAGCTTGTTGTAATCTATTATTTACTGAATGACAACTTACGAAGGATTCGACAAATGTCAAATGAGCGCGCAGTATGTCGTGAGGAATAAGCATCAAAATGGCAAGAAACCCAATGAGGGTCACTATTTCAATTCAGAGGGAAGCGTTTTGAAAGGTAACTAGATAAGCGAGAATTTAAGTTATTACCATCGCAGTACATGAGCGTGGAACCTTGAGGACGACTCCGCGTTTCCCTACTTTTACTTTTCGCCCGCCTGTCTACTTCTGCCACCTTGCGCGAACAGGTGCAACTTACTCTAAAGGTAGGCTTCAGAGATCTGGGAGTACATGGGGAGTAAGGACTACTCGCGGCAGTCAATTTGGTAACGTTATGACGCATCATAAAGGCAAAACTAGAAAGGAATCCTGCATTTCGAATAAAACGTATCTGATACGCATGGAAGGTAAAGGGTTAATTCATACTAGCGTCATCGGAAATCGAATCTCTTCCACCTCAAATTTACTTTCGGCAACGCATTGCCTTGCGACTCAATATCAAAATTTTATTTCTCAAGTTAATGTGCCAATGTTTTTATGTGTGTATACCTGTAAATATTTACATAAACACAGTAATCAACCCGAAGGTCGGTTTGGTACTTGATGGCAGAGTTCACCCAGTACTAAGCCCGACGGCGTGTGCAATTCACACATCAGGGTAGGGGGGCTAGTTCCTTTCACTGTGCCGGTTATGGTTTCCCGGGAAGATCTGGTCCCCGAAAAATCACATAGCTTGGGTGGAGCTGCAGGTGCCCAGAGTGCTTTGCAAATATCAGTATTCACTAATTAATCAAAATTCACATCACATTTGTTATATAGTTAGTATAATTGATCTGTAAATGCGTATGTATTAGTATATGTGTGCATATGGTGGGTGTACACAAACACAAACATGGGGATATGCATATTATATATGCGCACAAACACACACATATAACTACAGCTATTTACCCGAAGGTTGGTTTGATAAGTAAGGATGGAGTTCATCAAGTACTAAGCCTAACTGCGTGTGTAATTCACTTAACGGGGCAAGAAGGGCTCGTTTCTTTCTCTGTGCCACCTATGTTTGGAAGAATTGGGACCCGAAAGGTTACGAAGCTTGGGTGATGTGCCGAGAGGCGTTACCCGGAATGCGCTCTACCCACTTGACCACCACGTACCTACCTAAAATACTACTTCTTATATGAGAACACTCAGACACACACGCACACACATGCACACTTATATGTTTATATTTATTCATGAGGAAGAGGAATTTTAATGTCAGTGTCTAAAGACGATGTCACTATAGATACCTAGGGGACCGCGGAAATGGATTCGCTTGCACAGTGAAGCGGAGTATTCAACAAAGTTTTTGCACGAAAACCATGATGGAATGGAAAAGTTGGAAAATTTAGTGGAAATGAATATGACGAAGGTTCTCTATTCGTTAATATCCTTCGCGCCGTTGGAAAGTTTCATCCCCCTGTGGGTCCCAAGCCCTGGAAAAAAAATAATCCCGACCATAGGGAGGAGAATCTGCGTGATCATAACGGGCAAGAGAAAATTTTTCGAAAGCTCGGACATTTTGAGTGTGATAAATCGTTCCAGTTGCTCATTGGCCGTGGGGAAGTTGTGAGCGTGAAGCCTTCATCGTTGCGACAACGCTCCGAATGAGTCACGCACGACCCAAAGGGGAAAAAAATGGGAGAGCGCCGCCGCGTGTTTGTTGGCGGTCAGCTTTTGGTTTTCAAAGGTTGATTTCACTGCAGTATGGTGTGCCCCGCCGAAGAGCATAAGGGTGAAGGCGTGTCTCGTTCAATATCTGCACGCGGAGAACGGATGAATGAGGCCTTCTGTGGCCAATCAAGACTTTTCAAGTGCTGTGACTTAACACGCACATTCTTATCTCTTTCTCCCTCAATACTTCTGTTGCTCGCTAAGACAGTTGAGCGATTTTTTTTCAATTTCTTGTCTTCCTCAACGACTTACTGGCGAGCTACTTTATGCTCGAGAATTCGAATGACTAATGGTTTTCGGTCGCAATACCCCATTACAGAATGGTGTTTTCGGTGGGCGATATGCTTGACACGCGACGATTTTCTTTACCTTTGAGCTAACGATAGGTTCTCAACGCTCTAGAGGCTCGCGCTTCTGCTCGGGCTATCATGTTGTGTAATATATTTATAAGTTTAATGTTGTAAATATATGGCGAGGGGTTATAGGCGGTTGAAGAGATTCCATAGTCTCAATCTAGCCCGAAAATGAACACGGCTATGTATCTATCATAATGGTCCTTTTATATATATATATATATATATATATATATATATATATATATATATATATATATATATATATATATATATACACATTCAAACACGAAATCCCGCCAAACGGCGAATAAATACTCATATATACAGAAACAGATGTTTCTGTATATATATATATATATATATATATATATATATATATATATATATATATATATATATATATATAGTACAATACACAGTAACGCACAATATAGAAACACAAAAAAAGAGAACACTCACTCGTATTTTCTTGATATTTCCACGGAAACAATCCGTCTTCCTCTGAAGATATAGAAATATATGTATATATATATGTATATATATGTATATATATGTATATATATGCATATATATGTATATATATGTATATATATGTATATATATATATATATATATATATATACTCGAATATACTTCGTATACCCGTTTTGTTTTAGCTCTTACAAACTCGATGATATATATTTTTAAAAATCCCATATTTATGAAATTTTTGAAGTGCACCTCGGGTGCTGTAATGTGTCTCACATAAATTTTTTTTTCGCGGCAAATGGATACCATCAGTTTTTCAACTTTCCTTGGTGATTAGTGGACGGTAAATAATTTTTGAATTCACCGTGTTCTTCATAATTTATCTTATGACTTGTCTTACGATTTATGACTTATTTACAGAAAAAATCGAATTTTCTTTCAAGTGTCTGTCACTCTCCAGGTAATGGACACAATTAAATGTAATTACATCAAATTAAAATCGTAATTTCTGGAGTGCCAAAATGTTTTTGTGCTATCAAATATCGCTAAAACTCTGCTTTTCCTCTTGATGGCTTCTCATGCTCGCATTAAGCAGTTAATCCGTTTTCCTTTGGAAAGTAATAGCTCTTAGCCATTTCATAATGGCACTATTAATTTAACATCATGCGTTGTAGTTGATGGTATAAACATTTAACAATAATAACAGTAATTTAATTTTGGAGAACCTCTTTTGTTAAACTTTCGGCTCATTATTAGTTGTGTAAAAATTATTGATTATATTCACATTTTGACCAGAATTCTCGAGTTTCGGGAATCTTAAACAATATTTTTAGTTAATGTATTTAATATTGGAATTTGCTTCGGGAACGCCATTATTACCTTACTGAAAATTGAAATACATGTGTACAATCTAACTTAAATGGATCGCTGTCTCATGAAGCGACGGGGTTGGCCAACGCTTCACTGGAGTGCCGCGAAGGGCAAGCTTTTGGCTCGCGTATTGTGAATCGGCCGCGTAAAAATCTTTGTATCGACCTTGAATGAGCTAGTTTCTTTTAGCGATTGCGGCAAGATTCCGCGTAAGATAGAGTTTTCTGGCGGCGTTGCCATCCTTGGTGGAACCGTGTTTATTTTTAATGCCACCTTTGATGCGTACGTACCATCATATTCACATGTGCGCAGACAGTCGTCGGCGTGCGGAGATCTGTTGAAAGGAGAAATCGTTCATTACTTTGCACTCAAGAAGTGGCCAGGAATTCGGGCCACTTCAGGCGTCGTCTATCTATCGCAGCCCAAGTGCCCGGAAACATTCGATGACAACGTATTAATATTGCCCCGATTCTCCTTGCGCCGGCTTAGTGACTGCCTTCAGTCTATTGGGGTTTATCGTGCACGTACTAAGTTGACTGAGAAGACTCTTGCCTATGAAAACATTCTATTCCTTGGAATCAGTGCCTGGATTTTTGGCGCAGCTTTCACCGTGGAAGCCAGATGTTCCCCCGTAGCACGAGCAGTAAATTAGGACTGAGTGGTATCACCTTCGCATGATTCAAATTCCCAGGTGCTCCCCTTCGCCCCGGTCGAAATTGGGAAGGGTAGCTATTTGCTCCTGCCTAATTTCGGCAGGGGCAAAGGAGGGATATGCCAAGGATCCGATCTCAAGGACATGTATGGGTCGTTGCACCGCTTGAAAAAATACCGCATCTAAAAGGAAGCACCATTTTTAGGAGGAAAAATTCGCATTATTGAAGGAATCTGGTTCAAGGGCGTTGCATATCGGAGCGTCCTCTAGCGTTCGTCGTAGAGAAAATCCTAGAGTCCACAACTTTTGGAAATATTTCGTTTGATTTTTCGACCCTTTTTCTTTTCGAAGAACTCGTTTCGTTTTCTCTTCTTCATAGCCTTCGTTTTCGCTTTTTTTTGAGGTAGTTGAAATGAAAGAAGTAACTTTGTAATACCAGTGAACTTAATTAAAATACGGCCGAGGTTTCGACGTTGGACCTTATTAACAGGTATCATGCCCTGACGTTGGAAGTCATCACCTTCCTTGGTTGTGTTGTAATAAAGTTCTGTGACATCGCGAAGTAACACCTGTTATTTCAATATGTTATGTAAATTCCATGAATTTACGCCTGAGGCAACAAATGTTTTTGGAGAGCGTAGTTCTGGGCTTGATTCCCGAATTCGCGCCCTGTTGGGTTCACTTTTATAATTGACGGAAGGGACGATATCCGTCGAATATCTACTTTTGACCGCCAGATTTTTATAAATTATTTCCTTACCTAAACAGGACAAGAATTCTTGACTTAAATGTATGATACGCGTAGTTTGCGTGCGACTTGAATTCAAGTGATAGTATACATCAGGAGTCGTTTGTTGTATTCGATGTACTCGTATATGTACTCGATTTTTGACTGGGTGACTTGAATTCGATTGTTGAACATATCTAAAATTTTAAATTACAATTCACGAATCTTTGATTTCTCAAAATAATACCTATCCTTGTTAGATTTGACATCAATGTATGTGGTGATTATTTTTAACATTACAGGATACTCCAAAAATAATATGCTGGGTTGGATGGATATTTGGCGTGACAAATTGAATAGGCCTGAGCTATCGCGGATCTTATAGTAATTAAAAATATGAGAGAACTCGCAAAGTCGTTCGACTTACAAAAAAAATTCTTAAAGCCCAATAAATAAAGGAGCCGTAGTAGCCCGGAACCCTTCGTTTTAGTAGTTATTTGAAGTGAACCGTATGATGGTCTGCCCACTCCATAACCGATGGCAGCCGACCGTTTGAGGTGTGGAGTGTTTGTTTACTGTCTGGAGCTACAGTCCCTGAGCCGTCTGGGACTCGGCTCGACTGCCTGGGTCGAGCGCCCATGAGCTCACACGAAGAAACCCCACAGTGTTATTTTGAGGCGTCAATCTTATTTTTTTCATAATGCTGTAAATATCGTCCTTTTGGGATCAAAACATCCGCAAAGGAATAGCACCAACGGATATCCGACGTGCTCATTCGTGCACATCCTTTATTTCGAGCGTGTACGGAAATGCGAGGATTTTTCCGAGATTCAACGCGGTCAAATAGTGGTTAAGATTAGGGGATTCATAACTGTCGCCGCACTATCGTTGACTGATTCTCTGCCCACTATCGAAATTCGCAACAACCCCCGCACTCTTCCGCCATTTACGAGGTTGTATTGAAATGTGAGTAAATTACCAAAATATTTAGCCCTAAGTTTACTCAAATGACGATGAACGATAAAACGAGGTCTTAAAGTAATTATTTTCATAGAAATTGACGTCGAAAACCTAAGATATTGAACATAGTCTAATGGCATTGGAGGACTTTGAATTAATGTTGAAGAAATACATGTCGTTCTCACGAAAAATGATATCATGTGCGCAGTTACATTGTAAGAGTGGTGTCAGGGATAGCATAAAAGCCCTAAGCCGCCTTTCTTAAAAGAGGTGAATTCATTTGGGGTGAAAAAAATCCGAAATCGCATGATTTCAAAAATTGACACCTCAGAACTTGTCCAAAATAAGTTTTAGAGCACGTTTGAAAAAATAGGAAACTCGGACTTCTCTATGGTAACATAATATCTGTTTACGAAATGTGCATACGTAATTGGTGTTGCATTAATTTCATCACTCGACATTAATACTTGAACTTAGGTGACACATCGACTCGTGAAGTCACATTCAAAACCTTAATAAGGTGATGTTTCCTCTTCATGAGTTTGGCTACCGTAATTTTTGATTCCCTTCATTACAGGACGAATTCTTATAAATCAGGTTCGGCAAACGTTTTGTCAATTTCTTCGAACACCTCTTTGCCTTTCCCCATCTCACTAACCTTGTTTAATGGCATCGCTTTCCCTATGTCGAATCATCCACCATGCTTGTTCTTCTTCCCCTTCTCTTTTTTCCTTCAACCTTTTTTCCTTCAATGTTCGTCATTATTGATTATTTTTTTATTATATTTTCCGACGAAGGTCTTTCGATTAGTTAAGAGTCATATAAACATTGAGCCACTGACTTTGCTCTGTATAAGCCCACCTCCAGACACGGGTAACTCTTGTCTCCCTGGCTGCGGAGCTACTTGTTGCCCCAACGTTAATCTGATGAACGTCAGTAAATTAGGCAACGGTCGTGTTTAAGCAGCGCAGCTTAACCTCGTTAACAACGTACGAAGTCACTTGCACCGCCCTCGAATTCCACCCTGGTCGCCTCTCCAACGCTGTCGCAGTCCGAATGTCAGAGAGCTTCCTCCGTCCTCAACGCCCGCCTCGGACTGCATCAACATTTACGCGGTACACTTTGAAGCCATGAGCTAGGATACCTATCATGAGGGTATTTACATACGGGAACAGTGGTTCCCGCATCTATCGAATGCTAATATACTCGTTTGGAAGGCAACGCAGGATTTCATTTCGGATAGAAAAGCTGCCCAAGTAAACGAACAAAAATCGCGAAATTTTAATTGGATGACCTGGGTTGGGAACCAAGGGAATCTCGAAGATTATATGCTATACACAATCATTTGCGTAACTATGTATAGTTGTAGTTTTATGTTTACTTGAGAGAAAATAATCGTAAGGCACGCCTTACATCGGTGGGAGGGTTCACGTTGGGAAGATTAGGGAAATTGATTACTTAAGGGAGCGATATGAGGTATCTTTGTATTCTCCGCATAATTCAAGACCAAAACGGTGGGAAAAGTAATATTCGACACTTTGAACTGCCGAAATGTGTTCCCCAATAAATTTCCTCCAGGGGTGGACGACGCTTGTTCTCTCCTTTCTCAAAAGACCGTGCAATTTTGTAGATAGCCAGTTATTTTCATTTTGTTTGCATGGATCTTGACGGTTGGTGACTGTGTCTTTTTGCGATGAATTTGACACACAGAATTTGTATTGCCTTTATGATAGAAAGTTTTCGGAAATTTCAGCCTTTAAATACAGTGCTGCTCGCTACCACACCACCTCCGCCTCAAAAATTCGGGCAGTGTCCGTTCTTCTCCTTCCACACACACACACGCCTAACCGCCACGCCATTCTCCCCCTCGCCTCTTGCCCCTGAACACCCTGCCGCCGAAGCAGATCGTACCCTGGTCAACTCGGGGGATGAACCAGCCTCGCTGCGCGCACCATAAGGTCAGATCCCCCGCCCGATTGGTGGTGCGGAGGCCGTCTCGGGCGTCGCGTATTCGAGTGGGGAGGCTGACCTGAATCCTTCCGTCGCACCTTCGCCGCCCCTCGCCTTCCCCTCCCAACACGCGGGCGGCGGCTACCCCGATGTAGGTTGCGAGGGCGGTTGGACAACGGACAACAACGCACCCACATCTCTGGGTCCCCTCCTCAGAGACGGCCTGCCACCCCCCTCCCCTCCCGGCGAGCCGTTGAAAATGAAAGCATACGTGGCGGAGCGGAGAAAGAGTAGGGGCCGAGAAATAAACACTCTCCCGGCGCTCACTTGTCGTGTGTGAGGGCTACTCAAGCGGGGTATTTCTCCACGACGAAGGGGGAAGTGGCGTGGGGTGGACGGGCGTAGGAAAAGAGACACGTCGACACGGAAACTCGTGTGGACGTGAGGTCGACGAAAAAATCAGTTGGGGACGCGAAAGTTTAGCTCTTAGGCGGTCGAGTGTCTGGTCGTCATTTGGCCGAAGGTGATGGTGATTTTGTTTTTTAGGACGGGAATACTCGGTCAGTTATGGCAAGATTACGTTTCATGTGGGCGAACAATAGTAGCTGATCTACAGCAGCAAGCTGTCTCGCTCGGAAATGTGGGCAATGGCAGGCGTAACTAGGGGAAAGACGGAAAATTACGGGCCTGTTTCTTTGGGGAAGGAGTCCCATCTTTCCCCAGACGAAGGTGGTTTGGCCACCGATAATTCCGAATAGTTGTGAGTTTAATTTGTATGTTTCTCTGTGTTTTTGTTAGCTAGTCCTATCCCGCCTCTCCGTTTGAATTATTTATATAAGTATATATAATGCAGAAATTTCAAAGTGTAAGAAATCATTCACCTTGGCCGAATTTAACACCATTTCAGGTGTTTTATTTTAAATGTACATTAGCAGAGGACTCTGTTAAAGTTAATTTTGCGGCTTCTTCTGCTGTTACTCGTATATTATAAGTTAGACATGGTCATGGCGATGACATAGATAACAAAGAAATGGGAAAAGGGGGCACGTAACTTTTTTTTAATATTTCACTGGCACAGCCACCATTTTAAACGGAAGGTATATGATGTGTGTGTGTGTGTACTCTTTGGAAGATAACTTTGCGAAACTTGGTCGTGTAAATGTAGTGACATTTTTTCAAGGATGCTAGAAGTAAGAAAATGTTGCTCTTATACATATAGCTGCCATTTCTACGAGCATTTTTGGCGGAGAACCATCGTTTTCTTTGTCTTCCTATCAACATAATATGGCTGTTTGCAATCAGCCAGCCTTGCTTGATTTGTTTATTCTTGTAATGGCTTGTTTTTTCGTCAATGTACAAAGTCATTTCTCTGAGATATGTGGAGAAATTCCGCAATGAAGAAGAATCGTAAGTACTCTTTATAATGCATTCGGGTTTGAAACCCTCACATTACTTTCATATCGAGTCGCGTTCATTGTGTGTTCCACGTTTGAGGACGCTCACGGGGTACGTAGTGAGGGGTAGATAACATTAGTCAGCCTGGATTAACGTGGAATCCGGTGCTGAGCGCTGGCTGGCGGCGAGGTAGTTACCTGCTCTCTCTTAATAGGGAGACATTTTTGTTACAGACGGTGAAAGATTATTCAGCTCGGGCGCCATGGAGCGTACGTGCATTTCCGCACGTCGTTCTTAGCGAAACACATTCCATTGGCTACATCTGAATGCTTGCATATCAATGGAGCACTTGATTCAGATGGAAATGATAAAAAAAAGTATTCCTCCGTTTCTCACCAAAAGATTACACCAGGTGTAAATCGGCCATTCATTTAATATTGCAGTCCTTCGCTGTTTCATTTTTGTTTTTGCGCACGCCGCGCGAGTGGAAGTAAGTGCCTTTCGCATGATTTACACCCTGAGGTTCGCCATTGTCGACGTGGGTGTTAAGGCGCTTGTTAGTAATCACGCGTCATTGTTAAATAATGTTTTCGCAAAAGTAAATTTCATTCAAGTTGTTGGTTTGCTTAGCTCGCATTGTGCTCGGGGGAGTAAGAGAACTAAAATCTATCAAAGCGGGAGTTAAATTTCCACGTGTTTCACCTAAATTCACACAATACCCCGAAAGTCGCCGCAAGGACATGTAGCGAGGTGTGTTAGCCCAAAAAACTTAAAGCAGAATGCAACCACATGCAAAACAAACAAATTCATGCCAATTCACTCCCACAGAGACGTATAAATTCATGCAAACACCATTTTAACTTATACAAATGCAAATACGTATACTAGCAACTAACATACACATGCCTCCTTCGAATATGCATAATGTCGACGCAGCGTTTAATTTTGTCCTCACTCGAATGTCTTTACTATATCTGTAAAGACTTTGATTTCTTACTATTATAACTCCTGATCGTTTGGGGAATGAACGAATATTTGTATCAATCTGTACTGGAGTATATCTCCCATATCTTATTTTGTGGTCTGATTTACCTAAATAGTGTCGGGCCACCAAAATGCCTTTTGGCTCACTGTTAAACTCGTTTGTTTAGAACCTTGCTAAAAAGTTTGTCTCGCTTGTTCTCAGGGTGGTCTAATCTCCCTATCCGTTTAGCGTTCTTTCTTCTTTGTTGTCCGAAGTGGCCTCGACACTTCATACATAAAACCATAACTCTGGCTGTCTCCCTTAGTGGCTAATGTGTATTTTCTGCCAATCAGAATACTTTCGCAATTGCAGTGACTATTCTCTAGAAACTGACCGATTCTTCAATTAGCACTTCCACCGGATCGTTCTCTCAACCCAGCGATGGGTTTAAAATACGGATATTCCCTACAGTGAAGTGAAACCTCTCATTAATTTGGATATTTTCGTGCCATTCTTCCAAAGTTGCAATTTGAGGCGTAGTCTCACGTTCATCTAATACTCGTCGCCATTCGTGGTGTCGCGAAAGAGAGGTGAGTGTCGGAAAGTACACGACGTGTTTCAAACCAATGAATTTAATCCAATTTAATTCAAGAATAATGTCGCCTGTGCACGCATCGCTTGCGACAAAACGTCAGAATGCAGCATTTATTCAGACGTTCTTCCCAAATCTTCTTCAGTCTTCCCACCCGTCCGAATTTTTTTCCCAAAATCATTCAAAAATGATCCGTATCGTGTTGTAAATTGGATGTATATTGTGTATAGTGTGCGTGTTGCATCTACATCTACATAATACCCCGCAGGCCGCCGCAAGGGCGTGTGGCGGGGAATGCCAGATCACCAGGCGCATGCACACATTATGCACGTAAATTTGATCATATATTTGCACGCAAACTGGAACGCACTCAAACCTGCACACGTGTATCACCAATTACATCATGCAA
Organism: Hetaerina americana; assembly: GCF_022747635.1. Lineage (NCBI taxonomy): Eukaryota > Metazoa > Arthropoda > Insecta > Odonata > Calopterygidae > Hetaerina > Hetaerina americana. The sequence goes on along the minus strand of NW_027286292.1, from coordinate 7,792,638 downwards.
TAATGGGAGTGTACAAATGTATGTACCATCGGGAAATAGTATCGTTCCGTTCTGCTTGCTGCCTGAGGCACTCCCCGCGAAAGGTTGAGTTCATGAGCGGCTCCTGCCGGATGGTGAATTTATAGGTCGTGAGCGAGGTTGAGTTTCGGTGAAACTCCATGTGCGTGCAACTGCACATTTCCTCTGCTCACTGCGTGCCCCGTCTATTTGACGGCGCAGGAGGGGAACCGTGCGGGGCTGAATCATCTCTCGGCTCCGCGAACCGGTTTTTTAACCAGCCCGAGAGCGCCTTTCCTCCAGGGCCTCCCATTGTCTCTTAATGGAACCGTATTTCGAGGCCGGTGAGAGGAGTTCTATCTCAGTGGTGGACCGAGTGTTATAGTCTAGCTTGCTCTCGCTCCCTTAGGTCCGTGATCGGGAATACCTTACATGGAGAGCTTCGTATTTATCTCGTACCATATTTTATCATCCATCCGATGAAGCTAGGGTGGAGACCCAACAGCTCTTAACCCTTTTCGCCGTGCGCTTTGCCGATGGGAATGACTTTACTGGGCGTTTCTGATTGGAAAATTGAGCGGATTCGTAATAGTTTTGTAAATTGTGTTGCCAGGAGCCGTGATGAAGCGTTTAGTGTTAATAGCCTCAGAGATTGCGTTCCGTATAATAAATTCCGTTCGCAATTAGTATTCGGGGATCAGTTTCATCGACATCTGTTCACCACTCCGCAAGCCGTCGTTAGGACGTGTGACAGGGGTGTTTGGTCACCAGCCTTACTGTATCTAATGACTTAAAGGGCACGTGAAAGGGGACGACCGGGCATCATTCATGCGACATCCGTTACACACATTACAATTTTTATGCTGCTGGTAACTACTCCACTGACTGCACTAAAGTCGTTAATAAGGAATCTAATTAAAATGGCGGGATAATATGCAGCGTGGTCACCAACTATTAGGTAGCATTCCATTTATGCAGGACAAGCGATTCACAAATGAATTAGAACTAAAATTTTATATACACGAAACCCCACCACGTGGCCCAAGAATTCGTGGCCAGGGTCTTAAGAATGCCAGCCAGTTAACGAGTTTAGGAGGAATGTAACTTGTAAATTTTGCGTTGGAATCTGCATCTGCGTAATACCCCGCCAGGGCGTGTAGCGGGGGTGTTAGGTCACCACCCGTTAAAGACAATAACACCACATGCAAAGCCAACATGTTATGCACATCTACACTCACAGCGGCGTGTATGTTCGTGCAAAAACCTTTTTAACTGCCACGCATGCAAATACATAAAACTATCAACTAATATACACATGCACCTTAAAATGTAGTAAAAATGTATTGAAAACCGTACGAATTAGAATTGAAAAGTAATGAACGGCTTTGGGTACATTTAGTTATCGTGTCGCGTTAATTAGGGTCGTATTACGTGGAAGGTATTTTGAATGCAATATTGCGGCGAGCTGAAAGGAAAACGCGGATGGTAAACAGAAAAACTGAAAGGAATTTCATCGCTCGAAAGGAGCTTCGGTCCTTATTTTAAATTTGGGTTTTAACTGTCCCGTCAAGTTATTCCCGATTCCAGTGGACTTCATATGTGGTAGAAGTCACGGCGAAGGAGGATCGATTAATTTAGCCAAGATTGCCAATCACGAAATGTCTGGTATTCCACGAAGCAGCCATAAGCTAGCACGAATTTCCTTTTTAAGCTCCTGGAATGTTTAAGATCGAGGGTGGGTCGAGGCAGTGAGACTACTTCTGTCATTTGGCTGGTGCCCCATCTTTAGCTCGTCCGAATGGCCTGCGTTTTAACTGATGGGAAGGGAAATGAAAGGGCGAGAAGAGATGCCGATGAGTCAGCCTATGCCAAGAAATGACCTTCTTGAATGAGCCAATAGCAGCAGAGCTAAGTAGCCGGGGCTGGTACAGAATTAGAAAGTTTCCTTCTTCCAACGAGTTTCCATTTTTTTTACTTTCCTTTAAAAGTACCTCACAATAGAAACGGAAGTTCATTAATCATTGTCGGAATAAAGGTCTTAATTTATTCGTCTCTAGGTCTTGAATGTCAAAAATTTTGTTTTGAATAGTTTGAAAGAGAGAGACAGAAACACCTGTGTAAATTCTGCTTAGTAATTCATTATATTCCATTTATCATGTAATGTGCATTTATAATTATTTTAAACATCGATTATAGTATCATTTAATGTTCCCCAATTTATTCAAAATTCTCATCTTGTTTTATTTTCTACACACACACACACACACACACATATATATATATATATATATATATATATATATATATATATATATATATATATATATATACTATATATATATTATATATATATAATATGGGTCGCGGTAGTCCGGGGGTAGAGCGTTGGACTGCTGACCTGAGGGTTCCGGGTTCGATTCCCGGGTGAGGCCCTCTGGGCACCTGCTGCTCCACCCAAGCTAAAGTGATTTTTCGGGTACCAGATGTTCCTGGGAAACCATAGTTGGCACAGGGAAAGGAACTGGCTCCCCTACCCTGATGTGTGAATTTTCATACGCCGTATAGGGCTTAGTACTGGGTGATCTCTACCATCACCTACTAAACCGACCTTCGGGTTGATTACTGTGTTTTTTTATATAAAGAAATATGTGTATATCTGTATATGTTATATATGTGTGTATATATATATGCATATATATATATATATATATATATATATATATATATATATATATATATATATATATATATATGCATATATATATGTATATATGCATATATATACACATATATATATATACATATATGTATATATGCATATATATATATATATATATATATATATATATACATATATATATATGTATATATATATATGCATATATATGTATATATATACATATATATTATATATATATTATATATATATACATATATATATATATACATATATATATATATATACATATATATATATATTATATATATATTATATATATATTTATGAGGAAGAACAAGGTGTTTTTTTCCGATATGAATCGCTTCCACAAAGTGACGCCTCAAACCATGCAAATCCTTATTCCATGTCCTTCGATAAATTTGCTTGTAAGTGTTATAGAGACTATGATATATGCAAATGGGGTGAACTTTTGAAATTTTGGTGGGAAGAAGGATGGAAAAATAAATGGACGGAAAGGAAAACAAACGCATGGTGGGGGAGCTGAGAAATCCGAAGGAGATTGGAAACATTTCGATTTTAAAGGACAACATTTTGATTGGGGGTGGGATGTTGAAGACAGTGATAGAGGGGAGAACGTTAAGCAAGCGAGGAAGGGCTAGGATTAGGATAGGCATGTTGGACAGAAGGAAGGGAGGAAGGACGTATAGGTAATTGAAGGGAGGCTTATTGTAGTGCAGAATGTCTGGTTGTGTTTTGCCAAGAGAGGCAAGGAAATATGTCGTGGTTCCGTTGTATGGACTGGGTCCGTCCAAAACAAACCCCAATCCAGAGAGTACCACAATTGATAATACAAATGAGACTAACAATACTCTGTGTGTGTAATATATTATTCAAACGAAGGAGTGAGATGACGATGGCCAACAAAAATATAAGTACAAAAAATGGACACACGTATTCCGAAATTTTCGGTGGTTAGACCAGCTTCCTCTGCGGACAGAAGGAACTGTTCAATTCCTTCATTTTGCATGACGCACGAAAACACATGTTCAGGCACGAGAACAATCTCTATTTGCATTTTCACAATTTCAACTGCGGAAGGAGACGTATTCGGGATATCAGCAACTTAAAGTCTTCTCATCTGTGGAGCAGCGGTCTTATCATTATTGTTATGTTTTGTCATATGTACAAGATTCCGTGTTTTCTGGTTACGTTTCTCCGAAGCACTTGTGGAAACTGTTGTTACCTCGTGTTAAAAACTGTTGGTACCTCATGGTTGCACCAGTTTCCAAAACGCCATTACAGACTTTTTAAAAGTTGGAAGGATATTCCAGCTTTCTGTGACATCAGTCCATCCTGAAGACATCGTACTCTAATTGATAGTGACATCCTTTTCGCTTTAGGATGAAGTAATCGGTTGGAATCCCGTTGAATGCCTTGAGTTAATCAACCGTAATTCCAATGTTTGGAATTGTGTTAGGACTCGCGCAATATTTCATCCAAAATGACTGTTGATTCTAATTCTATGGGGTTTAAAGACACGCCTTGGGGTGGAAACGAATGTACTGGGGATAACGCAAGAGTTAAATTCACTCAATTTAATTTACTACCGTTTAGAACTTCAACAATTATTTCTGAACCTTTCAAACCGGCCTGCTTTCCTTCTATCTTAAATTGTTTTATTTTATAATGGAATGTAGTAAAGGTTTATTAAGTTCATTTATGCAATTTTCCTCCCATCGCTCAAAATGATTCTTGAATCGTAAGATTTGAAGGCACCACTACGGACCTATTTAGGCCACCTACTGGTCTACTCTTTGTGTGATGGCATGTATTTAATCCGTATTCATAATCCCAAATGCGAAATGAAGAAGATACGCTTGCAACTTATGACTTTTGAATTGGTACGTTTACGCGCCATTGGAACAGCAAGTGAAGATAATAGTTTTGTGATGTCCCGCATGGGAGCCACGTTACAGTCGTTAGCGATACCAGCTCCGCGATCGATTCGTTGGTGCGCCGCTCGTGGGGAAAAAGTAAACTATTATATCGTTAGGGCTTCTCTGAATTTGATGAGCGTTGTGCATTTTTCAAATTTAATAATAATGAAAATACGGGATACTAGTTTAATCTTTAGAATGGATCAGTCGAATAATGTTGGTTCTTATTATTAAAAAATAGTAAGCAGGTCTTCTAGCACGGAAATCCTGAGTTTAAAGCGTGGTACAATCTAAAAAGGGTAACTGTTGGGTTAAGTCAACAAACAATCTGGCAAACTCCTAAAGAATGCTTGATATTTTAACTTTGTAGCTTCATTTATAATGATATATTTTTAAAACTTTTAGTGGCTCCTATGTTCGCAGTAAACGTTTTACCGTAATTAAAAAAAAACTCCATCCATGGCTTCCATTTCCACGGCGACATTTCTAATAATGTTTCGATATTTCTGTTCGCATGGTATAGGTTTATTTTGTGACCCTTCACAGGCTAACCTGTTGTGAGCCATGCAAGCTCTCGCATTTGAGTCAACAGTTTAAAATATATTATCTTATTTTTTATTTCTGATTGCCCTATTATGTCTGTGTTCCCCTGCATCGGCCTTAATGTGCGGAAATTGGTACAACCAGATCCTAGTTTTGCATAGATGGCGTTATCTTTCATGGGTACGACAATCAGTTCCCTTTCTTTCCCAATTTCGATCGTTTTTCCACATGTTAACTCCTAACCGCTATCTTAACCTTACTCGCATATCCTTTGGTGTGAGTCAGCACACGAAAACATCAGCGGCGAAACAAGAAAGGTCTGATGATGAGAAAAACAAATTTCCACTTTTCTGTGGAAATATATCTCGCCTAGATCTGTTGAATGCATAGGAAAGGTCTCTCTCTTGGTAGTTACAATTACTAATGTATCTCCAGTGCCCGGTAAGGTGTGACGTAAAATTAGACGATAATCTGTTTTCCAAATTGAGTTAAGCACATTGACATCTTTTGGAATGCAGTCATAACTGATTAATAGTCAAAACATACTTATACGCACTATTACGCTATTTCTTTAGTAGAATTAAACCATAATTGCGAATGATTATATTAATTTTTATTCAGCATTGTGAGCATTTATTCACCAAAAAGTTACATAAAAGTCATTAATAGTATTGGGAAATTTTCATATTGGTAGCAGACTACCCCTTGGAAATATAATTGCCACTTTTGTATGGTCCAAGTATTGTTCTTTCTCTAATTTGTGCTTCTCTGTCGGGAATTGCCCGCTCTAGCGAGAAATAACAAGACTACATTTGCATATACAGGAGACTCATTTCTCACCCATGCTGTTACAGCTAGTGCAGATGACAAATCGCGGAGATAAGAAGGAACTCTGAAAATTACCCATTAATGCACATTAAAAAAGTTTGAGACACTATTAATTTCATTTTTGAACTCGATAACATTCGCCGAGTAAACCATCCCGAGCGTTCACCAAGTAAAATTATTTAAATGCACATGCGTGCTTATTTCCGCAAACAAAATAAGTTTTAACGTTCTGTTTCATTTCATGCGAAGACTTTTTTAAATTATCAATTTTTTGTCCAGATGCTCGAGCCGCTGCGGTTTTCTAATGCATTTGAGTACATCACCATCGCCTTCAAATTACAATATTTTGCCCCGCTGAGGTGCCAAATGATTCACACAAAAGCCTTTGATTTCTCCAACGAAACAAATATCTGTTAGAAATATGACCGATTTTTCGCTCTCTGAAGCCATTCTGAAGCAGAATCTTTGTTCGACTAAGTCAGCATGATCGCCGTCGAAGCGTACAAGTATATATGCATAGATAATGAATGACCTTACAACCCGTCAAAGGCAATATGATAATGATAACGGATTCGGGGGGAGGCAAAATATTTCAGATTTAATCGAAGTATATATTTATTAATAGTGAACGAAAATTTAATTTAAAAATACTTTCGCGAGAAAGTAAAAAATTAACGAGATTTAAGTACGAGGGTCATCCGGAAAGTAGTACCCGTTCGTGCCGCATGAAGTGCTGACGACGCGAGTAGCCGCTGGACGAGGTCAGATAGCTTCAGTGGCTTGTCTGCCTTCTCTGAGCCAAGTTGCGTGACGCTAGCATTGCCTGTGTTGTTTCTGTGATTGTTTACAATGTTTAAAAAAATTGAGAACGCCGCCAGTTGTGAAGTGAGGGCAGTGATTAAATTCCTCAATGCAAGAAACGTTCGCCCATGTGATATTCATCGCCAATTAAAGGAGGTGTATGGAGACAATGTAATGGACGAGTCGTCTGTTCGGCGGTGGTGTCGCAACTTCAACATGGGGAGGGGGAACACACACGACGATGAGCGTTTGGGGAGACCGTCTGTCATTACAGACCAACTGGTGAGCTCAGTTGACGAATTCGTGAGGAACGATCGGCGCGTCACAATTGATGACATCTGTGAGCATTTTCCCAATGTTTCTCGAACAATTGTTCATGAAATTGTTAAACACCATCTGCATTATGCAAAAATTTGTGCAAGATGGGTCCCTCGCGTATCTCAATGAGCTGGCGGCGAAGGACTATGCAGCAGGAATACAGAAACTTGTCACACGTTATGACAAATGCCTTAAATTGCTTGGAGACTATGTTGAGAAGTAGTTTAAAGTATCCTCTTTCAAATAAAATTTTTTATGTTTGTTAATATTTACTTTTGTCTTTTTATTTCACGAACGGGTACTACTTTCCGGATGACCCTCGTATCTTTTATCATTTTTTTTTACTATTCGAAGAGTGAAATCATGTTATTCGTTAAGTTTCTGATTTCACGCAAACCCCAGCACACGATCCATTAACTCAAGCTAATTATGAACGATTATCGAAGTTGGTTGGCTATAGGTTTCGGTCACCGTAGCAGAACACGGCATTGCCTACACGGTGAAAATGTCCTCCAAGACGTATTAGATGCAGTATCACACCGATGGCCGAATTTTTCCTGACCCTTTCGACACCTTCCCCACACAATATGTACGTGTTCCGTTTGGAAGAAATTGGTAGGTGGTAGCCATTATAGTCTCATGGCAGCGCCACAGGGAGTTAATCTCTCCGAAGGTTTGTTTTTTAGTCTACGTTTTCAGGAGGCACATCTCTAGGGGACTTCATTCGCCCCCAAAAACTCCTCGGCTCGCGAACACTAAGATTTAGTTATTTAAACGTCTTGATTGGGGGCGAGATTTACTATTGCTGGCGTTAGTAGTTATTCACAAATTGCACCGATGGACCCATTAAGACCCAAAACTTATGCATATGGGTTGGAACCCTCTCGCCTCCGTGAAATCACTTCGACGCGGTGACTGCATGTTCTCAAGAGATTTGGGAAAAGTCAGAATCCTAACAACCGATTGAATCAAATTATTGGGGAATGTTCGGGTAAAAATGACCCAATTTATTTTAAATTTTGGAAATATGGTACGCGGGTCGGAAATTTCCCATTGGGGCTGACGAATAGGTTGTGAGAGCGAGCGAGTTCGTGTTCGACGTGACCGCGGCGCTTGCGGGCCGCGATAAAAATTAAAACCTCGACGACTGTTCAATAAATAGTGACCATAAAACAATTATTCCCATATTTGTGTGCAAAAATTATTTTTATGTTACATTGTTAGTTTAGTATATAATGTATTTTTGATACAAGTTTCATTGATTTGACTCCATCGTTCTGTCGTCAGCAGCATCTCTCTGTTTTGAAGAGTCATCGAACATATGACCGATTGCAGTGATAGCAGTAGAACGCTCGGTAACGAAGGGGTTATCCGTACTCTGTGCCCAAATATGCTAACACAATACTCGGAAGAAAAATGGAGGAAAAGTGGTTACATTAATCGGGAAAATGTTGAGACTTTGAGTCGAAGGAATGAGTGGATGATCTGTATTCCTTACTCAATTAATTTTGGATCAAAAACCACTCCGTCTGTGATTCTTGTCAGTCCAATTGCCACCACTATTGATATGTGTGTGAATTCTACTGGGAGATTGTTCGGCATGAAGTAACTGTTCCAACCTTCATCAAAGAAATGGTTTTTTCTCCATTCTACGTAAAAGAGCATTATATTGTCTCACAAGCCGTAATGACTACCTAGAATACATTCTCTCGCTATACAGTCGATGTATTAAACATCGTCACTTCTGGAATGTTAATCATATTTTGCCACATCAATTTTTGCTCGTAAAAATTTGACTCACAGCGCCATCCTCATTCGGCGGCTCATAATTATGAGTTTTGCGAGATGCTCTGGGGAAAAAAATCATTTTTACGCGCCAAAGCTCATTCACCCTCGCGTGACTCAAGTTTCGTCGAAAGTGTTCCCAAATTGAATATCAATTCATAGCGACACCAAAACCGGTATTGAGTCCTGCGGGTGGAATTCCGTGGTCGAAACGACTCTCCCGGGGAATCCACCGGCATCTGCGCTCGGCAACCGATGAAACTCGCCGGCGACATGGGCGCGTCCCCGTGATATCACGCCCAATTTTAGTCTCGCGGAAATGATGGAAGCATGTTATATCCAATCGGTCGTGAAACATTAAGTAGGAATGATTCTGCAGAGGAAAGAGATGTCACGGAAATGATGGAAACCCGTAGGGAGCGTCCGATCGGCCGTGAATTACAAAGGATTCTGGCGAGGAAAGAGATACTTGAGCGTCCCGATATCTCGGTAATAATTTGTTGGGAACAAGTGGGGATCGTTTTCGTGCGCTAATTATTTCCGGTCCCCTTTCACTTCTCGCCTCCCAGTTGACTCGCTTTTCAGGCTCCGTGCCTCTTGTAGGCGCCCCTCTAAAAACCCCGCGCGAAGAGGAAAAATTTAGCGGCAACGGCAGAGCACGTAGTCCCGAGCCCCAAGCAAATTCTCCAAAGCACTAGAGCTATTCTACTGAGTCCCCGCCCTGCTCCCTATGCGATCGCATTTCCCGTTTCCGTCATTTTGTTGATTGAATTGGGTTATCGTTTTACTAGAGATTTACCTGCGAACACGAGGCCGCGAAAATGCGTGAGAAACTTTTACAGAGCATTCGTCTTTTTTTGATATTATCGCGATGAAATCAGCTTCAATATTAAGAATTCGCAAGGCTGATTTACCAAGGAACATTGGGAAAAAAGGCCGAATTATTTTTGCTTGACGTTACATGGACGGCAAAAACTAGATCAGGTATATGGATGGATTTGGACCAAAATTTTTCAAGTATCTGGGAATTTAGAAGAATAACTGGGCGAGGCAATGGGCTTTCAATAGGAGGGAATTGATGACAGGGAATTTGTGTAAGGATCTTAAAAAAATAATATTTAAAACTTTGAATTCAGCGTAGATTTGCACGGCGCGGAAACGGACGGAATTTGAAGCAGGATGAGAGGCATAGATGGAGGCTTTTGAAATGCATATCAGTGATGGAAAATATTGAATGGACCGAATGGAAGACAAAAGTACTAGGGTTAATGGGGATGAAGAGAGGAAGGTGGGGAGAAATCCTTAGGAGGCAAGAAAAGTGGATCAAAGTATTGTGATTGGTGATGGAATGTTCAAGTCTGTTATAGCGAGTAGAAGGTAAGGAATGTGAGGAAGGGATATCCTCTTCCCTTATGCTTAGAAAAGGACTAAGGGGAAAGAAAATATGCGGAGTAGTAAAAGCATGAGGTAAGGGCTTGTCTTATTAGGTAAGGCGAAGAAATGAAGCGGTGATCAGCTGTTTACGTATACCACTTCTGTTCACCCGTGGAAGGGGTTATAATTTGTTTCTATTTAAAAGTTGAAAGGAAATCAGTTCCATAATCGAAATATGTTATTCCGTTTAGTTTACCGAAACGGGAGTGGTTGAATACTTGCAATCTGCAAAGATGCATAGCATTCATTGCATGACGTGAAATCAAGAATTTCCATGAAATCTGGGAATGCTATTTTGTCGTTGAAATCTGTAATGTTGCTGCATGATTGAGTTGCTAAGTTCTCTGTTCTGTCCCCTATCCTCGCCGGCAATGTAGACAGCTCATTTCTTGAAGTGGGTTTTATTTTATTTTTGTTTTATCTCTTTCCGACTTAGAATAAATGACTTCTTCTTATTCCATTTCCTGTCGACTTCCAAAGCCGTGATCACAGAAGAACGTTAAAATTGGTTGATTCTTGTGAAAGATCGTAAATAAGAAAGCCTGAAAACGAAAGCAGGCAGGGAAATAATTGCGGATGAAACTTGTCCATTCATTCTTTCCTGCAGTGAAGAAAAAAATGACCGTGAGAAGAGTCGAGCGCTTCTTAGTAATCTCAGTTCACAGTTACTCAACTTACATATTTTGGTTTTCACTGTTTGACGAGTTCTCGCCATCCGAGACGCGGCGCGATGAGACGCCCTCTTATCTCCCCACTCCGCCGCCTCGCACACGGTCCCATTCGCCCACTCCGCCGCCTCGCACACGGTCCCATTCGCCCACTCCGCCTCGCAGCTCTCGCGTGTTTTTTCTTCGGGTCTCCCCCCTCGTCCTCACTCACGTCAGATGCCCGCCCTCCTCCCACTCTGGTAAACACTCTACTCCCTCGACTCGATCTCCGGCATCATCAGACGCGTCCATTCAAGAAACCTCCATTCGGGCGGAAAGCGGACCGCGGACCCCGCTGGCCTCGGGGAAATGAGGTGGTCGACGGTTCCGGGATTCCCAATCCACGCAATGGCATCCTATCACTTCTCCGTCTTTAATTTGGCGAATCATCGAAGTGCGACTAAGCTTGCTTCCTTTTCCTTCCCCTCCCATGTTTCCCCTCCAAACACGAGGTTAGGGGCCGTCCAATAATCATAGACGGTTGTTTTTGCCTTATTTTGTACCCTTCCTCTTTGTAAGGATCCTTAATATATAAGCCCTCTCTCCTCCAAATTTATATAGGTATCCGCGCTATCATCAATATCATTATTTATTTATTATCATTAGTATTCATATATATATTATCATTAATCATTGTTATTATTATTTGTTTTCGTCAATTATCATTTATAGAAAGATTTTTTCAAAGAAAAAGGCGCATTTAGGTTTGAGGATAGTAATTTCCTCTACATTTACCTTTTGACCTTTGGCTTCATTCATGTGTCTGTGACGAAAATAAGGACACAATCACGAAAGAAAACTTGTTGTATTTTTTCACATTGGTAACAGAAGAAAAAAATAGATTGAAATGGAACAGATATGTTTAGCCTTTTTCAAAATGTCAATAAATGCTTGCATAATTCTGGGACCACAGCTGCATTAGTGAGCAGAATATTTGCACAAATTGTCCTTTGGTGATCAAGGATAATCAAAATTGTCATTCATAAAGAAGACTGAAATAATGCAATCATGGACTTACTTCACTTATGATTACCCCGGGATACCTCTCCCGCTCACCGCCTCAACATCCCATCCTCTGGATGGATACCTAATGAAATGGCTCACTCCTCTTCCCGGTGTTACAATTTGAAGGCAGTGCCCTACTCCCAAGGGGTTCAGTAGAACCCCTGAGAGGAGGGCAGGACACCACCAACATCGAACACGAAACAGGCGGGAGCAAGTCAGTATGATCGAATTTTTGCGTGTTTATTCCTTTATGGTTGGGCGGAGGTAATTATTAGGTTTTTATAATTGTTTCAGTTTTATACATAACCTCGGTGTACGATCAAATTTAGAAGTATCCGAGGGCATCCGTGTTATTAATGCAGTATGTCGTACTTTGCATGCAACCGGAGTAAATGTGAATATGAATTTCTCTTTGCGCGAAAGATTCATGAAAGTGAGGAATTAAAGGCGCCTTCAGCTTGGATGCGCGGACCTAACTCTTTCAAGGAGGTATCGTAAAGCGGTATCAGCCATTTTGCTATTCATGTAGTTTTCATGCGAACTAATTCTCATTTAAATATATGCATAATTCATCTTTCAACAAATTTCAGAGTGTTCGAGTAAATATTTAAAAGAGATATATTTCAGCTAAAGAAAGTTCCTATAAGAAATATTCAGGTTTTTTCCTATCGCTTCGCAGTATATGGAAATCGTCTCATGGTCATGAGATATAGTCAAACATAAAAGGTTTAACCATTGATTACAATAATCGACCCGAAGGTTGGTATGGCGGATAGGGAGTTCGTATTTTGCTGAGCACTATATGGAGTGTAAAATTCGCATTCAGGGGATGGACGCCGGCTTCTTTCTCTGTGATGATCGCCGCAATCACACAGTGGGCAATAATAGGGAGTCTCATGTCAAAGGGAAACGAACCGGGTCCTCCGATTGATAATCTGAACGTTCCAGTCATTAGGCTACGATGCCCCGATTTCCAAATAATGCTCGTGTATTGATAACATGCTGTCAGAGTTATTAAATGACACTAACCTTTTCCACCCACTACTTTAAATTAAGCGCTTAGAATATTAATAAAATCCACATAACTTGAGCGGTTTAATTTTACGAAGGCGTTAGCTTCGTTTTTAGTTATGAAAACTTTCCCTGTCTACTAGCACTCTCCTCACGGTAATCGCTCACTTCATCGTTTTACGTAGCTTGTATACGGATGGAGCGAAGAAATTCATAATGCGGGAGGCGCTTTTTGGTCGAATTGGGACCCTCGTTTTTTTGTGTAGCATTGATTCGTGGGCTTCAACTTCCGAGTTTGGCTGTTTTATTTTTGAAGGATCAGGAGGAAACTCCCGGTGCTGCATGGAGCACCAGCAAGACTTGTAGGGATGAGGGATTTCCATCGCCAACACACGATCCGGCGTCTCCCAATAACCTCGCCGGGGCAAAATAAAAATGAAGTAATTCCATTTTGTGCTCCCATCCGAAGCCGCGGCGCAGTTACGAAGTCAGCGACCCAGCCAATGTTTAGCGGCGAAACTAAGTGGAACCTCGGAAACCCTTCGGTTCTCAAATTTTCTGACTAGGATAATGGGGACTCGTCGTTCGACCGTAGCAGCGCACACCCAAAGAAAATGTCATACCTTCTGTTGGAGAGACGTGGCTGCTTTAATGGTTTGTAGTGCAAGTTTTCAATGCACGTTCCCCGAGATGTACGACCTGTCGCCGAGAGGGAATTAAGTTGGAAATTGCTTTGGGTGGCGGATGATGACGGAAGGCGTAGGAAATCGAAAGTTAACTTGTGGCTGTTGCCGTCGATGCATTTCTCATCTCTTTCCATGGGTAAAGTTACTGCATTTCCTATGTTTCAGTTTTAACAAGATAAGTTCACCGACAGACGTTTCATAATCAGGAAAATATTGCCTTGCATCCTGTCTACGATCACCGACCCTGCACTCAGTCCCATCTAATATGGATAACACCGACTGTACGTTTTTGATTCCAGTATTGTTTTGCGTCATCGAATATTTTCGAAGTGGACCTACTCCAGATATTTCTGTTGATGTGGGGTGAGGCGGCAGGGTCTTTCTAAGTCTGATACTTTGGTGGACCTCGTGTGATTTGGCGATGACCTCCTGCGATCTCTTTGACGATCTTAAGGCAAATGCGTTCGTATCCGTAAACCAGAGAGACCTACCCAACGCCGCAACATGGAAAGGAGCTCATCCCTGGGAGATTTCACTGCACGTCACGCGTCAGCGTAGGGAGTTCTCCCCCGTATATTGAGTAATCCCCGAAAGCAGACGTATTCGCACGAGGCGATTGGCGAGCCGCTGACGTCCCAAGCCGTTCGGATTATTTCCCGGGAACGATGTTCGGCGTTTTCTCACCCGCAACGGTACAGGGATCATTGGTTGCAGAGACCTTGCTGTGATGCAGTCTGGCCTCGGCTCAAATCCATGCAAATCTGGCTCAGACCGCCCAGATCCGAGAAGAAATCTTTATCTCGTGAAGTTGCAACATGGAGGAAGGGAAAACCGTCGCCGAATTGGAATAAAAAACTCTTGATGTTGAGAGATAGTGGGAGGGTGAAGGACGCGATAGAATGGGGAGCAAGTGAATTGTGGAATGGGAAGAATGGTTACGAGAGACTAAATGAACTAGAAAAAAATCGTTACTCTAACGTTATCGATAGTTTTATTTGGATACAGAGTGCTTTTTATGCGATAATTTTCTTGTGATATTCTAATCGAAGGAATGCACATAACTTGGCATTGAAACCGATGTATTTATAATTTTTTTTGCCTCTTATTCGTGGATTTGCGGCTATGTTTGCTCGTTTGTATTTTGGTTTCGTAGTTTTTAATGGCAGTGAAACGTTTTATTGTTTTTAAATAACTATACAGAATAACTCGAGATAATTGCTTGCAAATATTTCTCGTGCCAAGTATCTTTGGCATGTGCAATGACACCAGAATCTACACCAACTCCTTTCACTACTAAGCAAATTAATGCAACGAGGTTAAAGGAGTGATTTATTTCTATATGAAATTGGAAGAAAACCGAAATCGTCATTCTAATTAATCTGCTAGTCAATAACAGTGAAAAACTAATTTATGTCATTGTTTTTTTTTCTTTCAGAAAAGTTCTCAATTAAAGAACTGTTTATTTAGCAGTGATTTATATTTAACGTGACAGTTACTTTTCATTAGTTTTTGGTTTGATACTTACATACAACGATACTTCCATTTCGATGTGGAAATTGTATCGGTATTTCTTCGGTTACTCGTGGTAAATTTTCGATACTTTTGTGCCAGTACCACATATTTAAGTGAAGAGGAAATGAGTAGGGATCTTTCGTCGTTACGGAGGGGACTTTTGCAAAAGGAGGGAACGGTAGCTACTCGTATTTCCACGATAGTAGTCATTAATGTTTTTAAATCATTGAGGTTATAGGGATTGGGATGGTGCGGTGGTCAATATACTGGCTTTTCAACCAGAGAGCCCAGGTTCGAGTTCTGGAGGCGGCAGATTTTTTTCAGTGCAATCCCGATCCTTATTAGGGACGCTATGTGGAGAGCACTTCTGGCGAGTACGGCTTCAAGGTATTGGCTACCTTGACGCCTTTTTTTAGGAGTAGTTTAAAGCCGACGCCGGGTTTCTTTCCAACCTTCCTCCATTCCCATCCAGCCGCAATGATGCAAATGATATCAGCTGTCGGTCGCCTCCCCTAAAGCTAGTGCTACTACGGAGGGAACGGTTTTAGGGTTTATTTTTTGGAAGTTATCCATCGTGAAGCAAATGAAAAATCATCGTTAGATCCATTCATTGAATTTATAAATACCGTCGCATTAAGTATGAATAAAAATCATTTGTTGGATTTAAGGAAGATTTTTCACTTTCTCCGTGTCGATAAATCAATATGGTATGTACCCATAAATCGGTATTATATGGTAAATAAGTTAAAGAAACGGAAGCGATTAAATGTCACTGGGAAGCAATATTATCTCAACTGTATTGTGAAATATGTCCCGTTACAATGAATAGTGAAAGATAAGAAGATACGGACGAGGCTTTAGAGCATTCGTGGATGTCCTGAATGTTATGCAGCCTTTTTTGTTATCTAGTCCTATATCGTCTATATTTTGCGTGATTTTGCCTTTTGTTTCTTTTTGAAAGGATTCAAGGTGGTGATTAAATTATTTCGTGCTTAGAGTGCATCATATGGCACGGTTCTCATCGAATTTGAAGTTTATAGCCTTCATCTACTTTTGTTCAACCGTTTTGTTTTCTTGCTGTGCTGTAGATCTGTTTATGAGTACAGTATCACATTTTTTATGCAACGCATTGCCAAGCTCGAGATTTTTTATTTCCACGTTGGTTTTTGTTCCTATTAGATCATAAATGTAATACTAATAGATTATATTAGTAATTTTTGAATGAGTTACCGATTGAAAATGAGCACTCTTTTAACCCGTCATCTAGTGCAATTATGTCTATGTGCGACCATAAATATCTAGGATTTAAATTTAAGTTTCATGTGATGCTAGAAAAATTGCCTATGCTACGCGATGCATATGTCGCTGCCAATTTTAATTACTTATGACAACTATAGTTGTAGTAGTTTAAACTCTCTTTTCATGAATGAGATAATTATATTTTTTAATGAATTAGATAATTGTACTTTCAATGTCCTGTTTCTGCAAGACAACGTAATTATAAAAACTGCGATAAAACGGACGGGTTTCAATGGAATCAGTTGATAATTTCAAGGTCGAAGTCGTCTCATATCAATACGCTGTTTTAATCTTAGAATCTGATAGCGAATTATTACTACCTTAACAGAATTCTCACGATTGAAAACAAGTTAGTAGTTGTCGGATTTTAAAACCTTTTTTCTGTAAATCATTAAATTTATACCCGTATAAGTTTACAACGATAAGGTATTTAATTTTAATGTATAATAACTAAGGCCTTACTATTATTCTTGAATAATAGTATGTGAAACTCCACCATCGAACAGAAAAATTGATGAAATTGTTGGGAACCATTTAAGTTATTTCACAACATCAGAGATTGAAAATAATAGTAGTCCACTTAGCCATTGAAAGTAATTAAACAACATAGATATAAACATTATTGCGTCGGTCGCTTAGCTCTAAAAATGAAGTAATCACGCGCTAGCGTTTTTGTCTACCAAACGACCATTGCAGATTTGACTTCTTACGTGTATTTTCTGAAAACAAACAAAAATATAATACCGATACTTTATATCTTCTGTTAGATTATTAGTAACTCTTTCAACGGCGAAAATGAATTTCGGAACTCACGAATGTGCTCGTTATCGCGCTTTCTTTTAATTGAGCTCTACGAAGTTAACACTAACCTCCAACTTAAATATAAAACTTACATCTTCATTGAATAGTTAAGAGCAAAAATTCAATTACGATAAAATCTCGTTTGTAAATAATGTTCTTGTAAAACAATTTGTGATGATCCCATGGCTCCACGGTAATTTTGTATCTCCCTAGTCTCTCGCATCCACTCCACCGATATCTTTCAAGTTCGCGAACACCGTTTTAAACGGTGTCTCTTTCAGGATTCGCAAATTTGTTCGAGCGTGGTGCAGATTCTGCTTATGCATGCATGTTTAATGTCATGAATGAAAAACGCCAATACATAAGTTCTATAAAATACACGTTCTTCGAGCATGCGTCCATTGAATGAGTACACGTGGTTAAAAAATCGGAGTGAAAGGCCGATTCCGTCAATTGGCGTTTGCCTGGGATGGCTTATTGATGCATAGTACTTGCAACCCCCCCTACCCCCCTTACCCCCTATATTGAGAGGTCGTTGCAGAGGTGGAAAATGTCGCCAAGGTAGAGTTTTATCGCCCACGGCTACCGTGGAGGGCGGGTCGATCACTTGGAGACATCGAGGTGAGAGGAGCGGGGGGGAATCGTCCCTGTGGGAATGACTTAGATACCTTACAGATTTCCCTGTATATTAATGGCATCCTCTTGACATTGATAATATTAGTTGTAATTATTTATTGAACTATTAATTTGAACCAAAACGGTATATTAAGGTAATAATTGCGGCTCCTCATAGAAGTTCCCACAATGTGGGGGGTATTTTCGTGCTACTGTTTTTGATAATTTTCCAATTTCCGTTTTCATAGGGAAGAGAATCTTCATTCTGAGCCTTAAGAGTTGTCGGACTGTCTTTACAGAAATTGATTCACCCATCTGCTTCCTTGCGAGTTCATCCGCCGGGCGCGAGCGAAAGAAACCTGCGCTGTAAATTAGTTTTGAGGGGCGTCGACGTAAGAATTTGACTAAGGATTCCTAAGGAATGTACGGTCACTTCCAAAAGTCTGTTTGCCGTCACCACCACGCCGATAATTGGTAAAGGCGAGGACTTTCGTCATGATTGTATTCGATGGAACTCTGGTTGCGATTATTTCAAGTCCCTTTGAGAGATCGCGCATCTATTGAATTCCAACATAACGAACGTTTTCACCTTTCCCTTAACTGTCAGCTCACCGGAGGTTGCCTACAGTTTTATTTTGGAAATAACTCCATGTATGTAATGAGCTACGTTTCAGATCATCCCTAGGACAACCATGATACCAACTGTGGCCCATGTTTCAGTTGACGACGGGCGGCCTAATAGGATGATCCCCGATTCACTCCGCCCGTCGTGTTATCACAAACTGATCGGAGGAGGAAATTTCGCGCGGACCACGGTGGGTTCCCCGGCGTTTGCCAACGGCGGCCCATTTCCTCTCTGCCTCCAATCCCGGCCCCTGCCCCCCCCCCACAGAATTCTCACTCCACTTTCACCCCCTTCTCTCCCTCCCAGCACTCCAACTTCCCCCTCTACACCTTCAACTCAGTGCCTGGGCATTTATTTTCGGCGGGGCGGGGTGTAGGAAAAAGGATCGGCGGTGAATCAGCGAAAGAATGGATAACTTCAAGGAGTCGAGAACTTCCTCAAGACCATGTTTGGAGCGGAACGGTTCGCCGAAGGCTCGCGGTGCGTGGGCCGGTGAGTAATTACCGAGCCCCCGGGAAGAGGTGGAGGAGCGGGGGAGGGACTTTGGCGAGCTCATCCCCGAGGTCGGGTGCAGGCGGGGGAGAGGTCGCGAGGTCGCGGGCGAAGAGGACCACGGTCGGCGGGAGACGCCGGAGAGAGAGTGCACTAAAGCCCGTCCCCCGGCACTCGAAGTCGGCGACGGATCACTTCCTGCTGGAAGGGCCGCCGCTAATGATGCTGTCTCTCCCGCTAAACCCGTCGTCAGCGTCCGAATGACCTGCCTCCGGATTTCGACAACTTATACCAGAGTTCGTGTGCATGTTTACATTCTATTTAAAACATCGTTTTATAGGTATTTCCATTGGCAAAACTGCCGCATGTTTTGATCTGTCGCGGATTAAAAAAATATCGATGCTGCAATGCAATAACTGTGTCCACCACAGCAAGCAACCCGAAGGTTGGTTTAATGTACGATGGTGGGTATCACCTCGCATCAAACCCTATACATTTTGCAAAATTCGCAAATTAAGAGGGTAGACCGTGACAGTTCAAGGTTCATAAGTTTGGTTTTATCAAATCCCCGGTATACGGTATGAGAGTCATCATTCGGGAAGCTAAGTGATTTGCAGCCGTGATCTTTTGCCAAAAGTCGCTTTTAGTTAAGGTTACTTCAAAGCGCAAATATCTGGGAACGGTGACTGGAATTTGGGGAGGCGTGGAGTAGAATGGGGGAGAATGCGAAAATTCGTCGACACGACTGGAAATTCTGAAATCTTTTTGTTGAATTCTACCATGTTCCCTGGACTTTGGATCTTTGGTGCACGGCTCGCGGTCAGCTTCTGCTTTCCTTGGAGCAAGCTATCGCCGCATTTGATTTTGTCTAGATTAACCAATATTTGACATCCCTCATTACTGTTTTATTTTCCGGTGGTTTAAATGGAGTAGTTTTTAACTTTATTTGAAAAGGTTTTCGTTAGTTCCTCAAAAACAAAACGTTCCTCAAGTTTCCAAAAATCTTTGTGTGGCAGGTTGGATAAGTTGAGGCACCACCGCTGTACCAGTAAGTGGTATTATGTCCCTCCTACCCATGAACCAACCAATCAGAGTAAATCAAGCATAATCACACTGAACGGCTAGAAAATTTAGCTAATGTAAACTACAGCTCATAGATAAATTACAAAAATGGGGCTTGTGTTAAATTAATCACTATGAACTTAAAAAATAAACGACACATTTAAAAAATATTAATTATAGTGTTAACTCGGACGAATTTCGTGAGAGGTGTAATAATAAATCTCATTTTATTATTTTCAGTTAACGCAATTTGGCGGTTAAGTTATAAAATTACGTCTGACGTACATCTACATTATTGTAATTTGCGCTCTATGCCCGCCCTGAAATTATTTGTGTGTACATTTTCCACTCTAGTCTAAGGGAACCATTATCACCCGAATAATAATAATAATTTTTTGGATAACGCCTAAAACTCGGTTGGATCTGCAGATGGAGGAATTAGAGATCACGGAGAGATTGACGCCTCTGAACTATTTGACCGTGAGCGTTCTATTAGTTGCAGCTGCAGTGAAGTTAATGGCTGCTGATATACTTTTAGTTCACAACCGAATTCAAATGGTATCTCCCAAGGTGTGTGTGGATAGGGTGTGTAGCATTGGTTGACTCTGTTAGAGAAACGTAAATGGTTTCCTTGGCTCACGCTCCGCAGCTCTTTCCACGCCGTCGCCATGTGCCGTGGACAATCCGCCGGATGACCATCACGGCATGACAGTCTGAAATCTAGCAGGAGCACGCTATGCTCTTCATGGTTACATGCCCGCCGTGAAAGCAGTTGACGGACCCTTTACCGTGTCATTGGGGCCATTCGGCATATACGAAGCGCGGAATGCCGAAACGCCGATGCCGAAATTTTAAAATGAAGCAAGTTGAGGATAGTGCTGACGTGTCAGTGGTTGCCATTGCCCAAGGCTGCTCAATATTGAAGTTGTGTCAGCAGAGAAAAAAAATAGAGCATGGACGCAAGGATGACGGATTTCGGAATGAAGCGATAGCAGCTAAGAGAAGTCTCATGCTCTGATTCCAACGGAATTGATGTGGGGGGGTAATACTCGCGGATTACTTATGTTTTTCCGGTCAGAGCACAAAATCCGCTTCCGTTTTCACATTCACGGAATTTCTACGTAGAACAAATGAAGTTTGTCCCATCACCTGTTTTATTTTCAGTACGCTCCTAAATAAGATTGCCTCAGGAAATGATAAAAGGAAAATTTGCATGTAAAATTTGATTATGTACCCACAGAGGACATCCGATTTTAGTACGCCTGGAATGAAATTTTCAAAGCATTTGAGTGCCTCAAGGAGATTTGACTTAATGAAATATTTTGGTTTTGTGCCATAGTTTCATGTTATGCCCTCGTTTGGTGGCAGATAGGCGCCGTCAAATTCAATCTAGGTTCCGTTTCAACTTGGCAGTTTAATGAAGACTTAGCACTAAATCACTCTTCCCCTTGAGAAATATGATATTTATCATATTTTCTGTATCTAATTTCCATGTTTTCTCTGTGGTTCGCATAATGATGGGTCGTGTCCTTCAGCCTGCATGCACGCTCTCCGCGGTGCCTCATTCACTCCTGCCGTGCTCCAAGTATGGGCCTCATGGTCAAGTGAGAGGTTGATTCGGAGCCATCGCCACTGTCCTTTCACCCTCGTGCCGTGTGTTGGATTTGGGTGATTCCTTCCCTAAGAGTGAAAACTCTCCAACGATTAAGCCTCCATCGCTGCTGCCCTTTGAAGACGGAATGGGAGAGTTTCCGCGTTGTACTCCGTAAGTGTAAGGATTATTTGCTAATCAATCGATGTAAAAGGAACAAGGACCGGAGTAAAGTTTGCAAAACGGTAAATAATTGCATTGCCTCACGCCAGACATTGGCGGTTCATTTTGAATTTTTAAAAATTGGAAAAATATCCAGCAGTTTATGCATTTTTTATTTGGATATATATTTTCTATGCAATTTTATGTGTGTTCGTTTCGAATTAGTATTTTATTGTCTCTTTCGGAGAAACTAATTTAAGAATTCATTTTCATGCGTAAATTTTTAAATAATCTAGTTTCTTTAGTCGTTGGAACCCACTTGAGCTTTATATTGCCGAAAACTTGGATATTCTCAACTAAGACTATGCATACCATAATCGCCTATGGATGCGGGCGTAAGAAAATATTTTGGCGATCCCGCCCGTTGAGAAACCCTTCGTTCTTTTGACATGCTTCACGGGTGATCCGCAAGCACGATGAAAAATTAAGGGTGGCATCTTTTGCAAGCATCTCAATTGTTTGGGAGGGCGGTAAAAACAAAAACTGCAAGTAACCTCGAGTAATACCGCGCTTTGTATAAAATTAAAATTTTTTGGAGTGGCATATCTAACCTACGAGTCACCAGGCTGGCGGTGAATACGATTTTTCGTCCGCCTACAGCGTGAAAATATGAACGCCTGCCGAAATATAGGTAGATGGCTAGAAAAAACGTCCTCGTACTCCATTCTTGTGTGAATTGTTTCAGGTTTTATGTTCGGATGTCGGACAGCTGCTGTTGACGATAAGACGTCGCCGGCACGATCATCATTTTCGGAGGGAAGACGAATCCCGCGGCGTGTGGTTCTAATGACCTCTGCTCCATTGCCATTGGGTATTTCCTCCTCCCACGATGCCAACTATTGTAACTGGGGTGGTTTAGTCCAAAACTAATTCGACATTCCTCACCAGTTAATGTAAATAGGTACATTTAAACTCCAAATTTAATAAACATAACAGTTTGAGGTTCAACTTTGCGGAATTCCATCATTATGAGGGTAAAAAGAAACTTGATGATGACGCGCAGCATCGAAACCATGGTCGTGAAATATTAAATCTTTATGGTGGAAATGTTAAGTTTCTTTTTACCCTCATAACATCCAAATTTATTGCTATTATTAATTAATTGAATGAATATACTTATTATAATAACATTAACTTTTACAATGAGAAGGGAGTGGATAACTGATGCCTTGAGAGAGAATGTTAAGAAAATATTAGTGAACGCTTTAATTGGGAGCGTAGTGCTATACGGTGTAGAAACTTGGTCATAGAAGCAAGTTGATAAGCGTAGATTGAAGTATTTCGAGATATGGGCGTGAAGAAGGATGGAATAAGGAAAATGGACGGAAAGAAAACCAACGAGGAAGCACGAGACATGGTGGGGCAAGAGAGAGGGTTGTTGGAAGAAATCCGAAGGAGGCAGAAAAGGTAGATAAAGGGCAATTTGTCTGGCGATCTAATGTTGAAGACTGTGATAGAGGAGAAAACGTTAGACAGACGAGGTAGGGCAGGGAAGAGAAAATGCATCTTGGACGGAAAGGAGACAGGAGGCATGCGAAGTGGAACAAGAGCGTGGTTGTCAATTGTTGCGTGGTGTATCAGGTTTTCTTGCTTAGCGAAATGTAGCGGTGCTTCGTTTGAGCGTCCAACCAAAACTTTCATTGAACGGTAAGGAAGCATCACCAGGTCTTATTTTAGTCCACCTAAATTAGTATGTTTTTGATAAACCCCCAAATCTTTCACGTAACATCATGGTTCTTCCAGGAGCAAAGCCCAACTTCACACACGCTAAATACCTCAACAGGCTGTTTATATAACGATGTATTCTTCGGCTCCTCATACTACCTTCATTCATGCCATCTAGAAAACACACTTATATTCTTCTCCTCACTCCTCTTGTCGCGCATGCTAAAGATTTTCCGGTCTTCAGCATTCCGACTCCTATATGGTATCTCCTGCCAGCTCTTTCTCCGTCCTCTTCGAGTTCCTCCCGACAACATCCTTCCTCTGCCGCGTTAGATTTTCCTCATTTGACGTCCTTTCCGGCTACGTCACTTCTCCCCAGCCTCATTTCAGAAGTATCCACCTGACCCTGTCCCCTGCCTTCAACAACCAAGTTTCGGATCCATTTCACAATGCTCTCCGTATCCAAGTTTTTAGTCACCTTTTCTCTGCGTCATCGTACAATCCTCATCTCATCAACTCCCTGCTCACCGAAGTGACTCTTTACCTAATTCAGTGCTCCTATTTAATGCCTGTAAGTTTCATTAATATGCCTCCCAAAAAGGTAAACTCAATAAAGTAAAAATAGTAATGTATCTTCCCAATAAATTTTTATTCGGTACCACTAGTAAACTAGTTTCGACGCATCGGCGTCTTCCTCAGGTCCAAAGTTACTTGTGTGTGTGGGTATATATATATATATATATATATATATATATATATATATATATATATATAAAATATATATATCGATTATACGGAAACACTCACACGAGCAGCACAATACTGGAACGGCACAATAGAACACAAATAAAATGGCAACATTTAAAAGGACACTCACACGGTAAATTGTTCGAGCTTTCGGCCGTCTCCGAGGCCTTCTTCAAGTAAGACTTCAAGTTGCTGTTCAACCTGTATGTAGAGGAAATGATTAAGGAAGCATGGGAAGAACTGGAGGTAGGAATGAAAGTGGGTGGGGAATTTGTAAAATCAGTTAGGTTCCCTGATGACCAAGCTTTAGTTTGTCAGTCAGCCAAGGGGTTGCAAGCATTGCTTAGTGCATTGGAAATTCAGTGCGACAGGTATGGGATGAGAATCAATATTAATAAAACAAAGGTTATGCGATTTGCTAGAAAGAAAAAGGCTAAGCTTAACATTTAAAATAGGAGGGCAAAAACTAGAGCAGGTAGAACAGTTTACGTATCTCGGTAGTGGTTTGGACCAACACGGTCAAAGTAGTAGGGACGTAAGGAGAAGAATTGCGCTAGGCAAAGAGGCTTTCACAAGGAGGAGGGAGTTGATGACGGGGACGTTGAGTAAGGATGTTAAGAAAAGACTCGTAAAAACTTTGATATGGAGCGTAGCTATGTACTGCGCGGAAACGTGGTCATTGAAGCAGGAGGATAGACGTAGACTGGAGGCTTTTGAAATGTGGGTGTGGAGAAGAATGGAGAAGGTGAAATGGTCAGAGAAGAAAACAAATGAGGAAGTATATGATATGGTGGGCGAAGAGAGGGGTTTGTTGGGAGAAATCCTATGGAGGCAAGAAAAGTGGGTGAAGGGGGTATTCACCGGCAGTGGGATGTTGAAGACTGTAATTGAGGGGAGGATGTTAGGCAAACGAGGAAAGGGAAGGAACAGGATAGGGATGTTAGACGGGATGAAGGGAGGAGGAAAGTACGCAGAGATGAAGAGGGACCTGTTATAAAGTAGGCTACTTGATTTTGTGTTTTTTAGGAGTCACAAAATCTTTTATTTAGTAGCTGTGTCCATCCAAAAACCTACTTTAACCGGTAGATTACCTTAAAAAAAAATATGTGTATATTTATATATAGAAATGTATATGTATGTGTATATATATTTCTATATAATGTATATGTATGTGTGTATATATATATATATATATATATATATATATTAGTATATATATGTATACACACACAGACATATATACATATATATACATATACGTTTTATCCGTCACGGCAAAGAAAACATCAGTCGTCATTCGATCAAGCGAAGAAATGTGTTCGCCCACTCTGATCACTCCCCAAATCCGGCTTCCCTTACTACCACCCCTCTGGGCTTTGGCAGCAGTGCGCCCCGCGGCCTGAGGCGGAATACACGGGGGAGGAGGGTGGGGCGGCTGCAATGTTTCGCGTTGATCGTTCCGGAAGTGCGGTGCTTCGAGGAAGTGGTTCTACAAATTGTCGACGGAGGACGACACGGTATTAGGAGGCCGTCCGTTTTTTTTCTTTTGCCCCACGGTCGCTTGATAATGACGCAAGACCGGTGGGCCGAAGTGCGGAGACAGAGAGAGAGGCTATGATAGAGGAGAAGGATGGGGCTATTTAGAGGGCTCTAGCGTCACACCTCGAGAGCGAGGGTGGGCTGGACGGATCTCCACCGCCGTGGTGAGAGAGTGGGTGTCTCTCTCCCTCTTTGCTTTCATCTCTCGAGTGTTGTCACCGCGGAGACTTCTGGGAGTCAGGGTGGTGGCGTGTGTGGGAGTGAGTGGAAGGAGGGTTGGTCGCGTGTGCGCGCTCTTGGAAGGTGCCACCTCGGGGATGACACACATTCCTGGCACGAGTCTCGCCGCCGCCCACCGTCCCCCTCCCCCGGGTGTGGCGAGGGTTCAAAATTCGGATCATTTTCTTCCGCGGGTGCATTCCAAATGTTTGGACCTTCAGGTTCGATCCGCGGTTCGGTCGATGAGCGAAGCGAAAGAGCACCTCTTAACGGGAAGGAGAACGGAATTCCGTCGCAAAATCCAAAATTCCGCGGGCATTGAGGGACAGGTGCTGCAAACTTAAAGGAAATAATTTTTTGAATTATTTATTTACGCTATAATGGTAATGCTAGTGTTACTATGAAGACGGGTTAATTAGCTGCTAAACATTGTTAAAACATAAGCACATGGATAAAATAAGGAAAGGGTTCAACTTTTTTTTTTAAGTCGGTAACCGTGGCAGCAAAAATTACACGCAATTCGTCTGGTGGTTATTTGTAAAGTTTTACTGTTATTTCGCATTTAGATTAACGTGATTTTTAGTAGGATATTTGGCATTTGGTGAATTGATAGACGAGAGACTGCAATGAAAAGTATAGGCAGGGTACGAGAATTGACAAGGACTCTTAAACATCCAAAGACGGCCGCATGCGCAGATCACCGAGGAAAAGCAGTTAAGTTGAGAATTTTTGGAGGATAAGGAAAGGAGAGAAGCAAAATTAAGAAATAGGATGGAATAACCAAGATACAACTTAGGAGATCTGCATGTAGTTGTTTCCACAAGGAAGCACCGGAGATCCATGAAATCCATCCATCTTCTCTCCGACATTATCTTGATACAAATGCCAATACTCGCTGTATATCCTGCGTATGAACGCCCGTCTCAAAGTTAGAGAAAGGTTGACCGAGAGATAATCATTTCAGAAATGATATCCATTATTGATGATGTTCATTTATCCAGGAATTTTAAGCACGAAAAATTAATTAGCCTAATGTGACAGCAGTTTTTTGGAACCACTTTATTTGTACATGGTACATGAGCGCATCCTTTAGCATACTGTGCATGCCGGGAAGCACGCCAGTGGCTTGCAGGGTATTTCGTAGATGAGCCCTAGAACATTCGGTGGCATCCGTTGCTCCAGGGACCAAATCTTCCTCGCTGCAGTGAATAAGGGCATCCGCGCTGCCATCAGTAATCATCCCAGCTAAAATCCTTCAGATGTTCCGCTCGTAACACTTTCCAACGTCGTCCTTGCGTTTCCCCAGTTTCCTATCATCCACCTCCTCCAAGTTCAGGGATGTTCCTCTTTGACATCTTGAAAAATGTATATCCACGAAGTAAAAGTCAAGAGTTTTAATTCCCTCAATCGGTATGGGCTTCGGAAGACATCCAAAGATTTTCTTTGGGGAACTTCCTAACTCCTAGATTCCTTGTTGGACGGCCAGGACGAAAGTCATCGTACTTTCCGACAAAATCATGACCTGATATAACCATGTTCTCATATGATGTGCAAAATCCAGAATGGTAAAATTAATACTCCAAAATTGACAATAGAGAAAAAGGAGTTCTTGCGAAATTAAAGAAATGGCGAAGGTATTTGTGTAGTTGTAGCTGGAGTTGAATAAATTGCAGCGTCGTCCGATTATCCTCCGAAAGTGTCAGACGAAACGGTGAAATGCCTGTCATCTCTGAAAAATTGATTGCCTCCGAACGAAGCGACCGCAGTCAGGGATAATGTGGCATTTTAATACTGTAACCAAAGCGGAGCAATTGAACTAACTATTGAACTTAGCTATCTGGGGAATGTAACGCATGGAGATGTGAAACTTAGGGTGAAATATATATCGGAAGTGCATGGAAATTGGGTCAAATGGCGGTTTGTACTTGTGGGTGAATCCTGTGGGGAGTTAAGCGAAAGGGGAGGAGAGGACGGGGGCGTCTCGGGGGTTGGAGGGAGGATTCGGGCGGATTCGCCTCCCTTGTGCCGCGGCGTCACAGTGCTCAGTGCCGGGTGTCGCTATCGTGAAGTGGAACCGCCTAGATCTCTCTAGTTCGAACGTCATCGATAAAAAGTTAAGTGTGCGCGCACCAATGTAATTAATTTTAAGGGACTAAATTTTTATTGAGAGATAGTTGAGGCCGATACTTGGTGGAAATCCCTTTGAGAAGCACGGAGGAAGCATCAATAAGCCTCTGCGTTTCCGCAGGAAATAATTTATTACTGTCGACCAGCTGGAAGTCCAGATGATGCTACAGTGTAGATAAGTTCTTTCCTGTGGAAACGGTTATCTTTTTGATTCTTCCTTCGTGCTTAAGGACTTAATTTCAATGAAGATTACGATAGATTACCCTGTTTATAGATATTTTTATTTTGAAAAATTGGTCACGAAAAATGTCCATTGAATTTCCTTTCATATCACGCCCCCGTGATCACTGTTGTATGTGGATGTTGAAAAATGCACGTGCATTTCATTAACTGGCGATAAATCACACAGTTATTTTTGATGACCCAAAAGATTTATTGAAAGAAGGGTGGATTTGATTAATTTTTTGTTCGTGTAAAAATACTATTTTCCTCCGCGAATGGCCAACTTAATACTTGCCGGGTACTCCATTAAGGACTTGCAGCCGGAGGTAATGTTATTTTTGCGTGGAGTAGAAAATGGTTTCGATAGACCATTTTCTTTGCACCGAGGATTTCCTTCAATTTCCGTCCTCCGATATAATTAATTACTCTCGTTGGTCCTTCTGGGTTTTAGGTAATTGCTGCCAAAACGCCAAATGAGACCGATCGGCGTGCCATCCTGCCTCAATCGTCCTAAGGCGGCGGCCCGATGGATCAGGCGTGACCCAAGTCGGTAGCACGCTCCGCCCTACAGAACTCGGAATCGGGATCCTTGCGGTAGAGGACGCGGTCTTCAAAAATAAATAATAAAACCGCGCTTATCCCTCCTCGTCGGTCTCTGTCTTCGCTTTCCGATTAGGCGTTTGCGGACCTCTAAGCGACTAACACTCACAGGCTTCTGCGGTAGACAGTTAAATGGGCGAGCGGAGGTGGCGGGGGCTCGGGTTGGAAAGGGGACGTGGTTGTATAACGAGAGGCACTTGCCTTGGACGGGTCTGGAATGAATTCGGACGGCCGTACTCCAGGGACGGTGTCCTACAGGGGGTAAAGGGTATAAGGTGAGGGCGTGGGTGATGAGTGGGGGCTTTTGTGTCCCCAATCTGGGGGAGGGACAGCGGAGAAGCAGCGGGTTTCCATGTAAGAGGGGAAGTGTCTTTCAGATATTTCCGGAGAGGGGAACGAGTTCGCCGCGGGAATTCGGGCAGATTAATGATTTTGTGTGACATACCTTACATTTCTGAGAGTTCCGTGGACGAGGCAATTTCGTTGAAGGAAGGATTTGTGAGCAGCCTTCCCACAGCAAAGTGGGACTCGGTTAGTTGATGCTGCGTTATTAATGATCTCCGAATGTCTGGAGCGTGTATTTTCGGGTGTAATGAAGTAATCTTCTTGTTCGGGTGGTACTCAAAGCAGAGAAAATGGTACGTACCGAGAAACGGGGGTAAATACGTATAAAAGGGATGCATACCTCAAAGGTCATATCCTATATAAAGTTCGTTGGATGTGAAGAAATATACCATAAGTGCGTTGAGTCAACTCTGATAGTATTTACGTAGGAGTATATGGAGTGATAAATGGCTTCACACAATGGAACTTCATGATTCGAAATGATGATGACATCAAGTCGTTGATACGGTGTATCGAAACAGTAAACACCATGTTAAATGTATTCTGTAGTACAGCAACGTTTACATGGTTTTATATATTTTACATTTCAAGAAATGTTCGTTCACCTTAGGAGTGGCGTATTAAATGAAGTATCCTTGAGGGCTAAGAATTGACTTTCGGGGAAGTGAATGCGTTTGAGCGAGACAGCGCAAGGCAAGGGCGGCCTTGGATTGTCCTTTTGGATGCAACGGACCAATTTGAAAGAGTTATTTTCCTCTTAATTCACGGGATTTAAAAACATAACTACGTGTGAGGTAGTTGTGTGGTGCACTTAAATGGGAATACGACTGACTTTATTTGTTTGAATAAGTCAATAGACGAATTTCAGCAGTTTCTTCCAGATCTTCCTATGTGATACCGCAATTGTCTACAGGCTTGCACCTGGTAAACAATAAGAGAAATACTCGGATGCGTATTTGTCGGGAAAATTTGAATTTCCTGTATGCGGTAGTACTGTAGCTTAATAACTTGATGTGAAGCACGCCTTCGGTATTTTGCGTGTTCCCTCATGCCGTTTCATGCTGTTAACCGTCTAAAGAATCAGCGGAGAATCGACGGAGGACAAAGGTTGTTCCAGTTGCCCCCCCCCTTAAATATCAATTAGTTATTGTATTTTATGGAACAGATGCGTTTCTTTTTCATTTGAGGAATTGATGAAACGTGGAATTTCATCATTTTTCAATTTTTCTTCTGCAAAGCTTGGTCTTTAATATTCGATTTCTAATCAAGGGACAGCGAAAAGAATAATCAAAAATAATCATCCCTTAGCTGGGGGAAAATTCGCTAGGGTGGGAGTCGAGCCTGTGACCTCCAGATTAGCAAGTAAGAATTGAACCCCTCCGCAGCCGCCTTATTCTTTTTAAAAGTCATACCGTCATCAAAACATTTCGATCCCTTTAAGAAGCCCTTGAACGTGTTTAGAACCAAGGCTTTTGAAGACGCTTTGATATATTTGTGCAAGACGGCGTGAGCATGATATTTAAACCTGAGGAATATATTCAGCCGACTTGATCCCCCGATTCTATCACGAGGTCTGTCACCCTATTCCGGCCACGTCATGACTTAAGGTGCTCCCTACCTTGGCTGTAAACGACGCTGCTGCAGAGCCTTACCTTTCTCCGTTGAAAGCCGCAGAGCGTTCCTCGTTTTACAGCCACGGAAACTCTTATTTGTTTTTCTTGTCAACCCGCGAATAAGTCCGTCGAGACTTATATATGAAAATTTCGGTAGTAGTAGGAAGAAGGGCACGTTTCAAGTTTCCCGTGAGCTCCGTCTGAAGGAAGGCGTAGCGGGCGATGCGCTTATCAAAGTTGCCACGCTTTGAAGTGATGTCGTGAGTGGCTAGAAATAGAACGTTAGGCCGGTCAAGGAAGCATAATGTATTTCACCTCTAATCCGACCGAAAAACACCACTTACTAGCTGTTTACCCAATTGCGCACTTAAAACTGATGCTGGTTGATTTAAAAAGAGTGCCTTTGAGCTCCTTCAGACGTCCACCAATGGCGATTAGGTTATTGGCCGCTCTTAGGCATTCAGTGTCGCCGAGTGCTTGAAATTAAATATGCTGCATTACATTTTGTATTTATTTTAAATAAACGTTTTACTTGCCGTCAGTAGAGAAATCTTCTCTTCATTTATTTTATTTATTTAACGTCATTATTGGGGCGAGATTAAGACTTCCTAGTCCTTTCTTCCACCTATGACTTATGCATTGCAATAAAGGCAATCACAAACAAGCATGCCATAGGTGGATGAAAACCCACCTGTGCGAGACTCGAACCTCCGACCTCTGGTTTGGCATGTGAGGTCTTTACACCGCCGCCACCAAGGCCGGCGAATCACCTAAATTTTGTGACAGAAAACCGCTTAATACGGGCTAGATATGGTGTTTGACTTTTTCCAGCCAGTGAACTTCAGCAATCTTTTATGTCCATATTGCTCAGAAGAGCACTGTTTAAATTTTCTTTCACTCCCTCAATTTCTTTTCTTTATTCACTCTCTCAGAAAACCCAAAGAGAACGGCTAATGTTTCAATAAGGATTTTGCTCTACGCTGACTGCCTTCTCCACAAAAGAAATTAAGAGACACGTTGAAAACTAACTGTAGCTGAAAGACACCCACTTTTTAAAATTCCTCTCACGTTACGACCTCGTATTGCTTAGACCGTCTGAAATCCATCGCAAGTGAGTCGTTTCTTTCCATTCTTCACTTTTCCTTCTGACCTGCGGACTATTTTACAAAATGCGATCGTTTTATCGAGTGAGTTATTTAGTAATTACCCGCTCGTAAATTATCCTAAGCGTGACTGCAATTGTCGTCAGGGAGTTTTATCACAAGAGGCCGCGACGGAGGGTGTCCACGAAGAAATCGCTTCCCATTTCCGCGGATGGATTAGATTTCGGGGAAATGTCCGAGTCGGGAAATCCACCGATCACTCCCTTTGATCGGGAGACACGACACGAGACCGTCATGCAAGGAAAGCCCCCCACCCCGCCTACAGGGCCTTCTTATACACGCACCGACCGTCAATTAAGGCGCACACTCGCACCCCCCCCCAAGTCGCCTTGTCCGCCCCCTGTTGCCCCAGGGGTGACATGACCCGGAATGAGTTCCTTTGAACTTCCGAGGCAAGCCTGCGGAGCCCCGTCTCTTACCTTTCTCTCTCTCTCTCATCCCCGTCCCCCTACTTCCTCGCTCATCCTTTCCCTGTCCGCGACTCGCCTCCAAACCACACCCCCTCCCCCGGTCCCCCGTGGACGCTTATCTCCCTTCTCCACGGTCAGCCACCCCCTTGAAATCCCCTCGCATCCCTCCCGGCTCGCCCCCCCCTCCTCGATCCGTTCGTCCTTCCCACCGCCTTCCACCGCAGGCCGATGCCACATGGAAAATGTGTCGTCGCATAACATCCCCCCCATCTTACCCCCGTCTCCGCTCTTTCCCTTCCGATGCAGACTACCTCGTGTATTGATGATATCCAGCACTCGAGTTCCTTATCACTCGGATTTGCCCCAAAGTCTAATCTTCACGCCAAATTCCTTTCCGAAGTGTTCCGAACAAAATCGTTAACTCTCAAGGTCTCCGATTTTTCTCAGTCCCCGTTTATTCCTTTCCTCCTCCACTGTTCCGTATTCTTCATACATATTTCATTTCATACACGTATCTGTATATCTTCTGCATCCCCCTCAAGCGCTAGGTTTCGAAAGTTTAAATTTGTCTCCGATTTTCCTTTCCAATCGCCTACGTCACAAATCACGCCCTTGAGTCATGTCATGGATCGTTTCAAACGATTCGCATAAGCAAAGTGCGATTTTTGTCCACTCCTAAAGACATTATTCTCACGAAAAACCATCCCAATAGTCGTTGAGTGTGGCGACTGAATATCGGATCAAGTTAATCAAATAATAATTTAAATAAAGTTGAATGTAAGTAGTCTCAAGGAATCGTAAAGGGGATGTCACGGAGGCTTTTAACGGAAATACTTTTTGAGAGGCTTTCTTCTCTATATATCTACGTTATAATTTAAGCCTATTACAGAGTGTCGACCATATATTTTCAGAGGACCTTGTCGGTCACCTGAAAAAATCGTCTGATAAATTAAAAAACCGTTTTGCGGAACTCATCGCTTTCTTGGATACATGTGCTCACGGCTTGAATTTTATCAGATTTTATAACGTCATTTGGCGTCGTATGTGTTATCATTTCTATTAAAGTGGGAATATGCGCCGCTTTATATATTTTCCAAAAATGTTTCGTTATTAGATCTCATACCAAAAAAAAATGAAACTGGCTCTTTCTTTATTGACATGATCAGTTGCTTTGTACTTTTCCTCCAGATAACAGTTCATTTTATTATGAATCGTTTCCATTTTTATTGCCGGAAAAGATATGTTAGCTATTTTTCCCTTGTAAAAAATAAGAAATCTCGACTTTTTCCTTTTCCTCATTTTTTCCATACAAAGATAGTACTATCGCAAAGATCGATCACAAGGCTATGATATGGTTTCAGCCTACTTCCTAATAACTGCGACTCGCGTTTTCCGTTCCCAGAAGCGTATCTTTTTATCTTTAAATATGTTCATATTAATCATTTTTATGTTATTGGCAAACGAAATCCAAGCTCATTCTGTCGAAAACTAAATTACCGCCCATAAAAATGATGGCTAATTCTAAATAACATATTGTAAATGCTGGTCGTTTTATGCATGCAAACTTGGTTACAAAGTCAGCGGGTGGGGGGGGGGGCTTTATTACACGAAGCGAACTCTGAGACCTCAGTGATTCAGGCAACTTAACTCTCTGTCCGTGCCTCCCTTCGCCTCGAGTTCCCCTGACCTCCCGTTTCCTCCCCTTGACCCTTCTAGGTTACAGCGACCTTTGGCTTCTCCACACTCAAGCTCGAACCCCTCTTTCCTTTCCAGCCACCACTTTAGCTAATCCATTTAGACTTTATTCTTCCTCTTTCCAACAATATGATTACAATCCCCGGCCCTGTCCCTTCGCCCGTTCCTCTGGCGTGCCCTCATATTCATTCCTTTGCGAGGAGGAAAATCAATATACCGGATGCTCGGAAACTAGAGTGGGTTCTCGCCGTAAATTCCGAAAATGCCGCATCTTATCTGAAATCATTTCCTTATTCATTTCAAACTAATCGTAGCGTGCTCAAAGGAGCATCCTTCAGACTTAAATTCATTTACGGTCACCGCTAGGTATTCAGCGTCTCCGATTCGGTGTAATTGCAAGTCATTTCGCATTGAATGCGGACACGGAAGGGAATGATCCTAGCACCGTATTACAATGGTTGGCTAGACCATAGCCTAAGTTAAGGGAAATGGACTGCAGAATCGATCACTATTTGGGGTCATTTTTGTCTCGTGCGATTCGAGACCGCGGCAGCTGAACACTACAGTCAGCCACTGTGCAAATTTGAGTGAACCAACATCATTTGCCACACGCTCGCATGATGACGGTAGAGATTAATGGGTCGTGCGTCTTGAACTTTGTGTGCTAGAGAAACGCGTATTAAAACATACAAAATATGTGTCTTGGAAAACACGACACAATTTTACGCAAATATTGTCCAGATATATGGGCCGTATTATTCAACGGATCGTGTAAAAAATATTTTTGATATAAAATAGAGATCCGAATTTAGTCGGTTCATTTGTAGTTTCGGCGTAATATGGCAGTAAAAATTATGAAAAGGGGTGACCCAATTTCATCTGACCCATGCATGCCTAATCCTCCAATTAGATTTATATTAATCGCGGATTGTTCGTGGTCTTCCTGGTCCATATTTACTATCAATTTCCTTGATAATTTTTTTCCACTCCGCCAGATCAAGATACAACGTCTATATGTCGTAGCATTTATTAGGGGAGGCAATTGGCAGCAGTAGTAGTCGTAACTTTACGGGAGGCGACCAATAGCTGAGGTCATTTGCGCCATTGGGGATGGATGGGAAAGGAGGAAGGGTGGAGAGAAACCCTGCGTCGGTATTAGCCTACTCTGAACGAATGGCACCAAGGGATCCGCGGTTTAACGTCCCATCCGACGGACGGCGTACTCACTTGACAGTGCTCTGCACAAAGCGCTTCAAGTAGGGATCGGGATACCACTGAAAAAGAACTGCCACCTCCATGATTCGCACCCGGGCTCTCTGGGTGGGAAGGTTATACGTTAGCCACCTCACCATCCCGATCCCCGCGGCTGACAGCGAAGATCATTTGCGCCACTAGGGACAAGTGAATCATTTGGCACAGGTAGGATTTTTAGGAATGCGGGGAAAATGGGTGGAGAGAAACCGGGCGTTCTATTAGCTTATTCTCAGTGAAAGGTGCCAACAGTTTAACGTCCCATCCGACGTACGTCGTAACCTACTCGTAAGTACTCTCCATATAGCATATCTATTAGGGGTCTGGGTATCAATAAAATAACCTGCCACTTTTGGGCCTTGAACCCGGAGCATCTTTTCACCACAGACGCAATTCGGGTGCCATGAAACCAAAAGAAGAAACGTTGTGCACTAAATCGTGTCCAGAGGTCGGGGTGCCTGCTCATGAATAACGCTGTTGCCGCCTTGGCTCCTTTGCGACCATTTCTCGGACTCCCTCCCCATGAACCCCCAGCTTACCTCCCGCTCGGGTCTTACCTTTCACTGCTCTTCCTCGTGGAATCAGTGCGTTTTCCCCTCGTGTGTTGTCGAGGAGAGGTTGAGGAAACGCGAGTTTCGATCTCACCTCAAACGTGTCTTCTGCCTCGGTCCTTCCCGCACCATTTCGTTCAGTTTCGGACCCCCATCCCCGCCCATCCCCACCCATCCAACCCCCTCCGCCCACCGACCTGATCTCTCCTCCCGCCCACCTGTCATTTCCCACGCGACCATCTTCCTTACGTCCCCCCCCCCCCGAGGGCCCGTATTGCAACCCTTCCTAGTGCCCCCACCGCCCTAACTCAGCCTCTCTAAACCCAGCCACCCTAACGGGCGAGTTAACGAAGTTTTACAATTCTCTGCCGTCAAGTTCCGAGACATTTGGGTGGTCAGATGGGACTGGTAAAGGGCATCATTGGGACGTCGGTGTCCATTTGTGGAATTGGTCTACTAACGCGCTCTCCCAGCGGCAATGCTCGATTCCTTGCGTAATGAAAATTTTAGCTTTCTTGCCGTACGGATTTTGATGAGCTTCCAAGCCCATGTCCGCGCGCTGTTTTTCCATAACTGTGGTGTGCAACCTGCTGTTTTTATCCGTTAATTCGAGTATGTTTGGGAATATAAAAAATAAATGTTTGTCGTCATTCGCTAGCTACATTTTTGCGCGTGAGATGTCAAAATTTTATGAATGGCTCAGAGGTATATATGAACTTAATGATGTTCGTTGATCGTGGTTATTATTGGGAATGTGTACAGGGAAGCTAACCTCATCATACCTACGTCAACGTATTCTCTGAGATAATTGCATAAGAGGACCAACTTATAAGGTGTTGATGAAGTGGTTTGTACTTGCGCTGACATAATTCTTTTTGTGTTATGTCATTCCCCAAATGCCTTTTTCGTGCAATATATTCCAATAAAGTAAGGCACACGAGAATAGTGGAAGGCTGTGGAGGTTTAATTCATTTTCTTCAATGTAAGTACTGTGGAGGAAGAATAATTCTATTAGAATCTTCACAGTGGATAAGCATGTAATTTATTGTTTTACCGTTTACTATTGGAGCTCAGCGTGACTTCCACGACGGCATAAAGAGGCTTCTGTACTTGTTTATCCGCCCCGCGAGTAATTGAAATTGTTTTCTCGCCCCCCCCCCCCCGCGAATATACGCTAGCTTCCATTTCCTCGCTCTATCTCCTGTGCTCTCTTTCACACACCTCGAACACATTGTTATCCCGCTTCTTTCCTCGACCTTATGCCCCGGGCGCCTCTCGTCCGCACAGACACGGACCAAGACACCCACTCGCGTTTGATGGGAAGGTGGGGAGGGGCTTGCTGAACGGAGAATTGGGGGTCGGAGAGGAGAGACGGGTGATGGGATAGATACCGACGACTAGCGTTTCTCGTGAATTGAATTACGTGGAAGCAAGCTTGCTCGCTTAGGCTTTTGGTGCGTACCGCCTGAACTTCCTCTAGCAAAATTGCGCCGAGAGCTTCAAGGAAAAATTGCGCCAGGAGGCCGGAAGGGGGATGTCTCTAAATCGGGTTGAAAGGAGGCGAATTGCCAAAGCTACGCGCAAGAGTCATGCAGTCGGAGTGCATTTAATTAAGCTCGTGCATTTGCTATCTGTCTTCCAACGTCTATTACTTTATCGGATCTCCACCGAGTCTTGTACAAAAAAAATGAGAATTTAGATAGCAATCAGCGTCGAATGAATCTTTGAAAATTATATTAATTAATATGTTAAATTTTTACTTTACGTTGAAAATGTTTAATTAATGATTTGCCTTATTTGGTATCGAACTCACTCACGGACAAATGTGTTTCATGTCAACGCTACCAGTTATCCCTATTCAATAGGTCTGCTTATTTTTAAAAGTTGATTTTTAAGGAATAAATCGATTCAAAGATATTAACCTTTTTAAAAATTAGAAGATCGCAGCGCTTCTGATTCTTTACGGATGAACTAATTTCAAAAACCTTCATACGATTCAATATTTATCGGTCTCTTCGTTTTAGTCCTTCATACTCCACATGACTCCCGGACGAATACTTACTCGATGGAATTTCATGTCGGAAAGAGGTTTAAGGTTTTTCTTACAAAAAAGGAAAACATGTGACTCACGCATTTCCGATCCTTATACTGGCGGACAATGCTTTCCTTTCATTGATTCGCGCAGTCACACTGCTTATGCTCGGAGTTACAGTGACTCGCAATTAGTTCCGTTCCTTTCGAACTCCGTCAGCACCAAATGCTACTTTTTAGGCCCGCACATCCCTTGAAGACGAGCGGCATGGTTGGCACATCGGGGATATCGCCAAATTTGGAATATTTCCGCCATCCCCATCATTCGTCCGCAGCCAAGCGAAAGAGAAAGGATGGACACTGCGGGAAATCCACCCTGGGTGAGTGACAGAGGACAGCCGGACAAGTTAGTTGCGATCGACGCACGAAGCCAAGAGGCGAGCGGAAGTTGGCGGAGGCGGGTGGGACGTCGATCGAACGGCCGCCACCGTGACCGCTAATGTTCACTCACTTACTGACTGATGGTTGATAATAGGCGCGGGCGAACTGCGCGAGGATATTTTTCACCCTTCCCCCATTCTTTTGTTGTTTGGGCCGCGTCTCCAATATCGCATTATTAATTCCCACCAATGAAACACGTTTCAGTGCGGCAGTCACTCGCACTCCGCGTCAAGCGGGACGACGGAGGGAGGTGCGGCTCTGCTCTCCCCCGCAACCCTTTCCCCGAACCCACTCCCTTTACGACCCGTCCGTCTTCACGTCCCACGTGAGCAGAAAATAGGATGAGCCGCGCTGTACCCCCTCCCCCCCCGTAACGGCCCCACATTTATCCCAGACCGCCCGCCGCATGGGGGGAAAAATAACCCATTAATCTAAGAGGGGGCGCTCTACGACCCCCCCCCGTTATAATGGGGGGTCCCGTTCGCTCCCGCCCAAGTCGCGATTCCAAAGGCCGAGGTCTGCACGCGTCGGTGGGGTAGAGTGCCCCCTCTGCCTGGATCCCGCCCCCCAACCCGTTGTGAAAAAGAATCAAGCAATCACCCCTGGCCCCATAGGGTCTCCCGGGCGATTGAATGGGACGCGGCCCGTCGCGTTGACCCTTCCCCACGGGCAGTGAGACGCAGGACCACGGAGGCGTCGACGAAGGACGGGTATCGAAATGGTTAAACGGTGAACAGACGACGATTGATCTTCAAATGAAGCTTCAATCAGACGTTTTTCTCATAGCTGTGAATATAATTCAAAATTTCCTCCAAATGCCATCCACCTCCTCCGTCATTTCGCTAATTTAGGGAGAAGCGGGATATTTATGATGGGATGAGGAAAGGGGACTGAGAGAGAAGAAATCCCGGCATTAGTATCGTCATATTTCCGGCCACGGTCGCTGGTATCAAAAAACTTAATGTAAGTTATTAACTAAGGTTTTCGAAGTTAACAAAGTTAACAGTTTCAGGCTTAAGGTTTTCGAACCACATTCTCGTGGTCCTATACGTGGTGTTAGTCTATCTGATTACTGGAAGTCAATGCCAGACCCTCGGCGTGGGAAGTCAACAGCTTAAGCCCGAATTTCTATTCCTGGTAAATATTTTTCTTCCAAAGTGCAATTTTTTTTACTAGCCTGAAGGCTTTCGTCACAAGTTTTAACTTCCCTTCCGCATTATTATAATAGTTTCAAGCCTACCTCCTGATCATCCTGTGAGCCCTTTTATAAGGTGGACTGTTTCCGGTTATTGTGGCCCTTGGGTCGGTACTTCAAATAATTAAATTTCAGTGGTTTTGTAGCAAAATATTTCTTTAAGGAGAGTTTATGATCCTCATTAACAACATTGTTTGCGAGAAACAAAATATTACTAGTTTTCTATCACTACAATTGGTGTGTGGAGAATTTCAAAATGATTTGTGTCTGTTACAAAGACACCGGAATATGTGTCAGGTGTGCCCAGTTTTTTTTTTGATCGGCCTCCTATGTCCTTGCTCTCCGAACGCACTGAGGTGGTGCTCTCCACGTATTACTACGAGTACGTAAATACACAAAAAAGCAAACATTTTACATAACACTTACGAGGCGACCAATTGCCTATGTATCCTTGACGATTGAAAAAAATGGGATTTAAAAAAACATAAAGTTGAGCTGTAAAACATGGAATTTTTTAGAGTTGATATTCACGCTACGAAACACCTGCGTACCTACCACTTCAATACAACTGAATAGCAATCGTTAGGTACCAACCTCTCTATGTGAGGATAGAACGATGGATAAATACTCCATGGCAAAAATGATTTTTTTACCATCAATACCTATTGATAGATATCAATAGGTACTGATATTTTTCTGCTCTTTCCATTAGTTGAAGAATAATTCCCGATTAATAAGAAGCTTTTCAACCTTATACATTCTGTTTCTAACATCCGATCGTTAAAGAAATATCATTCACGGTGACTTCCTTTTCAAAGCAGTATTGAGGTTGCATTGACACTCGTACATGCATTTGTATTCAGTGAATGCATTACCATTCATCTAGATGACCAAAAAGGAAAATAACTCACCCCAGGTAATCTCCCTAGGGAAAATGGGATTGTTGATAGGATGAGCCATCAAATTTTGAAAATTATCTTATTTATTTTTTTTTAATTTTACTAACCCGTGAATTTATACGCTAAAGGGATTAATGCTGGAATATTTCCGCATACAAATTTAGCAGCATCCGTAACACATTGGAGATACGAGGTAGTTTACTCCGGAATGGGGGCACAAAACTTTGCCAAACGAATTTTTATCTTCAAATACCTGGAATGAGAGCCCATATAATTGTTGATCCTCTAGAATTAGCTGCAGTCCACCATTTCATTTTGCGTCAAATTAATTTTTTTAGGGACCTGAATCTTTTCACCGATCTGTTCCTTACATGTAAACCAGGTAATTCTCCAATTCTGGATGCTACACAGAACTAACCGCGACAATTTCAATCAAACACGTAATTAACGCCAGATTCGAGCCATCCTGCATCCATAACCTAACCACTCGCGCGATTTTTTTCTCTGATTTTTTTGCCATTTAATAGCGTTGGGGTGACGGTTGCTTGCCTTGTGCCATGAGGGGTTTTTGCAGTATTTGACATAATTGAGGGCACGTTACGAGGTTCGACAAATTTTAATGATACTTGGAAACTACCCGTTTCTCTAAGCCTTAGAGCAATGGGCGATGGCGTTCTATATCCGCAAATGTTTGCGACTTTATGAAATGAAAGGTTTGCCCTTTCACGTAATGCATGATCATAAAAATAGCATATTCATGTAGCAGTTGAGTTTGACTATGTGTTTTTAATAAAATTCCATGCAGTAGTTGAAAACATTTTTGTTAACTTGATCTTATGATTTCAATCTGTTTGATACTGTCCTGAAAACCTCGCGGTATTTAGCGAATGTGTCACATAATTTTCCTGATCTAGCAGTATTTTTTCAGTCCAATGGGAAGTCGAGAAATCATTTTCGTTAAAAAACTTCGTCCTGCTTGTGCCACTGAAAGATTTGGAGTGGGGCTATGTGTTTTCATTGCTCTAAATGTTTCAAAGTGATAAACAGGCGTTGATGTAGAGCTATGAAAGAACTCCACCAATAGTAAGCTAAAGTGCTTATATGTTTATGCGTGACTTCATCCATTATTTTTTACGATGATATAACCAAACGATTTGAAATTATTCCAGCGTAGTTTATTTCTTCAAATAAATTATATCCCGCTACCTTTTCATGCTGTATTCCTGGTGATAAATTTAAGCTCTTCAAAATGATTTCTCCGTTGTATTAAAAATATATAGATGTGACAATCAATCCATGGATCACTGGGAGATATTGGTATTTATTAGTGTGTTTGAGTAAATTGATTGAATGATTACATTATGCATTGCCGTGAATGACATGCATTGCCTTGAATGGTAACCGGTACCCAAAGTATTTTTCTTCAGAAACGTTTACCCTACTCTAAGAGTAAATATGGTTCCGTAATCGCCGGAAGCTCTAAAATATTCTCCGGTACAAAAAGACAAACAGCGGTGTTTCAAATATTGCTACATCGTACGCAGCCTTCTTCCAGTCGTAAATTGCGGAAGATGATGGAAAGCGCGCTGAACATTTCCTTGATTGTTACTCCTCGACAATCAGACGAAATTCTATTCAAAGAAGATGCTACACTCATCGTAAACGTGGTTTACGGCCACCTGCAAATGCAATTTGGTTGAGGAAATTACCAAGCTGACTCTTCTCATCTATCCATTCCTCCCCTCTCTCTTTTGAGATGTCCCCAGCGAGCGCCCTGATGCACCCCATCCGACGCTGTGATGGGATTCAGAATTGCCATATTAATCGCCACCACTCGTCTCCCTGCCTTCACACCCGCCTTGCATAATACAATAAAGGAGATTCACGCCAAGGTGCACACTTCCCTTCCCGATTGCTACGCCATCAGTCAATAACCCAGCTCTCCGTCGGCGTAAAAACATAGTTTGAATATGTATTTCAATCCTTACGGTTCCCGACCTTTCTTGAACTCGTCCGTAGATTTGAGCTCTCAAGCAACGCAGATTAAAGACGCTCTTGACTTGTCCTCGTTTTCGATCCCCCGTTTCTATCCCTATTCAAATCTCTCTCATGTGACCCTTGCCACATTTTAGGGATGACGATACCCACCGCGTGATATTGCCTTGCAGTTGTGATGCAGAGTTTTTTCTGCCGATTTTAATGCCAATTTCGAGCTACTTGTTCCCCATTTTCCCCGTTCTCGAAGTATCGCGCAAAATACAAGTGAATTTACTTTGTGGGGGATAGCATTCAACTAAATAAACCCCGAGAGGGAGTTTAGTCAGTAGAAAGAAATCTCCAGCGCCGGAAATAATTTGGTCACCGAACGTGGGAAATAAAAAGGGATTTTTCGCAGTGATTTAAGGGGAACTAAGTCCAGCGCCAGGGTTCAACTAACGCATAAGCATGTGCACTTACACCCAGAGCGTATTTATGCGTTCGTTGGTTCCTGATGTGGGATTCCATCCCCGTAAATTACTACGCAAAATCCCTCTTCATTTTGTATGCTCGGTGCCAATGTTATTTTGGCCGCTGGAGTTTGATCTGTACTTATTAATTTAGTTGAGGCCGTGAGTGTGTTGAAGAAGGAATTTGGTTCCGTATCGGGTTTTCGCGCTTCGGGCGACTCGGAGGAGTCACCCGAAGCGCGAAGACCCCATGGTTAGTTTTGTAAATTTCTTTTTTTTTACAAAAATTTTACATTTTTTGGTGAATCTAGAAAATAAAAATAGTTAATTCAATGATGGAAATGTTAAATATTTTCACATGCTTCATGGGTATTGTGCCATTTGACTTGATGACTTGATTTCGCTAACCTATGGCTGTGGTTCCTTCCGGCACCCCTCCCCTGACCCTACATTCACTTTCTCCCCTTCTCCCTCTCATATCCATCTGAACCTTCCCCTCCCTTAAATTACGCACGACTTGGGGGAAGGGGGAGGATGCCATTTCCTTATGTTACCTTCTGTGTTGGGGGTCGCGTTTCAGGAGGATGCTTGGATATGAATTATTTGTACATTATTTCAGTCATTGTGCAAGATGGAAGATTATAAATTATCCTTGATCGCCTAAGGACAAATTGTACCAATTTCCGCCAATGAAACAGGTGCTTCATAATTACTAGAGCATTTAGCAAGATGCTGAAAGTGGATCGAAATGTTTGTTTGATTTTACTCTCCGTATTCTAACACCTCTAAAATAATAACAACAAATAATTTGTGTCCTCCACTTTTTGCCTTTTAAAAGAAGGAATTAAACCATTAGTAGCAGAGACGATTAATTGATGCGATTAGTTGAATATCGTAGCGGCAAGCCCTTTCCTCAGACCTAAACGCGTTACTTTCTTCTTTTTAGAAAACGGTTCCTGATTGATGTACTAATAATGGGGCCATTGAAAATGTAAGTTTAGAAAAGGATGGTTGTTAATGTCT
This sequence comes from Hetaerina americana, assembly GCF_022747635.1. Lineage (NCBI taxonomy): Eukaryota > Metazoa > Arthropoda > Insecta > Odonata > Calopterygidae > Hetaerina > Hetaerina americana. The sequence goes on along the minus strand of NW_027286292.1, from coordinate 7,748,504 downwards.
TACGGACCCAGAGGTGGGAAGGGGTAAAAAAAAGCCGACAATTTCCGTGCGTAATTTAAGCACCGCCCCTCTCTTTATTCGTGTGCAAACTTTACCCTGTCTCCACACTCACGGTTACTCGATAAAAGAGAAGTGTTTGCATTTGATTTGATATCCTTCCCTTCTCCTTCATAATGTTGCACGGTGATAAAATCCACTCTGTTTTTTACAAATCTGTATATTTGGAACCCAATACGAGCCTATTTCGGTCTCATTGGAGCGTTAAAGTATTGACCGGCGGGCCTGGGTTCGATTCCTAGTGAGCCTAGACACCTCCATCTCCATACAAGCTGTGATTATTATCGGAAACCAAGTCTTCCTGGAAGACCGCAGGTGGTACAGGGAAAGTGAATGCCCCTCCCCATCCCTAGCGTGTTCGTGTGACTTTCACTACCTTCGGTGACTTAAAGTACGAGGTGACCTTTTTATTATCACCTCCCAACCAAGCCCTTGACTTTATTGAAACACACATTAAAAAACAATCGCGGAGCACTTAATGGACAACGGCTTCACTGCTTCATTACATTTGTACCTCTTCGCTCTTCATCAGTAATGTAAGAAGTACGAGTATATGAGATGTTTGGTTATTGATTTGTTCACGTCGATGAGAACGTGGATAAATCAATGAGGAATAAACTGCGATACGTCGGAGTGCAGATGATATTTTTGTATTTTTGTCACTTGTTAGGCAAGAGAGTGAATCGCATATTAGTAGAACTTGTGATAAATTGGGCTCCTGGTTATTTTTGATTCGCGGGGATTTGATTATCTCTTACGTATCCCGTGTTCTCTGATCCGAGTGGCATTTGAGGCATTAAACAATTTAAGCTGAATAGTCATATTTTTTCTAAAGTCACGGTTCTGAAATGCGGTATGTGTGTATCGAATGTTTCGTCATTAACGTCATCTGTTTGCTGAAAAGCGCGGTACGTGCACAAATTGTTTTCTCGCCTTAATTGATGGCATTGAGTTCGAGGGAGAAAGAATCCTTGAGTCTCTCAGAGACTCTCGCGTGTGCAATAAGTCGCGTCGTGCGTGTACTCATTAAACATTAGTTTTTGTTCCTTTCCCCCTCCACTGGCAAATTCGCGTCGACGTGCATTGCAGCCGTAGTGAGTGTGTGTCACCTTTCGTCATGAAAACGACCTTTGGTCGCGCGAGGAATGGAGTGGTAGGTTTAAAAATAGCAAAAGGTGAGCGTCGGCGGCAGTATCTACGCCGCATCCCGACTCTCCAGGCTACCAAAAGCTGGTCCTTCAGGGGCCGGGGATCTTGTAGCCCGTTCGATTCAGATGGCCAATAATCATACGAAAATGAAACGAAGTGATAGTTTTGAGCACGCTCAGAATATCTATCGACACTCTTCGAATGTCCGTTTAACTAAAAGTATTAAAATTCCGAGTGGTTCACCTGTTTCTCGCCCTCCAGGCCGTCCATAATGTGTGTGACAGGAGGTGCTAGATTGCTAGCCGTACGCATTTTGAAGTTGATGTCGTACAGGGAGTTCAAATTGTCGTGCGCTATGTGTGTTGTTCTTGTGGCGAATTGCCAATATGTATTGCAAAATGGCTGTTGTCGATTAGAGCTATAAATTTTGCATACTTTTTAAATTGAAATGAGGGCGTTCAGACTTGATTTTTTTGTGTTTGTGTGTCGGTCGATGGGAGAATGAGTAGCTGGATCTATCAGTGATGGTTTCTGTCGTATTTTTCCCTGTTGACTCTCTATACCAATGTTATTTTATTCCTTCATTATGGTCAAGAAATGAAACGAAAGATTATATGAGATGATATATAGTTTCATTTGATTTTTGGGAAAAAATACGTTCCATGCGACCTGGATGATATGACTAGTTTTCTTTCTCCTTTTGGTCTTGTTCGTGTTTTCCTGTAGGGCCAAGAGATTGAAGCGAATGGCTCAATAGCGGAACCAGTGTGTGTAAATTGGCAGGTCATATTAAGGAGTGAGAGCATAGATTGTCATCTTCCTTCACGAAGAATGAGTTACGGGAAATGTGATCAGAAGTACCGCTGCTGACGATAGGTGATGCCTGGCCAAAACCCGGCGCTTTAACTTAAATAAGTTTGGCCTTGTTAAAGGTATATATTTATGGTTCATACTCCAGGATCACAGTATTGTCAGGCATTTTAATGTATTTAGCATCAAAAGACGTAGGTGACACCGTCAATCAATGGATTTGTGAATTTTGACTTTTGGCTCCGTTTAATTTTAACGTCATTTCCAAGCGTACGTGGCATGTTACCGTAATGCCGACAACTGGAAATAGATGCGAAAGTTCCTTACGTTGGTATTCAAAATCTCGAATTACTCGGGACGACGTAAAACAGTGTTCTCTGGCCACTGATTGTCAGCATGACGAATATCTTCGTCTTTTCTCAAATCTCTGGTCGCTGGTGGTAGCTTTCAGACTTTTGTAAGAAACCGCAATACTTCCGCCATGCCGGGCTGCGTCTGGGTTTGTGGGAGCTGGTTGGAGGATTCGTTGTCGCGGGGCTTCAGCCGGCCCACGATGCCATGTGGTTTTTTGTTTTTAATCTTCCGTTGAGATAGGCCAAGTATGCTTGCTGGCGGCGGCCCCAATGCCCCGGCGGCTCGACGAGTTACTAAATTAAGAGCCGCCACAAATTCCGTGCGGCAACCCGTGGACGTCGGAGCCCCTTTCCCTCCGGCCGGTCATAATTTCGCCCCGAGGGGTCCCGTGGAACGAGAGCCCATTTGGGGAGTTCTTGCGTCCATCAAAAGTGCGAGAACTCGAAATGTGGTCACTGAAAGTTATGGGGAGTCCCCACGGAACGCTTTTCGGGATCACTGTGGGCCGTCGGAACACTCATGACGGTCGCCTGTCCCAGAGCTGTGTCTGGCGGGTTTATTCCGTGAGAGAGGTCAGTGAAGGATGTCCGTGCCAATCGCTCCGCCCGTGTCACGGTCTTGAGTTGTGTGAGGGGAAAAAGGTTGTAAGCTTGAGCGGAGTAGATTCGCAGCTCTCTAAATTAGAGATCACTCGAACAGCGTCTTTGAAACAAGTTTAATACTCGACTAGTCCTCTAGCTCCTCAGGGCCTCCCCAGCCTATCTTGGGAACTTCATAGTGCATTTTTATTCCCCAAGAGAATGGCTCACTTCAATGCTCCCATTCATTTCGTCCAGGTGGTGCATACCTTGAATCGATGGCATCTGAGGTGTCCAAAATATTCGCCGTATATTTCATTGCGCCGGAATCGTACAACGGAATATTCTCACGGGCGCATCCATGCCTTCGCCATTACAATGCATCCGGATTGATCTCCCTCAAGAAAGCATGCATATCGTTAGGGGGAAAGGCGTAGTCCCCAGCGATCGGATTCAAGGTAGGCGACGGTTACGTAGAAGCCGTCTCTTGCCTTGGCCCCGGCTCGGCCCCAGCTCATCAGAAGCAAGCTGCTTGGTTCCCAGGGGAAACGTCCCCCCCCCCCACGCGTACACGTTCCAGTCGACCGAACCTAGTGAAAAATTATGCCCTGAATAACAAAGTGCAACCGATTTGGTCGATGTCGATCCACGGTTTAATATTTTTGGTATCAATTAGACTGTGATTTAGTAAATTTTATCGTGATAATAATGGCAAAATGACGGATAACCACACTTAAGATCTATGGTGGAATGAACACGCGAACACCCTCAAGTTTGGGAAGTGATGGTTGGAGACGCGACTATTTCGGATGGATGCGCAGTTCTGCTGCGCTGCCTCTAGGAAAAATATTATGTCAATCACAAATCACCGCGGGTACATGGATAAACCAGCCACGACCGGGATGAGTGATGGTGGAGTGGATCTCCGCGCTCCCGGCGTAGGGATGTTACGGGATGGAATTCGATCGTAAATCTTCCGTCGGCATTAGTAAGCAATTCGTCACAAACCTTTCTCTGCTGGGAGTTGGGATGGTTGGCATCAAGCGGCTTTTGGTCCTTATCGCCCCATCACCGTCCATTTTCAATGTTTTGATTTCTTTTCGTGAGAGTTGAAAGTATTTCGATGTAATTTCATTTCTGACTACTTTGGGATAAAAATTTTAATTGAAACGAGAACACTTTCGTGCAACATTCTGCGTTTTCCGACCACCGACTCTCCTCCACTCCGAATTGCAATTTTTTGCATAATAAATTGTGTGCGTGCAGGTAATTAATTTTGTCGTGTCGTTAAAGTCCTCCATTAGGTCCAGCGTGTTGGAAATTAAAATCTGGCCTGTACAATAGTCTGTGATGAATAATTTTCGCGAGCGTTCGTAGGGCACTCATTATACGGCGAATATTCAGCCTAGCCGTCCTCCGAGAAAACCTGGCACTAATCCCGAGGTATGTTGGCACTCGATGTAGGTCATACCAGTTTTGAGCTCTCAGGTATTGCGTTTCGAGTGTTCGTGAAAATCTTGGAAGATAATCTGCATGCCCTAGGACATCCAAAGCTCTGGTGATATCTCAAAATGTTGCCTCATTTAATTACGGAAAATACCGAGTTTGACGAAAGCATGAACGAGTGAAAACTTCGTAGCCAAAAGGCATTAACGATTTCTTGGAAATAATCAGTAAAAGCAACTTCATGCGACAGTTTCCTCGTGAAAGGGAATCGTACTGAAATAAAACAGATTTCTGTCGCAAAATTCCTTCTGAACTGAACACGTGTCTAACTTTTTAAATGAGTTAACGTTTTCAGCTGAGTTTGAGAGGAAATGAAATGTTTTCCGTTTGAATTTGTAGTTGTGCTTGCTGTTAGCCACTCGAAGACGTTTATTTAAATGATTACCACTCTAATCAATACTGTTTCTTTCTCCTAAGTTGACGACATTTCCCTCCGCTCTTCCCAACTCTAGAGCAAGTCACTTCCAATGTCCCAGGATTCCGCACTTTCATTGTTACTGCTGGTGTAACTTGATTTTTCATTCTTTAACTTTTCCTTCATTCTGCCCCTCACCACTCCATCTCACCAGACTTCTCACCAATGAGCCATCTTCGTGTAAACAGGTGTAAGGGTAGCATTTTTGCATGAATGGGCCAAATTTGTACTGTAAAATTTAAAAAATTAATTTTTGGGCTCAAGAACATCTCAAAATAATTTACCACTAATGTTATTCAGCGAAATAATGTCGTGGAAACGTGTTAAGTATATTTTTTCAAAACCTTGTGAATGTTGAAAACTCCTATGCAGGATACGTATAGAAAATACTGAACATCATTTTCTTTATACTCGTATGGCATAGTAGACTGCTCGTTAGAAACATAAATACGTGCAATTTTTTGTGCTCCATATATTGGCGAGTGAAATATGTGTAGGCACATAATAAAAATAATGAATAAAATATAAAAAAGTAGTATATACGTGGGCGTTTCATCGATTGCGTTTAAGGCTTAACGTGGCTTACCCTTGTGTTTTAAACACGTTATCCGCCCTCAGTAGTTTAAGCTTCATGATCTAGTGATTTGTAAATCAGTATTTGATCTATCTGTTCCCTTAAAAACTTAAAACATGGGGTTGTTGTGTTCTCAACGGGGTTTTTATAATTGGTACATTTCATCATCATTATCCCCGTGTTTTTTATAGCATTGAATTGATTTGTCATTCGAATCCGTTTGTCTCTCGAAATAGCGGAAAAGTAATATATTTACTCATTACTACCGCAGAACTTACTGTAGCTCGAATTCCTTTGAGAATATTAGAATTTGATGTATCATATCCAATAGAGCAAAGTCACGTACATTTAATGGATATCATCTCATGGTGTTTATAACCTCTCGCTAATCATTGAAACCCGGTTGGAGAAGGCTCTACCTCCACCCCCACCGCGGTATATAAGTACTGCATTCGCGAAATGAATTCCACCCTGCCAGTTAGTGCCTGGCTATAATTAGGGAGCCGCATTCTCTCTTCCTGGCTCGGTAAACCCGTTTGATATCTTCCCTTCGCATTTTTTTAGAATACTTTACTTATTTTCCCATTCGCGGAGTCATATACGCGCACGAGCATAGTTCCTGATTTCGCCACATTTAATCCCCGTTCGTTGTTCTATGAGGCTTATGTCAGGGCTCTTACCTGCCGTAATCCTAAGGAGAATACGAGTGTGTGGAAAGAACAATCGCGTCATGAAATCTCTACGATGGTCGCGCAAGGAATGAGGTTCTTTTTTCCGCTGGCCGTGCTGCGTATCCATTTCGTTGCTCCATTGCGTCGGGGAGGAGAAATATTTCCAGGGCGGATAAGGCGTCGCATTGTACGTGCCATTCCCCGCACCCCCACGGCGATTTCCCAATAAAGGCGAGTAGTTTTCTTCTCTCCAGGACCGAAAATTCCATCGATTTTCATCCACCCTCGGAGACGCGCGCCGGGCGACAGTGAGTGAGTAACAAAAGGGTGCGAATTTTGAGATACACCCCACCTCCCGCTTCGTCGTCGGGCGTCCTCGGGAGCGGAGTCCGGACGCGGCGGGGTGGCATTAATGTAAAAAGGATCCCCTCGTCATTCCGGGTGCCGTGGCGCCGTCCTGGGTGCCATTCGCATGGTGGAGGGGGTTTCGGTGGTGAGGAGAAAGTGTGTTTGGGGCGGACGGGATGGGGGCGGGAAGGAGGGGGGTCGAGAGAGGATGGTGTCAGCCCTCCCTTCTGGAACAACGTTGAAATTAGGCTGTGGCGTGGCAAGGACAATATGGCGTCGCGCGCTTCGCCTCTGGAAGGGGACCCCGGCGCCCGGGAGTCTGGCTGAGTTCTCGCAGCCTACTCCCCAGCCTCGTACCCCCTCCTGCCTCTCTCCTCTCTCGCCGCCCCCCCCCCCCCCTTGGCCCCGTAAGCACTCTCGTTTCGCCCGTCAACGCCCAGCGACCGCGTGCATGCGTGCACCGATGTCGTAATGGATTCTCCTTTCACGTTGGAGGATGATGATGATGACTCACGTCGGATGTGTCTCTCCTTTGCATCCCTCGCCCCCTTCCCCGCCCCCAACTCTTCTCCGACAATCCTCCGTGCCCGCCCGAAACCGCTGTCTCGCTCCCCTGGTGGGACCGGAGCGATGACGTGATTGCAGTCACGAGACGGTGCGTGCGGTGGCTCTCGGCTCAAATGGAACAGAGTATCATCGGTCCGTTCCTCCTGGCAGGTTCAATCACGTGCACTGATTATCCATTGCCGATTTAAAAAAATTAAATACGTGTTTTAGGGAAGAGTCCACTGTTCCCGGACGTCCTCGGTGGCCACCGATTGCTAAACCGAGGTTCCGTTCGTTACAACATTGTGCAGTAAACATCACGGATGCTCGATTAGGATATGTCTTCGGCTAGAAAGCTAATTAAAACATTGTCAAACTTATGTTTTTAGAATCGGCATGGCGTCTATATGGATTTCCACGTAGTTAATTTTGAATTGATATGTCTGGCTGGATCCGTCTGATTAAAATGTCCTGCCAGAAATTAATATTTTTTCTACAATTTTTTCTTCTATTTTTACGATAAATTCGGCATTTTTTGACATTTCAGAGTACACACGATTAATCTAATGGCAAAGCGCAGAGACCACTGTATTTTCCGTCATGCTGGGTATTCATGCGGATTTTCTTTACATGGTACTGTGCAAACCACCGCTAGGGTGTTTGCGAAGTCTACGCATTTTAATTTCACTGCCTCTAGGCCTTCACATCTTAAATTTGGGTTTCATTCGTGCTTTTTCGATTGAGTGTAAATTGAATCAGTATAAATTCATGTTGGGACAAAAAAAATATTACACATGATTGTCCTCATGTATTCAGATGTTTATTTCCGTGAGTAACGGATCACCTTTCTTGATTTAAGAAATGTGATCCGTCCATGGTCATGTTCTCCTTGCAATTTATTTCTGCCTGAACAGTGCATAGCGAATTTTGCAGGTATTTTCGAATAGCGGGGTCGTTTCTTCTGGTTTAATATTTCTGGAGAAATGGGAGAAAATGGACGAGATGGTTCCATTCAGACTTCGCCTTCCAGTTCGTTGCGAATGCAAGTTCCCGATGATTGGCTATCGATTTCATGTACCACTGGCATAATAATTGATAGGGAGGCAATCTCTCGCTCGCGACTCGCCGATAAATACGTATTGACTGGAAATGCGACACAATTGGAACTGCCCTCTTCAGTGGCCCTTGTTCCCTTGCGTAGGGGAATTCATTATTTAGTCTCTTCCCAGCATGTATTTCATTCACAATTTAAAAAGTTCGTCAACAGAACGTTGGTTTTTTAATCTATTATATTATATTTCTGCATGAGCAGATGCTGGTCTGATTACTGATATATTATTCCTCCGTCGATTGATATGATGTAACTATGCCGATGGTTACAACGCACGCAATTCCATGGTAACTGTTAAAAAATGATTGGCATTTCATTTATGCCATCGTTCTAGTGCTGAGAGTGGAATTACTTCGCTACTTTCTCTTATCAAACTCACAGAAATAGATGCGGATAATACTGCCATAGTTTTTATTCCCGTTTCAGTGGCACGATGGTTAAAATGTATTAAAATGTATAATTTTTTTGGAAATGGAATATAACAATAATTCTAAACATGGGATGCAATTTATTTAGATTAGCGAAGCATACATTTTTTCTACGTGTACGATGTCTTGAGAAATCATAGCTGTGGCCAGTGGTTGATGCCTGATTTGGTAGCTACACATAAATACTTGAACATTTTGTTGGTCTTATAGGGCTTTCTGAGCACCATCTTCTCTAAGAATAATATTATGAAATGTTTAGCTTGCAGCGTTGACGAAAATAATTCCATTTCTTTTTCATCTGTACGGCGAGCGCGAGTTATTTGTATGCTCTTGCGTATTAGCGATTATAGATAAATCCTAAACCGATGAATAAATAGCTTCACATTCGCCATGAAAGAGGGTCCTTGCCGGCAGCACTCACCAAATTGATGGGAATACTCCCCAAGTTTGCGCGTTGGGTGATGAACGCATGCGGAATGGGAGCCCTGTATCGATTATTTGAGAGACAAACCGTAGGGGTGAGGGAATTGTGAGCCATAAAATGCTCTCAGTGAGCCTCGCATCTGCTCCTGAAATTATTCAGGATCCGAGCGTCTTTCCAAAAACTCCTGCGACCTTCAATGGCATGGCCCTCATTCCAGTGATGGGGCGAAGGCTCCTCTTTGAGCGAAAATGCTTCCAATTTCGTGATCGCATTGCGTTGTCCCTCACCCTCCTTGTCCCTCAAAAGGACGATTTATGCTCCCTCCCCTCCACCGGCGGTAAGACTGGTGTATTCGCTCTGATGAGGTCCTTACCACCAGTACCACTCGTGAGTGGATATTTTACTTTTAGAGCGTCTTGGATCGCGGGTGTGTGTAGTCTGCGTGACCCTTGTCATTTTCTTGCCACCCTCTACCTCACGACTGCTAACTCAGCAGGAAATATGTCTTTCCTGGATCAATACGTTATTAATTTTTTCCCATTCTGTAGTTCTTTATGTACAAAGGGCTGGTGCCCCGATACCTTCACCACATCCTTCTGTACGTTGCAGGGTAAATTGTTGCTAACTATAGTCGTAGGGCAAAACACCGATTGTGTTCGAAAATTGGACTTTGACCTCAAAGTGAGGGGTTTCTCCCTATGAGAATCACTAGCAGGATGAAGCAATAGGAACTTAACGTTTTTGTTCTACATCCAACCGTAGGACGTAATAGTCTAGATTGGAACGCGCCCATCTTCTGACCTGAGGACCAGGGTTTGGTTTCGGGTGGCGCCTCTGAGAATCCTTAGCTTTACCCAAGCTGTGTGATTTTTGGGGTGTTAGATTTTCTTGTGAAACCATACACATGGCAAGGAACTGACCCATTACGCTGATGTGTTCATTTCGCAAACACGGGTTTAGTGCATGTGTGTGGTGACCCTCCCCAATCAAACCAACCTTCAGCTTGATAGCTGTGGTGGTGGTGTTATTTCCACCTGTCATATGTTCATAGCCCTAGCCAGTTGACGACTGTACCCAATATTAGGTGCTATTTCGAATGAGAAGTACCAAACATTGGAGGACAAAAGCTCACCATATTTTGAGTCATTGGGTCCTACGTTGGAAATAAAGTTGATCTTATGATGATCTTAAGTATATCTTAAGAAGATCGTAATTTGATTAAGTTGCATTGATTTATTGCTCATTACATCCAATATTTTATTACTAGGCCGTTTTGATCAGCTTTATCCTTTGATTCCGTTTACCTCGTACTTAACGTTCCGCAATGGAAATCGAACTTAAGAAACTTTCGTTTACTTCGCCCAGTGGCTTTAAATTACAGAATCCCATTATTTAAAAACCGTCCAGATAATGTAGCATGCAAATCTTTGCCACATCATTTTTATTTCTCATTAGATACGTAGCTCTTGGACGTCCTAAGTGCGGCATCGGTCGGGCTCACTCTATGGCCGTTGAAAACGTTCTTAAAGTACGTTGCCACAGTTAATGTTAATCTCTTGTTCCTTGCCGGTGGTGCAGTGATCTGTTAAAGTCACTCGACAGTGAGTCTCAACCGTTGAGGCATTAGCGAGGGTGTGTTCACGGTCTCGTCTCTCTGCCCTGATCTTCCCCGTCCTCTCCTTGGCGCACAAATGATGGATATTGCTTCACGGGCTGCGTGGCAATCCCCACTCGCCGGGCCGGACCTCAATCCCCTGCGATTGCATTTTCACCTCCCACGTCCCTGGCGTCTTCCCCGACGCCATCGGGTGGAGACTTACCTCTGCGTGACATCTTCACCCGTTCCTCAGGCATTGTACTTGCTGTCGGGGAAGAAGCTGGTTTTCCAAGCGATCTGCACCACTGCCATTTAGCGGATCCGTACGCTCTGACCAGTATAGCTACGCCCTATCTCCTGTAATACCACCTCCTCCATATACCTGCACTGTCATCGTTATTATGCCTGCAAATTTAGGCATTGGTTGGGAACAGATAATACAATGGTACTACAATACACTTCCTTGAGTGAAATCCTCTCAAGCCTTCCACCGGGTTAGTGATCCCATTGCTGCCGACGTTTCGGAATCCTACTCAATCATCGTACTCGGAACTTCCGAAACGTCTGTAGCAATGGAGATACTAACCTGGTGGAAGACTTGAGAGGATTTCACCCAACAGATACGCTGAGGAAGCACAAGATCTTTCATTAATACATTTCCTTGGCTCTCTAACAAAACGCATCTTTACATCCGACGCTGCAATAACCCCATCCTCAATCCCATGATTCCGTTCTCTCTTCATTCCATCCAATACGCCTATCCTCTTCCCTTCCTCGCTTGCCTAACGTTCTCCATTTTGTCACTGTCCTTAACATCTCATTGCCAATCAAAACATCCGTTTTGCCTGCCTCCTTTCTCCCCAAAAGCCCCTCTTAACCCACCATGCGTAGCAATTCCTCGTTTGTTTTCCTTTCACTCCTTTTCACCTATTCCATCCATCTCCACACCAACATTTCAAAAGCCTCCGATATATAGTTTTCGTCTTGCTTCAACGACTATATTTCCGAGCTGTACAAAACCACGTTCTAAATCAAAGTTTTAAAGAGCCTTTTCTCACCATTTTTGCCCTGCGTCCCTGTCAAATACTCCCGCCTACTTTGAGGAAAATCCTCCTCAATCACAGGTTATAATGGACACTCATGTCTTACCCCATTAACTAGTTCTATTCACTATGATTCTCAAGTTGACACTGCCACCTAAGCAATTCTTGAGGCATGAACCAGATTCGAATAGTACTCCTATTATTCTTTTCTACTCCTTTTTTGCAAAAAGATATTCTACCCACTTATTTATTGAACGCCGTATCGAAATCTACGGTACTAAAAAATGCATCCCGATTTTATCCTATTTTCCTCTATATTAGTGAAATCATCATTGATATGGCATCATGCGTTCCTCTTCCATTTCTGAACCCAAACTGGTCAACCCCCAAGTAATCATTTGCTTCCCTCCATCCTCTTATTGATGATCCTGGGAACCACTTCAGCTGCGTGCAAAATCAAATTTATTTCTCTCTAATCCTTACATTTGGCAATCAATATGCCTAAACTATTATCGTTATTCTACCGGATAATTAGGTATTGGATGGAAACGGATAATGCAATAGTACTACAATACACTTCCGTGAGTGTATTCAAGGAAGAAAAAGTCGTCGGATCAGTGTCATAAAACTCACTTGTTAAGCTATTCATACTTTCGGGAAAGAAAATAGTTTGTTCTTCCAAATATATTTTATTATACTGAGGACACACTGTACTTTACCTGATGATGACTTTGTAAGTTGAAAACTAGGTCGGGTACAATAAAATATGTGTGGAAGAACCACGTATTTTCTTTTCCGATATTAATCGCTTCCACAAAGTTACGCCTCAGACCATTCTATTCATGCTATGTTTATTTTCTGCTATTCATTATTTTATGTACTTTCCACCGTGATGAAAAACCATTGGCATCCTTTTGTGTATTTTTATCATTTTCCCACGTTCGCCATGCATTCAACAAGGATAACGTGAGCTGCTAAAGACTTATTTCTCCAAACTGCATGTCGGTATGAAATTCCTTTGAAAGCTGAAATGTAATAAAACAACTTTTAAATTAGCACTTTGCGTGACGTATCCAAGTGGCGAGTGCTGAACTATTCATTGTCATCGGCAGACTTCGTCCGTTTAAAGTAAAAGGTAAGCTTTAGCCCTTCCAAGTGTTAGCGCATGGTGCCATCGAATTTTCCGTCCGTACTCCGTTTCCCATCCCGATGCCGCGGCGACGATGGTATGAGGACGTCGGGGACGATGACGGTGAAGAATCTGGCATTAAAATTATTTCCCTCGGATTTGCTCTAGTTCGGGGTCAAGAGACATCCTAAGATATCTTGGATGACCGTCGTCAGCGTGTCATCTCGTCGACCTCGCCCTACGACATTTCTTTCCACTTTTCATCCCTTACTCTCACTCTCTCTCTCTCTCTCTCTCTAACGCGCACAAACACACAAGCACACATAACCACAGGCTCCGAAAATCTACGGGTTGAATTCTTTCTTCACATTTGCACGAGTCGAATTCCGTCGCATCAGTCGCGGGAGATAGCTCACATTTCATCGAAGCACGCGGGTCGCATTCGGGAATGGAGGGAATTGGTCGAGGGTCACAGCAGAACTTCATAAGTACCCCCTGGCATGGGAGCACGCGAATTTTCTCCGTGTTTTCTAAAAATATCACTGAAAGAAATACTCTCCTGCGCTTTCCATATGAGCAGCACCATTCGAGGATTGCATTTAGTTCCTCGGTGCGTAGATAAATTAGAATATCTCACCTGCCCCTCCACCCAACATTAAGTAAGTGCAGGTATCTCTCATTAGTCGTGGTGAACTGCTATTTCCAGGGATACACGATGGATTTTATGGCTGTAGATTGACCTTCGACGTTTTCAATATGAATTTTTAGTTGGCAAAGTGTCCGTAATGGGGAATATTGACTGGGGGCCAAGAGTTTGCTCCGTGGGAAAAATTGCAAATGCAATAAAATAAAAGATAGTATTTTTTATCGTGGAGCTGAAGGACTCGCTATTCTGAGAAATGAAGTCACTGGTCGAAGAGATCTCTTATTCTCGAGTATATTTAATTTTTCTCGTGAAGCATCCTGGAATCGCTTGTAAGATAAATCAGATAAACCACTATTTACATATCCCATGCTCATGGTATTTGTAAATACGAAAGTCTTTCTTATTGTTTTTCAACTCTTAATTTTCAACTTTTAAATTACGTCACTAACTGGTGCTCATTTATGAACCTCAACGTTGACCCATCTGTCATTGCTTTGCAGTATTACCGACACTATCATTCCTTTCAACACTCACCTCCTTTCTCTCTACTTAAATGCTACCCGAGCCATATATGCGTAATTGTACACAGGGTTTCCGGTATCAAAAACAATATAATTGGGTACCGTCATGTCAACTGTGCTAATAGTTACCATGGACCCAACAGGTAATCGACCTTTAATATTTTGTTGTGGATTAATTTTTATTATGTACGGATTTGATCGTGTAATCCAATCCAGGGATTTGTGTCCCGGCAAGTGCGATAGAGTTTCACTCATTGATTAACTGTTAATCATTTCTAAACCTCAGCATATCAATGTTTCGCGCATTCGTTTCGGGCTCGGATTTATTAGCGTAGAATAGCCACAGCCGTCCAATCGCCACGGATTCTTCAGATTTATTTGCTAGAAATTTAAAGTTCGCCACATTAGGCTAATTATTGGACAAATCCCTCGCTTACCTTCACATCTGTTCTGCTCTTTTGGTGTGCGTGGGTGTGCGCGCACTAGCTATTCCATCTTTTCGAATGTGACAGAATTTCCGAATGTGCTTCACTGATCACGAAGCTGTTTTATCCTTACATTTATGCTTCTCCGCAACACTGTAGAGTTGGGCTGACCAGCATGTGAAATGCCGGGTGTTGACGAGTTCCTCAATTCGGGTTTCCTGCTGATTCAGTCGATGGTGTGTGCGGTCAATTGCCCTGGTTAATCATCACTGAATCAATAAACGAAGCTAAGGAATATAACGATGAGCATTCAGTGTCCATTCAAAAGTTACCTTAAACGGTAAAAAACGAATAATAATAATAAAATAATCGTTTGGCTCCCTTCTTAAAATGTGGCGAGAAAAATGATTTGCAATATTTCCAAGGTTCATTGAACGGTCGAAATGGAGTAAAAAAACAGTCATTAGAGTTTATATGTAAAATGGCTTGGGTCCAATGGCGTCAGAAAAATCACTCATTGGCGGAGGAGTGGGGACAGTTGATTTCCCTGTGTGCCGGATTTCCAGGGAGATTTTATACCACAAAGAACAATGAAGTTGGCTAATACGCCCGTTCAAAGTGAAATTTGCGCGGAAATTTTTCGTGAAATTCCCTGATGCCAAAAGTGATCGCGTTTGCGTACTCACTGCATAGTAATCTTTTGTTGCTGACTCAGCAACAAAAGTTTACCGTAAGATCATAGACGCCTCGGCAAATTATACAAATTCTATTCACAGTCCAAGTTGACCTCTCTTGCGCATCTATGTACATTTGATTCCGGGGCTTAGGCTTACTGCAGGGGGTGTTTTTGGTCATCAGACATTAGTGTAATCTGTGTGTAATGACATACTGTTTTATTTTGTTTGCCCGTTTTCAATTGGTGACGAATTGTGCGAGGGGAAATGGATCTCTTCAAATCTACGTTCGGCAGTCAATTTCCCTGAACCTCTTGTCTCAGCAGTCTTGCCAATTAGCGTAATGCCGGTCTTAATATATTCCCTCTTGTTTCAGCGTTTAATTCATGTGACTCGTATTTATTTAGTAGAGCGTATATGCCTTTCACCTAGTCTTCGTGTTTCCGCTGGCTCCAACGCAACATTTCCAATAAGAGCGTGACGCATGGCGTGTGCTAGTAACGATTTTCGTTCCCACGGAGCGGGCGGACAGCCCTAAATCTGTTCTCCCAGCCGAGTGTTTGATTGACTTTCTTCTCCCGCTCCGGCCCGCATTCTTATTTCTTCCGCGGGAAGGGAAGAAAAAAAATCGACCCGGGCCCCACCCCACCGGAAGACGTTGATGGCGAAGTAATATGAGGTCAGAGCACATATTCTCGTCGCCGGGCGAGTTCGTGAAGAGTGCTGGCGGGCAATATCCTCCTTCGGCCTATTTCCTTTTCTCTCTCTCTGCCTCTCAGCATTCCTCACCCGACCTCGGGAATTCGACGCAAATGGGAAAAAAATCTCTCGTTCCACAGAATTTACGGGTGATTACGGAGCGAGGCTTCGACGGGGTGGTGATGCTTTACTCGGAGAGTCCATCTTCCCGGGATGAAAATAGTTTAAATATTATCCTCCCACTCCCTTTCGATCCTCTCTCCTTCGAGGTAAAGTACGCTCTCCGTAGGAATTTCATCCTGCCCATACATGCCCGCCATCCCCCGATACAGTGCACAAACTGTGCGAGCATTGATTCGGGTGAAAGTGTACATGGGTCAACTTCAACTCGTTTCTTCTTCTTCGGTGCGTCTGTGGAGTGCAGAGTCGTCGGTTTTGGATTTAGTTGCTTCCGCTTTGTTTAAATCCGGAATGGTTTGCGGGAGAGAGACGATGGATGGAGAGTTATCTGCGCCAACTTAGGGCCAGGTGATGTACCCACCAATCCTATCTGAAATCTCTAAAATTATCCTGTATATGAAATTCATGGTAGCTGTTTGTGCTTTTAGAGAAATCTATAGATTCCCAAGCGAACGGCACCGTGTATCTCAGGATTTCCATGGAACGTTTGGTGTGAATTTCACGAGTAGTGCAGGTCGGTGCTTGTTATTTCTGTAACAGAAATCAGTATTGAATTATTTAATTTCTTTTGTTTTCTCGCGTGTGAAGGTTGGCGCATCAGGAAGGATGAATGCTTTTTTGCCTTTAGCCTATTTTCACCATTATTTCAAAATATTTGTAGGCGTTCGCTGGCGCGAAAATAAATTGGGAAAGATGAAAACGCTATGGTGTCATTCAATAGTTGGTGGGTGTGATAGCCTTTCAGATCGATGTAAAACAATAAATTTGTGTGTATATATACATATATATACACACATATATTAATACATATATATCTCGATGATATAGAAACACTCACACGAACAGTATAATATGTTAATATATGTATATGTGTGTGTGTGTGTGTGTGTGTGTGTGTGTGTGTGTGTGTGTGTGTGTGTGTATATATATATATATATATATATATATATATATATATATATATATATATATATATATATATAATGAGGAAGGCTGAAAGCTCAAACATTTTACCGTGTGAGTGTCCTTTTAAATGTTACTAATTTTATTTGTGTTCTATTATTAAACTGCTCGTGTGAGTGTTTCCGTATAATCGATATACATATATATATATATATATATATATATATATATATATATATATATATATATATATATATATTTATTTATTTATTTATTTATGTGTGTGTGGGTGTGTATATTTTTATGTATATGAGGCGCTGTAGTCTGAGTAAAGCGTTGGGCCACTGACTAGTGAGCCCGGGTTCGGTTCCCGGGCAAGCCTCTCTGAGTACCCTCAGCTTCACCCAAACTGTGTTTTCTGTTACCAGATCTTCCTGGGAAACCATAATCGGCGCAGGGAAAGGTACGGGCCCCCCTACCCTGATGTGCGAACTTCACACGCCGTCGTGCTTAGTACTGGGTGAATTCTAACATTACCTGCCAAACCGAATGCGGGTTGGTTACTGATTATCGTCTTTTTCGACTCAAAAGGCGTTATCCACAAGGAGTGTGCCTCAGGGGCTGACATTGAATAGTAATTTTACGTGTAAGTCCTCGAAGGATTGCGGAGAAAAGTGCAACGCGTCAGGAAGGAGATCATTGCCAACCGGAGGGTACTCCACGATGACTCGCCACCCCGCACCGCCTTCCTCGTGACTGGCCACCTGGCAAAATGCAAGGTGGCAATGCTGTCCCAGCCGCCCTACAACCCCGATGTGGCACCGCTGGCGTTCTATCTTTCCCAATAATAAAAAAGGGGATGAAAGCCAACCATTTTAGAAGCTTGGATAACGTAAACGAGGTTGCGATGAGGTGTTGGAACGAGTTCCCCGTCGACGCCTTCCAGGAAGCGCACCGCGAACGGCAAAGGCACTGGCGTCGGTGTGTCGATGCACAAGGGTACCATTTAGAAGAATTTTAGTAATTTCAACTGTGATCGGCAATAAATTATTCCCCTGGATTCATTCTACTTATTTTGAGGACAGATCCGGTACATTTTGGAATATCACGTCGGGACACGTAGAATTAAAATGTGACCGGTTTGTGAACCCCACCCTCGTGGTTCGAGGAGATTGGCGCTCAGTATCGACGGATCCTACCCTCAAAGCGCTCGCTCAATCCTCTGGCCTCTCCCACGGAGATTAACTTCAGCCGGGCAAAGTGAGTTTCTCAAGCGGCGGCCCGCTTACCCCATGAGGCCGATCAATTGGCGTGAATTGACGAGTGGTCGATGCGGTGGGCGGCGGGTGAAGGGTTCCTCGCTCGAGGGGCCTGAGTTCAACTTTCGCGCCGGACATGAATCGGTATTGGGGGGGGAGGGTTGTAAACTAGCGCGGCGGCGCTCGAAGTGCTTCTCGGTGCTAGGCCGCGAGCTCGTTCCAGTCGGGCGATGACCTCTGCGACCCTCGGTTACCACCCCCACGGCCAGGTGCGCCGTTTGCGCCGTTCCTCTTCATTCACCAATTTTCCCCGTTGAGTTTATCACTACTGCGTGGCAAACGGCGAAGGGTTTGCTAGGTCGTCTCTCGTTAGTTCTTGATGGCATCTAATCAGTGACAAAAGAAAAAACCCAAGCTCTAACTTCCGTGATCATTCATCATCCTGCCACCGCAGCCGTTCACTGTTCATTTAAAGCGGTGGTGCAGAAACTTTTCCTTATCAATGGGTCGCGCAATGGACATTTTCCAAACTTTTAGGCCGCAATAGGTAGATTGTGATAAATGCAGATATAACCAATGGCGTTTATTATACGTATTATTACTCAGTATGGGGAAACTAACAAGTAGGTATTTTAATTACATTAAACGTAAAATAATCGGAAAGTGAAATAATCGTGTAAAATTTCAACTGTGGTATAATTAAAATAAAATCAGCATCAGCAGTCGCGGGCCGCATCAAAATCAGTGACGATGGGTGGAGCATTGAAGCTTCTAGGGAAGTTCTATAATGAAACAGGGCAATGTGGTGCATATCCCTTTGCATCTGATTTAGTGCTGGATTTGTTTCTAGTTTTAGTCCTCGGGTGGAAGCCCTACTGCAAAGGAGAACTCGGGAGCCCTTTAAGGTGCGAGTTTAGAGTTTGCGTTTGCTGGGGGCGAACGCTGACGGGTGTCTCATGAGGAAAAGCGAGAGCTGGAGTCAGTGTGGTGTGAGATAATCTCGATGGTACAATCATTTGTTAAGAAATTATAGTAATTAAACCCAGTCTAGCGGTATTCAATCGTTTATTTGTGAATATGGGTTCATAGATTTTTAAATATAACCTGAAGAAATCGAACGAGTTTGAGCGTGTAATAATTTTTGGAAGATGGCAAGTTTTTGGGATATTGTCTATAGAAGATATAAATGTTTTGTTTTAAAATTATTGAGCAAAAACAGTATTTTGTTCTGCATTTCGAAAGGTTGCTTAGCTCTGCAAATGAATGCAATGCATGCATGTATTTTTTGGCAATGTAGTCATGTATTTCAAATGACGTTTGCCACATTACAGGTATTTCCTGAGTGGAAAACCAATCTTTCATATGCAATGGGAATTTTGTATCGTTTAGCATACTGATTTTGAAAGCAATCAAGAATGATGCAAAAGCGAGAAAAAAAGGTAACTGGCGCGCTGAAAATTACATGCAACTGAATACGCTCACCTTTCCTCTATTCTCGTCGAGTTGGTGGAAGCGGGCTGTCTTTTGGAAATCATTCTACGTTATGAGGTCGTCTGCAGAGTACCTTCACCTCCCAACTCGCCCAGTGTTTTCTAACCTTTCTCAAGCAATGGCATTCCCATTTTTTTCTTATACCCCTATTTGATTACTAATATAATTTTACGTATGCATATTTTGTGGCTTTGCGTAGCTATAAATGTTTTATATGTGACGCGTTTCAATTTATGCTATTAAATTTTTCAAAATTGTTTTTTAATTTTTGTACTTGTTAACACTTTCAAGAAGTTTATCGCCAATCGTCAAAGTGTTTCGTGGGACCCCTGACTTGTTATTACGTCACCCTGTTCGTCGCAGCACCCTGGACCAAACTACCAGGCTGAAATCCCTCCCGGTTTCGCAGGAGGCCGCGTATGGTTGTTTTCCTGGTACCCCCCCATTGGCACTTTTTTCTTTTTGGTGGAGAGCACGTATTGCTAGCAACGTGGACAAACACGATGAAAAACGAAATCACTTGATCAATGCCCACACTTTTGTGGCAAGGTTTCGACACCGAGTTTCATTAGCCAAGCAAGATATAGATGCATAAGTAATTTTAATGAGCTTTAAGCATGTCCACTAGGTGACACCTGATACAATTGCCCCCGTTCACAGAAAAAACAATTGAGCAGTATTCCTGTGTCATTTAGCCTAACACAAACACTTAAACCAGCACTCCAGTATTTTTTGTGCTAATTTGTCTATCCAAGTGCACTCGAGTGTCCTAGTGTACTCATGAAGGCTGTTGAGGGACGGCATCAGCCGTGGATGCCCCTTTCACGCATTCCCACTGGCCCCGGCCCAAAGGCGAACCGCTGGCGAGAGCCCTTTCCCGCCCGGCCACACCCCCCGGCATCGTCCACTTGAACCCTCCCCACCCACCCTCCTTCCCCTCCCTCCCGTCATCCTCTCACTTAAAGCCTCGAATTACACAGGCTGGCAGCCTGTGTAATTCGAGGCTTGTAATTCCATCTTTCCGCCAGTTCGTCGCCGTGACACTCCCTTTCCTCGGCCAAGAGGTGGGCAAGGTCCGGCTTCGAGCCCTCCCGAGGGCGTGGCAGGGTCCCCTTCCCCCGGTTCCCACCGCGCGTCGCGTTGGAAGGGAGGTGGAGAGAGAGGATCAGTTCAGGCAGTTCATTGATTCCCTCCCCGGTCATTCCTTCTCACCTCGCCCCTTGCCTCAGCGGTCGGGTAAACTAGTCCCCGAGAGGCGCGTGACTAATTCTCGTCCGACCGTCCCTTCCTCTCACACCTCCCCGCCCCCTCCGGTCAAACACTCCCCAGAGTGGCGTCGTCGTCTAAACCCTCAGCCCTGCAGTGACGAGAGCCTTTGGAATCTGCACCACAGGGGACGGTCGGGAAAAGGTCGCGGAGATCTATGTCTGGCGGAGGTCGCTGTGGGCGCGAGACGAAAAAAAGAGTTCACCCGGAGACCGAGGAGAGCAATTGGATAATCGCCCTCCTTCATTGCGTTCGTGCGAATGTTTTCGGGCGACGAATAATCGGTTGGGCTTTGATCTATCGATTAGTTTACCTAAGATGGACACGCGGCGTGTTT
Source organism: Hetaerina americana (assembly GCF_022747635.1). Taxonomy (NCBI): domain Eukaryota; kingdom Metazoa; phylum Arthropoda; class Insecta; order Odonata; family Calopterygidae; genus Hetaerina; species Hetaerina americana. Next base: position 7,727,363 of record NW_027286292.1, on the reverse strand, counting down.
TCAAAAAGAATGATTTCTCCTATTTAACTCGGTTCGTTTTCAAAATTCAATGCGGGTCCATGTCGTGCCGTCCTTCGTCATTTGTATAAATCCAATTGAATACCCAAAGCGACACTTTCATCTCGACGGATAATAATTCAGTGGGAGCGTGGTAATTTTGGATTATTATTTTGTAGGCACGAAAAGAAAAACGAGAGTTGGAGGAAGGGGGAAGGGACGAATGTTGCAGCCTCAGTCGGTAAATACGATCCGGCGAGGGAATGTGCTGAATTGATTTGTTTGCTCGGTCCATGGAGAGACATGTCGAGCCGGATTGGATATATAATTTTATGACCAGCAATGAAAGTCGAGATTCAACCTGACATCGGATGATTTCTTTACTTTTTTTTAGTATCTGTCTCTCTTTTTCTCTCCCTCTCTCGGCGAAACGCTCAGCGCATTCTTGAATAGAGCGAATCTGATATTAAAAAAAGACGTAAACAACGTCGTGGTTTTCGAAATTTTGTACTGAGTCGGACTCGTCTCGCCTCTCGATTTGAGGGAAAGATTTTCATTCGGCGTTCCTCCATGATAACCAATCGTGCGTCTCACCTGTGTGAGTGTTTGTGCGTCCTATCGCCCCCCTACACGGTCCCCATCCCCCTTCCCCGCATTCACCGCCCCCCTATCCTCCCGTCTCCCCATCGTGACCCACGGCGCTTTTATTCCCACTTGCAGACTCGGGAATAGCACATGTGGTTCATTCTGGCGGGGTCAGAATTGAAAAAAAAGCGTGGAGAAGCGGAAAAGCTCTCATCCTTATATTTTTTATCCTTCAAAATAACGCTCGCGACTATTCCGTGAAAATTTATGGGGTGACGCCGGCGGTATTACGGAAGTTCTTTTAATATACTCATGGATTTGAATTAATGTGATTGGAAAATTCCGCGATTTACGTGTTTGAAAAATATACTTGTGCGTGTAACCCTTTTCACACCGGGTCCATTTGATTCAATTTCGGTCGTGTTAACCGTGAGTTAAGTTTTCCCACGGAAATGAATGGTGAATTATTAAATTCTCGAGCAAGCTCCTTTGGTTGCAATATGCAATTGCATCCCCGCTTCATTTTATACTCAACTTTAATCTATGCGAAAATGTCACTTCATTCCATACCTGCATACATACGCGGGATTGAAAATGGAATTTCCTCACCGAATTTAGTTACGGACAAATTCCAAAGAAACTGCGGGAGATGCCGCAACAGTAACTTTTAACGGAGTCATCCGCTAATGTGCTAAATTGTTGCATTAGTTACGGAGGTAAATTTTCTCGTATGTGTACCCTTATTCATTTCCGTTAGGGTATTTTCCTTTGAATGAATTTCCCTTTGTCAGGTTGACTGTAAGAATGTCCTGCACGCATGTCTAAATGCAGGCATGCAAACAAGATACTAGGCGTTGTTTCTTCATTGTGTGAATGCCTGCTCTGATTAATGATAGTAAATGCTGCTCACCTACTCGTTCGTTTCTAACCCTTGGGTGTAATGGAAGGCGTGGCGAGCACTAGGAAATAGGGTCGAGAACCTACGTCCCATCGCGTATGCGGAATTCGGCAAGAAGAAATTTTGTCTCAAAACAAGCATGTATTTACCCTCGGCCGCGCGTCTGTTGTCGAACGAAGCTCAGATTGCTTTAGTCCGTTCGTTTCGCGGAAGTCACGAGATCAAGCCCAGAGATTTTCGTATTGACTTTCGGGATATTGACTGGAGTCTTTCTCATAGCACAAATCCTAGTAGCTATGCGTGTTAGTTGTCTTTTTTTAAAGAACTTGCATGCGCGCATGCATTCATTTATATCATGCACAACCCTTTCCGCGCGAGGAAACTTGGACGACGAGTTTATTTATTATATTGAACCGAATATTTGCCCCTTCAATAACTACAGCTCGCACGTTTTTACTAAATCTTCGACCATTAGTGGATGCGTATTATCTTCCTCAAGTGACCAACGACGTATTTATTGGATGTATTTTCCCGTAATTGATGATCGTTAACCTTATACTTAAACTACTATCACCAAGTTTTGCCTATGCGTTGTAATATTTGATAATTTTTTACAACTACACCGTTTAAGGTAAGTAAGCCTTCCGTATCCATCACTGTAAAAAGTGTACAGAGTTGAAGAGCAAGTTATTGCAGCATGGAGTATGGAATTCATCGGTATTTGACGTTTTTTTCAGTGAGAATAGTGGATAGGGCCTCGGTCCATCGAAAATCCACTCTCAACCTCAAGGTCACTGCGAAAAATATAAATAATTATGTACTCAAATGAGAAATGCGTAATTTCTCTCTCTCTCTCTTTACTTGCGAAAATCAATCTTCACTCACAAGCTATTCGTGCCTGGAAAATGTCCCCCGAAGTTTTCGAGAATGGACACATATTATTCAGCAAGAATTTTCGCGCACTTGCGCGATATATCTCACGAATCGCGTTACGTGACTCTTCTGTTAATACTGGGTGAACCCCACGGTACCAGTGTAATATGTTATTTAGTCCAGGTAATTAATAAAATTCAATTTCCGTTCTATTATTTATTTCCTAGCGTCGATGTTTGTTAAATCGATGAATGCGGGTCTTGAACGGCATGGGATCCACAGAGCATCATGTTGTGTACCCCATATTTGAGACTATTGGCCCAGAAAGTCAAGTTTTCAGTAGAGTGCTTCATCATTACGGTTTTCACTCGGCTGGCCCATCAATGTTTTTAACCTTGACATCGTTCTGTGGATTTTCACGGAGTTAAAAAAAAGCCTTGGTAAAAATGGCGCCTGTGCATAAAACGCTCTTCCAAGTTAAAAAAAAAATCTAAGTGAGTGTTTGCTCGAATCAGGGTGATTAGGGAGCCAGGGCAGGCGAACTAAATTAAAGGGTAATTCGTGAACGAAATACGTAATTACATCTGACGGGAGGATGATTTGTTCCCCAGCGCGCCCGATTTCAAGCGCAGGTTCTCTTTCCGAGCCGGGGACGTTTGTCGAGTCCCTCTCGGAGGTCGTCTTATCTCTGGAGGAGTGGAAGGCGTCCGGTGTACGACGCGAGTCTGGTCTGGGGCGTCGAAAAAGTCTTCTCTTTCCCGCCCCACCGTCCTTCTCTCTCACGGATTGACGTTCTCGCAGTCGGATTCACGCCGTGGTTTTAGTATCGCATAGTTTTAGTGCTGCCGTAGTTTAGTGCCTCACACGTTACGTTGCTACGTTCCCATTCGCCGTCCCACGGGTGTCACTGATGTTGGCAGGTTAAAGTGGCCATTTGGAAGTCTATGAAACGTCATAGGTTTAAATTACGGTGGGTGGTGAGTAGGTACCTATCTCAAAGCAGGGGCACGATCCAGAGCTGACGGGTTCTGACATCATAGCAATGAGGCGAGTACTCGCAAGCAGACAAGCATGTGAAAAATTCTCAAGAACTGCACTGCAAGGACATACCTTTATGAATTTTTGATGTGTAATAAGAAAGGCACGGAACACCAAATGCGTGGAAAGCAACACAGTGTATAAATTACTGCGCCCGCTGATATGGGTGACGTAGTGTATAACTACATAGTAGTGACTATTTGGAAGTGATAAGCGAGGCTATCCCCTGATAGCCTCATTTATCATTTCGGAATCTTCGATTTTCTTCGTATTTCGCGTTAGTTTTTAAGACTCATATCAAGTTACGTGTGGTGGAGAAGAATGTCTTGGTTTTGGAGCTCCGAGCTTGCATGGAAGTACTCAAGAACACAACCATTTGATGGAAGCGGCCTTAATTTTGTGCAATAGTCCATCATTTAGAAACAAATAATGCTTATTAATTTTCCAAGCATTGTTTACCACAGTACTCTCAGTTTCGGCAGTCCACTGGCGGAACCAGTAGTATTGAAATGAGGCGGCATGGACAATTACTGAGAAGTATTCGTTTCTATCACGACAAACCTACTTAAAATTGCGTGGGAAAATTTTAAATAAATACTCTTTTTTAAAAAAAGGAAAACTTTTTATTCATCGTCTAAACTCCACGGTAAATAAGCCCGAGGTTAGTTGGGTAGGCTAGGGTGGAGTCCATCTCGTAATGTATACTGCGGCATGAGGAATTCACACATTCATAGTAAGGGACCAGTTAAGGTCCCTGTGTCGCCTGCGGATACCTAGGCCTCGATTCTCAAAACTGCGAGTAGTTAAATGATTTCTCAGAATGCACTCTTAGATTTAATATTAAATTTTCACACACGTCTATTGATTAATGAAGTCAAGTTACAAATGTCGCGCCATTTATTACTATCAGCGGACGACTTGTGAGCAAATTACGTGAGACTTGTAAACTGATGTCGCCTTGAGAAATTTGTGAATTAGAAGCTTGGATGAATCCAAAGGTGTCCAGGGGAACAGGAATACTAAGTCCCCCACCCCCCGGTCAAAAATCACACTCTCAACTACTGCGTTGTAAACCTCCTCTCATGTTTTCTACCAGAATTGGAGTCCAAAATCGAAAAAGTAGCTCGGACCATTGCCACGCAAACCGTTGTCCGTACCTGAAACGTGGGATAGAATGAGAGTTTAGGACTGAAGAAGACACCCGCGACTCGGGGTCCTTTTTCGCGTGCCGCTTCCCCTCCAAGTCTTTGCCGCCCCCCCTGGCGCGTCCCCCTCCCTCTCCCGAATCCCTCTCCCACACGTACATCCCTATCTCGCCCCTGCCTCTTCCTCCCACTCAACCCCCTCCCAACGGCGACCCCGTGCACCTCCCTCTCCACAGAACGGACCACAATCAGCTCATTCAACGGAAAGTCGTCGGGTTGGACGTATCGTCCGAGTGACTCGTTCATTTCCTCGTCAGCTATGTTTATCATATTCTTTTCCTATCTCTCCCTGCCCATCACCATGGGATCTCGTCCGCAAAAACGTGGGACGTTGGGGAGTGTGGAAGAAAGAACGTTCGTTGGTTTACGAGTACGTGTGGGCAGAGACTATAAGAAGCAAGACCCCAGTAGGAAAAATCAAATACGGGAGTTTAAAAACAGATCCCATGGTTGATCCCATTAGTATATAAAAATGAATATATTAACACAAAAATAAATAAATAAATGCATATATAATATATATATATATATATGCATATATATATACATATATATACATATATATATATATATATATATATACATATATATATATATATATATATATATATATACATATATATATATATATATATATATATATATATATATATATATATATATGTATATATATATATATGTATATATATATACATGTATAATATATATATAGTGTAAACGGAGAAGCGATATAGCGCTAGCCAACGAAAACACGGAGAAACGCAAATGAAACTTACACGTGAGTTTCATTTGTACGCGTCTCTCTGTTTCTCTGCGTGTCTTTTTGTTGGCTAGCGCTATCTCGCTTCTCCGTTCAAGTTTATTCACATTCGTGAGCCTTACATTCAAGATGTATGCGTATGTGCACAGAAGATGTGGTAGTCCGGGGGTTAAGCGTTGGACTACTGACTGGAGGGCCATGGTTCAATACTTTGGCCACTCTGGGTAACCTCATTTTCGCACGAGCTGTGTGTTTTTCCGGGTACCAGAACATCCTGGGAAACCATAGGTCGCCTTCGGAGCCTTTGCGAAAGATGCAGTTTTTTGTATGCAGGAAATTTGATGACTCGTTCGATTACGTCGCGGATTTGTGTATGTTATTGATCGATAAACATTACCCCGCTTCCGATTGCTCTGATCTGACCTGCGCTTTTCCAACCTCGAGGCGAGTCACGTCTTTAGGCGACATGGAAAAATATGGTTTCGTGACGTGAGGAGTATCGAAAATTTTACGCTTGATTACAACCTCACCCACGAGTGAGTAGATAGAATGTGTGCCTACGATCATTTAATCGTTGTGGGAACGATAGTCTCACAGAATGAGAACCTCACAGAATGAATCCGGGAGAGGAAATATATTAGTAGAAATATCATCAGAACGAAGAAATCAGTGAGTAATGCTGCCTTGCGCTACGTTTCGTGGCAGACTACAGTTCTCTCATCACAACGGGCGACCACTTGTGTGTAGAAACTCGTGGTTGGCCAAATCAGGAAACCCAACGCACACAGTCTCAACATCTGGAGAAATGGCTTTAACCTTAGTACACATAAAATTTTGCGCGTAAATAATAGTTATATTTTTATCTTTTATTATTCGCCAGGAATTATTTTTTATTTTTTTTATTTACCAGGAATCAAATCCGCTTTCCTCGACAAGCGAGGCTGTTACAACGGTAACTACACTAGTCTCACTCCAAGGAATGCAAGAAAAATTTTCAATTAGAAGTTTATGTTGGTTGAAAATAAATCGGCTCATCTACCAGAAGTTGAGAGCTCAGGAAAGCCATGAATCTCCCCCAACAAGCAATTTAAACACATAACTAAGTACGTTGCCGATGCTATACTGTATCTGTGGGCAAATATTTCCATCGTGGAAGCAACCATTTGTACGATTAAAACCAATATGCCTCTCGAGCACGTGAAAAGTAAGAATTGTAGACAATATCCATCGGATCAGTTGTCGATGCCATGGGTTTCTCAAATGATATTTAAAGTTTTCCACTAATTATATGCTATTCCTTTTTCCTTTATTTGCCTCGTTTTATTATATATACATGGGTGGTCTGAAAAGTTTTCGACTCAGAAAATTTCAGAAAAAATGTCTTGTATCTTTGTTAGGTCGGAAACTTTTTGACCACCACCACCCTCGTATATTGTCTAATCGTTATCGCAAATGAGTGTTATGATAAAGTATACATTACATCATAAAATATGTACTTATAAGATTTCATAAATATAATGGTGGTTATCAAGGAATTTTTTAGGGACCTTTATATATTTATCAGCTATTACTAAGGTTTGCATATTAAGTACGACCAAAGACAACTTTTCCAATGCCAAAGAAAGTGGCCCAGTAAACTAAGAATGTTGGACGTCACAACTTTAAGCGAAGGGATTACTGAAGAAGATTACACCAAAAACATTTCTTCTGCTGATGTCAAACCATTGTTGAGCTGAAAGAAAAAGTCGGGAAATCAGCATGTCATGCCAAGTAGCTGCTCATTTGTTTTTCAAAATTCCATTTAATTAAATTATAAGATTCGGAACGAAGGTTCATCTCTCAAGAGCGAATGCATCCAAGGAGCAGCGAAATTCTTTTCGACCCTCACGCAGGCGGCGTAAACAATTGGATCAGAACCATTTAGGGAGATAATTCATTTGTGAATGGCCTATGAATTCCACTCCTATGGGATGGATCGAAATCCATTTAGACCCGCACGAGGCACTTCTCTCAAATGGAATTCCGAGTGAAAAGAGAACAGAACGACGCCTGTATCAGGAAAATGGCCAGCGGTGGATATCAAGACATGAGAAGCGGAGGGTGGAAGGAAATACGGGAAACGATTGGTATTCCTACCAGACAGAACATTCTCAGTGAAACGTGGCTGTTGGATTTTATCTGGCGGGCGAGAGTGACGACTATCTGAAGAAGGGTTGATGAGAAAATAACTTGTGATTTTCCGCATTGGAGTTTATTGGACGATGCCAAGACTTCATCGTCTCATCAACAGGCGATGGCGAAGAGCAGAAACGTAGGTTGTGTCTAGCAAATTTTTGTAAGAAAAATCTAATTCAGTTACTCATTTCAAGGTATTTTAGTTTAATATTTTCAAAAATCACGAGCTACGAGAAATCTCTGGAGGTGAGGTGCTACTTCACGTATCTTCGGTAGAACGTACGTAGGATATCTGCGTGGGAAATTCCAGGGAACCATTAAGAAATTTTCCATTTAAATTAAGGGATAACTAATTTTTATAAAATACGTACTGTATCTGTGAGAAAATCATAACTACGGAGAAGATGTAGCCGACACAAAGGACAAAGAAAATGCAGCCAAACAACCACTTCATAAATCCACGCAATTTTTACTATTATACCAAGCTTAATAAAAACGATAATAGAACTTGGAATAAAGAGTATGTGTTAGACAAACGAATTTTGCAAGGTTTAAAGCAGGAAAATCGAAGTAAAACCTCCGAAATATTTGTCATTAAATGTGATGAAGTGCTAAAAATGTAATCCCATTTAAAAACACTTTGAAAACCGTCGGTGCCTTCCAATAATTCATTTACGATTATTTGTGTTGGACCTTCGAAGAATTTTAAAGGAAGGCATGCCAGGAATACTGGAAAGAATAGCGCTGGAGACCTTCATAGACAAGGAGAGTGTTCAAGTGAGTGTGCGATTTTTAGGGAGGCATAGGATATCCAGCTCATGCATGATTCCATGAATACGTTTTAAGGCCCACTCTACCTTATACAACCATGAACCAATCAGATAAAACAACGGGAATAAACGTAAATTGGGCATTTTAACGCTCTCTTTTTCTGCGCGATTAAAATAGATCCTAGCATCGTCAGCACCTACGGTACAAATGACTCACCGTGTTTCAACCAATCATTCCACGGCAAAGTTTTTATGAATACATTCATAAAATATTTCAGATTCCATACTCAAATTCATTTATCCGTAAAAACTCAATCTCATCATGTAAATAAGGTGAATTTTTAATGATTTTTAGAGGACTCGTAGTTATATGAATTTCCAATTTAACAAGGCAATTACTCCTCAAGGCGTATTTGTGCTTGGTAGTTCAACTATCCGTAAAATTAATTTTTTCAACATTCTTGAAATACTACCAGCCTATCACAAGGTCAGCTTTTAGTCATTTTTGTTAATAATAATAATCACAAATAAATGGCAGTTCCAACCTCCTGGGGGGAGCTTAGAAGTATTGAGGACCCAGCGGTGGGTCGGCAATCCCGGCGGCAGAATGTCCACCTGGCTTCGCCGGCCGATGGGCCCGCGACTGCGGGTACAGCGAAGGCGGCCGCCCAAAGGGAAGCGCGCTCCAAGAAGAGAGGCCTCAGCGCCATGGCGGCTCCACAATCCACCGTGCAATAACCCCGTTAAGGGAGACATTCAACACGAGTTTATCGATCACGGGGACGAGTCTCTGGGACAAGTCCCTTGCCCACCTGCCGAGGACGGAACAATCGATATTACAAACACACACACGCACACCCTTTGCAGGGTGTGGGTGAAGTGAAGGAGGGTTTTTGCTGGGAGTGCGAGGGGAGGGGACGGAGGGAGGAAGGACACGAAAGGGAAGGCGAGAAGAGCCGGCGGAAGAGACAAGACGAGGCAGGGGCCGCGGGACGAAGGGGTTGGAAGGGTCACGCAAAGGGCGGGCCAAGTGTGCGCAGGTGGGGGAAAAAGGGGGGTGGGATGTAGGCAGCAAAATGAGATCCGGAGTCGTGCGACGAGCAACGTCCCTTCCAACGAAACATCAACGCGCCGCCACGGCCTCCGTCATGCCACGCTATGCAAGTAGCAAATCGCTCCGACAGGGCGATTACGATATAAACATGATTAGATGGTAAGACATGAGAGTACTAGAAAATTGGTACGGCAGAGTAACTCCTTTTGCAACCAAAAATCAAGGCTTTTTTGAATTCCGTACCCCGATAGGAAAAGGTGTGAAGGATATCCAAGTGCAAACAACGCCATGTAAAAATAAATAGCATTAACTTCTCAGCCGTGCGGTTGTGAATAATAATAGAGATGTTGCAGTTTGCAGACTACAGGCTGACCTCTAAAATTTATTTATTTAAGATTCTTAGGCTTTTAAAATATTTCTGAATCCCTCCCCTCGGCTCCATCACCAATGAACTTAATATCAAATGTGATGGATATCGTCATATTTCTTTTAACTACCACTCTTCATCCTCTCAAACTTAATATATTTTTTCATATATGTATGCCTGTGGGTCGATATTTAAAACAGAATATTGTGCATCTCAAAATTATATCCTAGTATTCCACTTAAACATCAAATGGCACTGGATAATAGCATAAGGGATAGCTCAAGGGATAAGGGATTTTCTGGTTTGGGTAAAATCAGGAAAGGGCCCGCGCTTCGGGCTCTCAGGGACCGGAGGGCTTCTCTCCGCGGCGTTCCAACTGAGGTAGGCGGTTTGGGAACGGGTACAGATTGATTGCAAAGAGGGAAGCTTCATGACCTCCCGGCACTTTTCGAGTGAATAAAATAGCCTCGTCGCCAGCTCTCTCTCCTCAAATCAATTACATCATACGCGCACATGAATGAAAAACAATATCCGGTGTTTGATAACAAATATAGGCAAATAATCGTTCAATTCATTACGATTCGCAAGTTAAACTACACCAACAAAAACGAGTGGACTATTAGTCATGCTCAGGAAACGTAGCCAAGGGTAAGGGGATAATCGTGTCCAATCAAGGGTAAACAATTCACGGAGTAGTTTTGAACGGGTCTCCTGGCGCCCCAACTACGTTTCTGCTTAGCTATTGAGAAGCCTAAAGCTTAGATATTCTAAACTTAACACACTGGATTCGGCATCCATCATTTTCCCCATGGCGTTTCACCCAGTTCTCTTTATGTGTAATTAATAAATTATTCAATATAATTTAGTTTTTTGTTTTCGTATTTAATTGATGAAATATTCCAATTAAAAATTGTGGGTGTATGTACCTTTCGTGGAGAGTCTTGGAGAAAGAGAGATGGAAAGTCAGTGGGTCACCTACGTATCACCACCACCTTTCGTTCCTCGAGGCCATTCCCGCTAGGCTTCCACTCGTAATGGTGACGGTAAGTGACGGCGTTAGTCGCATGCATCCCATGGGACTCAACAGGGAAGATTTGGCTGGAATGCGTCGGGAAATATTTGTTTACTGCTTCCGTATTTAATGGTCCTGGGTATCTCTTTTCCTCTTGGACCCCTCCATTCCAGCATCGGCTTAATTCGCTCGATCCAATTTAAGACGTGTTGAAACGTAACCATGCGTGATTTCGTATGCACAGATGGAAATTGTAACATTCCGTCTCACGAGGCTTCGCGGCCATTTGTGCGCATGCTGTCGATCCCTTCAGTGCTATGAGTTTCTGTTAAAGAAAGAGCCATAAACACGAACGAAATACTATGTAGTGACTTAAACACTGTCCCTAAGTGGTGCACTAAATTTGTTTTGAAATTCCAAAATCCTCCTAAAAAAATATTCATTGGAGAGATGCTTGCGCAAAGGGAAGAATGGGGTTGGAATGATCGTTGGTCAGCATTAAAAATATGATGGCTTTACTAGGGCTTTGGACCTTGAGGAAAACCGGTGGTATGTGCACTGGCACCTTGGAGGAACTAGCAATTGTCAAACTGACAATCGGAAAATGTAGTGGTGGAGATATTACCCTTGTTTTTGTCTCGATTCCAATCCCGATCCGTTCGATCCCAAAGAGGTCTTTATACATATCTAGGGAATAGGTTGAACCACTAAACAAATTAATGAGAAATACCTCTCGATTAGTCTTATATGCTGCTGTTACATAGCGATGAACGTAACATAAGGCTGGACCATTAGGTATTTGTAGCCTTTAGAGGCACGACGGCGGAATGCTAAAGAAAAATTTCTGGAGAGGTGCGGCTACTCCTGAGGAGTTACGGGAAATATTCAAAACCCAAATGACACCGACGGGTTAAACGAGAGTGACCTAGTTGGAGATAGGTTACGGACTGACAAAGTCAGTGACACTTCTTCGAACATTTTGTGACCGAAGAAAATTAAGAAGAAAACTAAGTCTTGTAAATAGGTATGAATGTTACTGAACACCCTAATTTTAAAAGCTGGTGTACCATTACCCCCTGAAAGACACCCTACCTTCTGTACCTGCAATTCTGTTGGACCATGAGAACATCTTTCCATTGGTTTGGGATAAGGATTTGGGCTCTAAATATGGATTTTTTTTCATTCAAGGCAGTCATATACTATATGACATGGGAACTCAGATCGAGGGAACCACTCGTACTTAATGCTACCGCTTCATGCAAGTACTTACATATCACTTTGGTATCATAGGGTTAATTCGAGCATAATGGCATAGATTAACTCTAAATGTTGTACTGCCGACTTAACTTATTGCATGCATGTACAACGCCTTTCATCACCTAGGCGTAATCATTAGGTATAAAACTTGAGCCAATGCCTGGTGATGACACCTTGGCGTTGAAACGCTTTGTATGAAAAGAAATAATAGAGCTTGTGGTTTTTACCCTCATAAGATGTTCCTCCACATCTCGCCGATAGTAGTACAGTTGAACATGATGATGTCGGAAGAGGGTGGAATTAGGAACTGACGAAAAATCATGATCCGTTTGGGACCACTTAATGAACCTCCAATGCACGAGGGGGATTGGCCATCCGGAGTCACAAGGTCCGCTTCCCAACACTCACCCATAGCCCCTCCAGTCCTTGCCCGTGCGTGTGTATCATTGACCATTCTTTGACAATGGGCGTCCTTCGCCGCTCATTTTGGCCGTGACCTCACGTATATAGTTTGCCGTTTCTGGATCGGGTCTATGTTGGCAACGGCCGCGATCCCTGCGAGAGGCCTCTCCGATTCAACCGACTTAGAGGCCGTTCGAATTCCTTCTGGTGGCGTGTTATTTCATTAAGCCGCCTAACTTTGAGGATTGGATTTATTGAAACGGCGACGATGAAATGTTTATAGCAGGATCATTATGGGATTATTGCTCACTCGCCCGAGTGGAAGGACGCACCAGTTGGTGGGAAATGTGGGTCAAGGTTGGCAGCAACAAATAATGCTTGTACCATGGGGGATGGTAAACCTATCTACTGTGTTCGGGAAGGCTGGTATTCCAATCTCGGGATGTCAGCGTTTGAAATGGGTTGCACAATGGCGTTTCTTGTGGATGCATTTGCCTCGAAGGGCGTTGGATTCTATATTCTGATCGCGTTGTATCGGCTTTCTTGCGCGGTGGTTGCTATCCGAGGGACCACAGCTGCAGGACAGGGCGTGTTTCGCTCGGTGTGTCGGCCGTGCAAAGCGATTCGTTATCGGAAGGCATAGCAGAAACGCTTTCTCTTGGCGCTTCTTTTCTTGCCCCAGCACAAAGTTCGTTGCCATGTGCCGCAAAGACGTCGATCCCTGTCGGCGTTTCCGACGCACGGCTTCCGAGTTTCTAAATAATTAATAAATGAGGGAAGAAGTTCACTCATTTTTTTTATTGCAACTGATAGAAAAAACTTGTATTTAGATTCATTTCGAAGGGCTTCGTTGAAATGCCTCCAAACTCAGACTTCCTTCCCATCACAAGCGTCAAAGTGATCCCTTTGACCGACGCTTTCTGTGCTCTACCTTGAAATGCGATGCAAAAACATTGCGAAAGAAAGTGGTGTGAAGTGGGATTGAAAGTAGCGTCATAAGACCATTTCGTAAGAGGTTATGTGAGGAGACACCGACGTGATTAATTTGCAAATGGTAGGAACTCCCATCTTTTTTTGTCAACCTAAGTATTTAATGCCCAGCTAGTGAACATTTATTTCGAAAATAGTATTTTTTTCTGTCCCATTTAGTTCCGCACCCTTCAGGCACCGAGAAATTTATTTTCCGGGCGCGTTTTCTGGGTCCCTGGAGAAAAATGGTATGGACACGCTTATGGAATTCAATCCTGATGAGCCCGGTGCTTACCTAAGGAAGAAGTAGCCTTACAAGTGATGAAATTCTCTCTCGTCACCTCAAATTTCCCCTCCGGCATTGATTCATTTGCTGCAAGGGTAAATTCATCCTGTTTTCATTGCATCCCACGATGAAGATATGTAATATTTATCGAACGCAAGGTGCGATGGGGTTTCTCAGTAGTTTTGCTCGGGACATCATCCGATCGCAGGTGCACAAAATCCGAAAAGCCGTTTAACGCGAAACGACACGTTTGCAAACTCACTTTCCCTGAAGTCCAACCGTAGTTCGGGGAATCGATGAGACTGGTGAAACTTAAACGAAGCCGTTAAACACCCGTCCACAGCCGCCCCTAATTCTATGACCACGCATCAAGGAGACAAATCATCATTGGGGATTGTAAGTAACTCGTGATTTTCTTTTATTTTTGGCCAATTATTTCATGGATCCGAGTTACTGCTGCGGATTTTCGGTAATGCGCCGAGAGGAAAAGCGGAGCGCGCTGAGCGTTGGGTGGCTTTGTTGCACACGAAGGCAGCGCCGGAGGTAATATAACTTAGGGGAAGGGGGAGTTCGAGCCAAGTGGAAGCGACGGCGCACGTGTGGCTCCGCTCACAGAAAATGACCGGTGATGCATCGAAGAGAACAATTTGTCGATATCGGTCGGCTGTGACCAACCGTGAGAGAGGTCACCGTTGAAAGGTTGGCGGAGGCCGGAACACTGTGCGTCCACGGGTCACGTCAAGCGCTGGTCTTTTATGCCAGTAGCTGGCGCTCGCGACATGTTTACCTTCGTCCACATTTTCCGCCTCGTGATTGCGTCGAAGTCATCTCACGGCGCTCCTCGATTACCTACTTTCGATCGGCGTTCGAGCGGAGGCACGTACGGGATCATTCAGAGGTCGCGCCGGGGTAAATACTCTTTAAATGCATCACCTACTGCGTGTCACTTCGTTTTATTGACTTTTAGAGACGTGGAGAATCTTTGTTGCTCGTTTTCGTGTTGACAGCAAGTATAAAGGCTGTCTTCAACTGGAAGGGCTCTTCGATAGAGTTCACTCGGAAATCGGGCCTAAAACGTATGAAATGTTCACGTTTAATGAAGGGGCGGCAGCGTTTGTTCCTGTCCCTGTGGCACCCCTTGGGGCTCTGGGAAAATACATAGCATAAAATTGGATTTTTAGTCCGCGGAGCAAATTGTTAGATGAGGTTGAAAATGTATTCTGTTTATTTCAAGTTAGCCTAAGCTATAGCGATCATCTCGAGGTGAGATGTAACACACGTTTAATCTGGTGACTTTTCAGATGTCTCAATCTGCGAGATTGGTATTGAGCTGTAATATGACTGTCGATTTTGTTCTATTGAACAGGAATATATCAAATCGTTTATATTATTCTAATTTTAGGTTCCGGGAATTCATATTCATTAAATATACAGGTTTCGTCCGGAAAATAAGTGTACTGAGCTCAGGAAAAAATATTTATTACACTTTTACATATCTTAAGCTAATATTCCTCAAAATAGGACCCTTGTGAGTCGATACACTTGTTCCAGCGGCGTTCCCATTCCTGGAACGCTCCCGCGAAGGCATCATCGGGAACCTCTCGAAGACACGTCGTCACGGCCTCTTTGACGGCGTCCAAAGTCCCGTATCGCGTTCCTTTCAAACTCCTCTTTATCTTCGGGAACAGAAAGAAGTCCGGTGGTGCCAAGTCCGGGCTGTAGGGCGGGTGCGGCAGCGTTGCCACGCCGTGCTTGGCCAAGAAGTCCGACACGACAAGCGCGGTGTGAGACGGCGCATTGTCGTGATGCAGCCGCCAGATGTTTTTGATCGCTGGCCGGACGCGGGCGACTCGTTTTCGAAGCCTGTCGAGCACTTGGACGTAAAATGCAGCATTTACAGTTTGTCGTTCAGGTACAAATTCGTAGTGGACGACTCCCCTTTTGTCAAAAAAGACAATGAGCATCGCCTTGATCCGAGATTTGCTCATGCGAGCTTTCTTTTGACGGGGTGATGATGGGGTGTGCCACTCCGCACTTTGTCTCTTCGACTCCGGGTCGTACTCAAAGATCCACGTCTCGTCACCCGAAACAACGTTCTCTAAAAAATGTGGATCATTTTTGCAGTGATCCGCAAGTTGTGTCGCGATTTCCAAACGATTGAGTCTTTGATCATCACTGAGCACTTTCGGCACCAACTTAGCACAAATTTTTCGCATTTGTAATTGCTCCCTAATAATCTCGTGCACTATTGTTTTTGGCACATTACACTGCTCTGCTATCATCCGAACACTAAGACGACGATCAGAGTTCAGTACATCGCGAACTTTTCGCACATTTTCGTCGGTGAGTGTCGTTGATGGGCGTCCAGGCCGTGGTTCGTCGTCGACCTCTTCTCTGCCCTCCACGAACATCTTGTGCCACCGAAAGATCATGTTTCTGGACATGGCTGACTCCCCGTAAGCCTGGTTAATCATACCGACAGTTTCGGTAGACGATTTCCCAAGCTTTACCGCAAATTTGATGGAATAACGCTGCTTCGGCATCGCGTTCCGTGACGTGGGTCGAGCGTGGAGGTTCGCGTTAACAGAGCTCCTCACTACACCACAGCTCAGAGCCGACTGCCTTTTTCAGCGTCGCTTGCCAACATACCCCCCTCCAATCGCAGCCCGTCAGAGCGGTGCTGGGCGCGCCTGGAGCGGCGGGAAAAAATCAGTACACTTATTTTCCGGACGAACCCTGTATACTCGGCACATGGTAACTCGTCAAGTAGTAACAGCTCATATTAATTATATAAAATGTTGTCTTAACGCACCTTTTTGTCTTGGTGAAAGTAATTGATTTTGGGGAATAAACGTGATTGTTTTTACATAGTTTCCTGGATTGGTAACCCCTTGATGTAATTTTTGAAATATTTCTGCACGAAAAGTTTCACTGCTCTCCCCGTCGTAATACTTGTAAGGACTAGCCCAAGACCCGCGGTACTTCAGCATTTTTATCGAAGAATATACTTGGCGATTTGACAAGTAGGATTTCACATTATTCTCCCCGATTTTATTTTTTGGTTCTTTTTGTTAATTGCTTTTTGAGCTGAGAAATATTAAAATCGTCTAGTCATCTTGACTAATTCTATCTGACCAAAGATTTTCGGCGTTAGTTATTGAAGGAGGGTACTCTATGATGTGTCCACTTGCGGTACGAATGTATTTTCGAAGAGCTGCAACTGGATGATGAGTCAACTGTTTCAAGAACTTACTAATCACCTGCCATCTTTGAAGTAGGTATCTGAGTAAACGTTTATAAAGGGCACCCCGTGCACCATGCTTGACGTAATCGCTATCTTTAGAGAATAGTCAGGGATCATAAGTCTTTTTTTTTTAATTTAGGGCAATATTTTTCATCCATGCTAGATCATCATCATTTGGAGGTTTATGGATGTAAAATTGACGCAGATGGGTGTCTTAATTTAATTATTTTAGCTAATTATTTTGAGAAAAACGGTTACATTGTTTCTAAATGTATTTTTATATGTGTGTTTTATATGTTATCAAACTCTCTTTGATTTGGGGCCGATATCCTAAATCAAGAAGCCATAGATCCTTTTGAAATAAACAGAGATGTGAGTGAGTGGGTAGTGATGCCAGAAACCGGGATGTTAATTTCCCATGATGATTAACGTATGCACTGTCGTCGTATAACAAATATGTACTACGATTGTGTAATTTTAAATTTCCCATTACCAAAGTTTGGTTGACAGCAAATAATTCACTTACAAAAATGATACTCAAGGCAAAAAATTTTCCTCCCGTAATTCCATCTCAGCTCACCCACGTGCATGCCCCATGGGCGATAGTTAAATCTTTTACAAAATTCAGACTCCCTGGCTGAAGCATTTGATTCGGTGAAGATGCATGTTCCACGGCAGTGCTCACACATTTCTGCCCACATTCCGGGGTTTTAGGGCAATGGTAAATAATATTTCGTTTGTGAATTGGAAACATCCCGTGCTAATCCGGTGGCGTGACGGTTGCATAAATGCAGTTTTGGGTGTGGTTAGTTTTTGACGCTTCGGCGGTATCCCTGCGAATTGAATTTTGACCGAGTGAGTGAAAAGGATCAAGCATTCACTATTGAGCAAATATTTCCCCATCCTCTCTGTCAAGTATACGCGTGTATGCCGTATAATGGGATGACCGTGCTGGTCGAAGCGGAGTCTCCATGGTGGCCACTAAGTAGGCGGATAAACCGAGCGCAGGGTGAAAATCCTTGAAGGTGACAGAATGGTGGAATTACGATTCATGTTTCGTTGGCGTGTTGGGAACAAATCTCGAGCTGTGGGGAATTTATATCGCGTATCCTTAAAATCACCTTCCGTGAACACAGCCGTCTTTTTTATTCGCTTCCCTCTAATGGAGTCAGTGACCTTGGCGCAAGGTCTGTTTTTCTTTCGTTGATTGTGAGTCTACCGGCTCAACCGCGACGAAGTTAAAAATTAAAAGGTTGTCAGAACTTTTTCCATATTATGTATTATAAGATGATGAACAAATGTTGGTCGTACTCCGAGGAGGCAAGTGGGAAATGTAAGAATGCCGGGGCCCTACGAATGATCCCCACCTCATTGTAGAAGACGACGAAATATTTTGGTGAGGACGGCAAACCTCGAGGTCCTCCATTTGTAGAAATCTCAATAACTCTGCTTGGAATGGAAACAGAAATGCACTTGTTTTATTGATCTTGGAAATTACGGAATATTATTACATTCCTCTGCATAATCCAGTTGACAGTTCCCTGGAAGACTAAGTCGAAGGTTGTGTGGATCCCACCTAGAGCATGAATGTCGAATTTTTCATTGTAATTATTTTCTGCGTCATGTTTAGGTAACGGTATAAGATCAGCTTTGGAGCAGCTATAAGAAAGCTGCCACTGGCGGTGAAACGCCCCTAGAGAAGGGTGTAGGTAGGGCAAACTCCTGTCCGTCGTGAGGGCTTTTTGTCAAAGGAGGGACCGCATAACGGCGAGGTCGGTGCGGCAACATTAGAGGAGATGTCGCGTAGGCATATTTTTCATTCTGCGATCCGCTATTTTATTCCTGAGAGCATGAAGTAAAGAAATCCCGTTCGTAATATCACTATGTCTTGTAAGTCATGAAGGCCGTTTGATTTAGTTAGTGATGAGTGTTCACGATCGCGAAACTTTAAATAGAGGAAAGGTAATGAGAAATTTTAAGAACTGACCCTTGGGAATTAGGATTAAATATTTAATTGACAATATAAATGGAAGTCAAACGTGATTTATTGGCAGTAGGTCTTAGTTGTAAATAACCTGCTTGGCGAATTATTATTTGCTTTACAGTATTATCAATATATCGATATACGTGTATACTTATCTATATCATTGTCAATGCTAAAATTTGATATCGCGAATCTAGTGCGAAAGCACCCAATGCCACACATCGTAGCGGTGACTTTCAGGATGCCATGCAGATGTTAACCACACTGTGGTTCTCAAGGCATATCTCCAGGATTCGAACCCTTAAAAGACGTCTAACTCGCAGTGTCCCCCCTCCGCCTGCACGGAACTTTTCCGCTGTAAGACTGCATTAAAAAGTACAGGATATAATCACATTGTCAATCGTGTAACGCGAATGACCAAACCAGCGTATATATTTGTTTATTTAGCGGGGGATCTGTGCCCCCGAGTAGAGGATGCCCGCCTCCATGGCGGCGACTCCCGCGCCGTCCCCCAGCGGCATTGTGCTCCCTCACCCTCCCACCCTTTCCTGAGCCCTTCCGCTGGAGATGGCTTTAGGCCAGGCGGGCGTTGGTGTCCTTCCCCAACCACACTCCCCTTTTCCCTACGCCCGTCACCCTCCCGACTTCTCCCATTTCTTCTCATCCCCTCTCCCCATGGGGCTCCGATGTCTCCATCATTGCGTCGACCGAAAACGAGACCGGAAATGAAATTTCAACTTGACCCCGAATAAACGCTCAACTCTGGGGATCCTCGGCGTTTAGGATATTAACCCATTATCCCCCGCCCCCCTTCCACCTCCTTCCCCCGCAACCCAGTCCCGTCTCCCAGACAATTCCCGCCCACCCCGCCTCTGCCCTTGTGCCGGAGAAAGCCGCGATCCCCGCCTCCGCTCGCGAAAGAGGGGTCCGAATTCCGGGGAATGGGCTGAGAGGGTCTGCGGAATGCATTTAAGGAGATCGGCTTGCGGTGCCACTGAGGGAATAAATGAATGTAATGAAATATGACTCTAATCCGGGAAAAACATTGCCGCTGATTTTTATCAAAGGGCACAAGTAGTATCAGGTAAAAGTCATAACAGCATGGTATCAATGAAACAAATTTAAGGAACAATGCCTCAGTGTGTGCCTTGATGGCTTATTAACATTTTAAATGTGAAATATATAAATACATAAAATAAGATGCACTGCACGAAGAAGTATTCAATGCCCCATCAAAACATTTGCTTATTATGCAAAGAGGAAAGTAGAAAATTGACGAGTTACGATATTCCGTAAATGAGTCATTTTGTGCATAAATGGGGAGGGAGTTCTAAAATTATGACGCCGTTAAGGGTAAACAGTTTTTAGTCGTGAAATAAGAGTCGAGTGCTGTGGGTAGCATTTGCCGTAGATAAAATGATCCCTGGTAATAGTGAGTAAAGCAATGCTCCTAAAAGGTATTCACGAATTGAAGAAGAATTCAACCATCTCAACTTTATATTAGAGGAAGTCAAAATTATGTACACGTATTTCCTAATATGAAAAGATGAATTCAACCCAGGAATTGAGAAAACGTTGTATTTAATGGTTAAGTTCTCAGGTTACGTCATTTTATCTACACAATGCAGGAACACCCAAGTTTTGGAAATAGCCTAGCCTCTACGAGGAGTTTACGTGTGGGCAAAGGCAATAATATTTTCTTTACCTAAAGTTGACTCAGCGTGACATTCGTTTCGATTGAAATGTCAAACTGATCATATCCGTCAATGATCGTCGCTTGCAGCCAATGGAGGTGAGTGAGGGAAAGGTCACGCCTGAGGAAGATTGTCACCACCGATGACAATCTCTTTACTTTGACTTGTTAAGGGCTTTCTTTTGCTTTTCCTCATTTTGTTTTTTATTAGTCCATGCACGAATCGATTATCACTCCTGCTCACTTTCAGTATCCACTTATAATACTTGTATCCCATTTATTATCCCGGAGGAAGTGTGTCAAGAACGATATTAACTCGAGGGTAGGAAGTGAAACACCAAAGTGAGGGATAAGTGGAGTCCGTGCCCACGATTATCATATAGTAGCTTACTGCAATATCACGTCCGTTCCTTTCCACAAGCGAATAATTTCGTTTAAATTCAATGCGTTGTGATGCAACTTCGTGCAGGCATTCCGATATTGAAAATACCGAAGGCGCGTGCTTTTTATCTTTTGTTTGGAATTGCTTGTGAAATATTTATTAGGAATTAATATGACTCACCGCCGTCGCCCACCCTCGACTGTTTTGGCGTGAAGACGCTAACCGGCCGAATCGCAAATTTTTGGCCTCTAAATCGGTAGGAATAGCTCCAGTGTTGCCTTTTAATTGCTGCAGTTACCCATTAAGTGCACACTTTCATCCTTTCCCGTTTGCCCCTCGGACCTCTGTGAGAGTCGGAAACTGCAGTTTGAGCCCGTGAATAAATAGTCCAAAACAACTCAAGGTGGGTAGGCGATGTAGGAGATCTTCTCCTCCCTACTGCGGTTGTGGTCCAGGGGAACGTTTTCTCGTGCTCTGACGAATGCATTTTCATTTATCAGACAGGAAATTAAGAGTGACTCCGAGGGTGAGGCCTCACTGCCTCGTTCGAAAGGATTCGTATCGAGGATATCTGTCTGAGGTCGGCATCGAGAGAAGTACGCACGAATTTACTGTCTCACTGGAGGCTGGAATAATTTTCAGGGCGGTCGATCACGTGGCGTTGTGTTCTGGCGAAATTTTAGATCTCCAAGGACTTCATGATGCCATCCTGCCCCGATAGCTCATTAATCAAGATCTTTTCTGCCTCTACCTTAGTGTGAGGTCCAAGGAGTCGCTGGAAGCGTTTTCATCTCCAAAAACAGTAATTAAAGGCCTGGTAGGCCACTCGAATACCTCATTTTCCATTTTGTTTTGGTAGTTCTATTAAGGTTTGGGAATATTGGGTTTTGGTTGTATTTTCAGCTCGTTTTTCTAATCCACAACCGCTATCCTATGCCCCACGATAAATGGCGCAATCCTCGTTTCAGCGTTCAACTATTTGATCGCACTATAACAGGTCTAGTAAATCCATAAAGATTTAGTGGCTCATATCCTCTCACAAACTATGAATTAAGTGCAACTTTTTTCATTTCCTTCGTTCGATTGCTTACTAAGTTTAAAAATACCGGGTATTTTCTTTAAAAGGAGATCGGTAAAACCCCGTTTGAAGGACTTTGTTTACATACATGGACACCTTGAAAAATATATTGAAAAAAAGATTCTTTTATTGTGGTATAAGGATACCACAAAGTAATATATTGCTCCTAGGCTGTTAGCTTATTACTACTACGAAAGAACATTGAAATTATTTTTGCAAAAGTATTTGTCTATAAAATCAAATAATTCAATTAAAAATATTTATTTTAACCCACCACACATATAATGGAATTGGCGCATTGCAAAGACATTTTGCAATTTAAACCTTTTTTGGAAATTGTGTGCATGAAAAATGCGAACGGAAATCATTTGATATAAAAATATTATAATTGTATTTTATTCATGCTGAGTAGTAAATATTTAATTCGAACATTGCAACATTTACAAAGGAAAGAGTTTAACGGGAAAAACCTCAACCGCTTTTGTGTTTTTTCATATTACTGATTATTCTTGCGGACGTAGTGGCTCAGAAAATGAAACTTCTTGTGGCTACCCTGCCCATGAGTATTTGCTATTAAAATTCAATATTAGATGGGATTTTTGGCTTTGTGTTCGTTCTTGCTCATTGACCATGCGTGTTTTAGGCACATACATATATATTAGATTTTCGGTTAAATATTAATTTAAATGATAATGATTAAATATCGACAAGTGCAACAATTTGGCGCGCGTATGACGGATAATTGTGGAGACATTTCCTTTGGATGATACTTAAAACGGTAGTATTTCTCCGATAACTGTTGTTCCATAGCTTTCTCTCAGTATTTTTCCATTAAAATCCCGTCTATTCCATATACCCACGCGTCATAGGTACTTCGTTTCTCCTTATAACACTGTGTGTTCGTTTTTGACAACTTCCCCGTGATGAAATTCATAGCAACTTTCAAAACCCTTCCATGACGGCATCAGCATTGTCAAAGCCTCCTAGGCTTTCCAAATACTGTTACGCCCAAGTAATTTCTGCTCATGATGAATAAAACGTAGGATCTACATAACCTTGGTCTACTTACATTTTCATTCTCTGGCATGGGCCCTAAGTGAAAGAGAAATCCTTTTGTTTTAAATCGTGAGTTTGCATCTTAATTTCTCATGGTTAATGCTCTTGGCTGGCGATGTATTGGGCGTTCACGTTTCGTCCCGCTTACTGACGCCTGTCAATTGATCGCCCAAATGTAAAGGAATCCTCAAAGGAGATGTCAGCAAGTTTCGCAAGGCACTCTCATCTCGCTTTGCAAGGGATGATCTTTTTCCCATTAAAATGTAACGGTATGGACATATACTTCGGAATAAATAAATCGTCCCGTTTTATTTTAAAATATTTTCCCAGCATGGGAACTAAGGGCCAATCAAAGACAAATTAAATTTTCAGCGGCTCCATCATATCGCTGGGTTGACATTATATGTTTAGTATTTTGGAGGTCCCCGTTTATATTATTTTTTATGTTATCGAAATTTTTTAGGACTAAAAGGTAAATTTGTGCGAGAACTCTTTCTGAGGCTCACCACAACGAGTTCCCGGAGCAGTCTTTTGATAAAAAAGCAGCCAAGTGAGCTAATTAAATTTATCAGCGTGTGTCTGTGTAAAGGCCTAGAGTTTACAGATTCGTCTGCTGCGGCGGCTCAGTGTGGCCGCGATGACCTATTGTACACTCGTCCATACAATTATGCACGCATCATCTGTTTGTTTATAGTTGCCCGTTGAGGCTGTAATTTAAGCTTGTTAAATATTGAGTGCAAATATATGTCAATCCATATGCATGGCATTTTAATACATTTGGGAGTAGGAAAAGATATTTCTCAACGCACACCTCCGCGTAAGTCTGAAGCATTGTCATGATTCCCGGCAATTAACCCGTTCCCTCGCCTTTCTCTCTCGTCGTTCCCTTCCCCTTCTTTTCCTGTTCAACCACGCGCTCTCCCGTGCTGGAAGAACGATGGTGAGCGAGGAATGGAGTGCACGAGCCTCGCGGCCCGCCCGCACCACCGCCATCGATCCGCCCCCTCGTCAATAACCGTGGCCATCAGCGAAAGCGCGGGCCGCACCAATCAATCGACGCCCGAGAGTGCCTCGCCGTAATCCCGGCGAGCGCGCATGTGGTCCCGGGGCCCCCACGTGGTTTCGGAATTAAGCCGAAGAGACGAAACCTTCGGGAACCTCTTGGCGCTGCTGCGACGCCTGTCACAACACATCAAAGTCCCATTCTTAAAGAATAAGCCTCACACGCGGCACATTTTCCGTAATTTGCCTTTGACATCTCAAGAATTTTTTGCGTGTCACGCAGAAAGTGATGAATCCACCGGGTGCGCAGTAGGCGTATTCTTCAGGTTTTTAATAAGATTTTGAGGTGAATGGAATCTGCAAATGGAATGGAATTTGCTAGTGTGGTGCAACGTAGTGATTCCACCTCAGGAAGGATCATGTGCGCTCCTTATCGGAAGAGGCGTTCAATTTTAAAGCACTCTGACCTGTGTTTATATATTTTCCTAACGTTAACAATCCTCGGCTATGTTGATAATCTTTTAAAACCCTCCAGTCTTCTCATATCTCACTTATTAAATGACTTAAATGGAAGGAAGGCTCTGGAGGACGGATGGGCGAGACCACAGTGATAAATTCAGGGAAATTGCTTACGGAACTGATCGCGATAAAGAATCTTTTCTAGCACAGCACCACAATAAGGAGCATAATTTATGACACACAAATCAGTGGTTACTCTAATGATTGGTGATCTTACATTTAATGCCACATTGCAGGGCAAGATGTAGATTAAACGAAATGATCAAGGCGACTTTACAAATAAAATCACTCTAAATTTAAAGCGTGTATTTACTCGTGTTGTATAATATCCAAATTATGTAGACACCAATTGTAAGGAGTTGTTACCGTCACCTCTTGGAATTATTTTCAGAAGTAAATGACTCTTATCATTGTCATTTATGGTTTTTTCGCCGTTATAAGACATCAGCTGGCGGCTTTTCGGAGCGTGCGCCTACGGCGTCTCCCTATCCCTCTCATCCCGACATGTACATAAGGTTTTAAAAAGGTGGCGGGCGATGCCTCAATGTGGAAACCAGTCGTTGAGTCCTCAGTAAAAGTGCTAATGAAATATCAAGAAATGTATGCCTGTGGGCATAGAATAATACAGTTCAGAAGGGTTCAGGACGTTATCGATAGGCTTAGGAAACACCGAAGATTATTCGCCGAGGTCGACGTGTAGTGGAGTGAAATTCATGCCGTCATAATTTCAATCCGCGGTACTTGATTGATCTTCTCGTGATCACATGCCCGCGTTCATTTTCCATCTCTCAGTTCTTCATGCCTACCGCCCATTAGAAATTATCTTTTCTACTTCGATTTAGAGATCTCATTTTTCTCAGTAATCCGATGAATGAAACTTGTTCATTTATGACTGTTTTTGTCCGTGTTTATCAGCCATCATTATTCCATGTATGCTTTGTTAGAAAACGCATCTACTATTTTAGGAATCTTGGATATCCATCGATTATGCCTAACAAGTATTACATGTACATCTACACAATAGCCCTCAATCCGCCGTAAGAGTGTGTGGAGGAGAGTGTTAGATCAGCAGCCACGCATGCAAAATCCCAATCATGGCACCTCTACACAAATATTAGTTTGCACTGGACCAATATTAATCACACGAAAGAAGGTAATTGTGTGCAAAAATATTCAAGAACAGGAACTTATATTCAAATCATGCGGTAGAACTGTTAAAAAGGCAGGTCTATTAAACAGCACGCAGGATATCGAAAACTATATACAATGCCAATTATAATGATCTCCTACGCGATTGCTGACATATCAATTTTGATCTCGTTGGTTCAAGGAAAAAACGACGTTTTAAATCCCTCCGTCTTACAATGTATCTCTCTGACTTTACGTACGTGCTCTGAGCTACAATAGTAAGTCGAGGCCTGTAATACGGTCTTTTAGACCATCAGGGCGTCATATTTTGATTGGATTTTGTTGCGAATATTAAGACACTTGTTTAATTCTACGTAGCCCATCCAAATGTTACGTTATTTGCGCGCAAGTTGAGAAAAATAATAGCAATTTGAATAAAATAAAAATCTGTGTTCATTTGTTGTCAGTTTAAGGGTATCGGATTCTAATGGCCTTACAGGTCTTACATAATTGAACTAATGAACTTAAAGAGCAACACTCTTGCCCGCGACACGATGTCATTTATGCCGAAAACCTTGATAACGACGAATTAGAGGGAATAAAATCAGTTTTTTTCTCATTATTAATGAAGCACGGCCCGAGATATCCCTCGGTAACATGCAACCGGCGGAGTCTTTAATAGGTTGGTTGGCAATTTGAAAAAGAAATCACAACGGTCCAATTGGAGACTTGAAAAAATTCCGTCGCTTTGTGGAAATCAAGGTCTCGTTTAGGCTCTCGCTCTGCCTTGCTGCATCGCGAGAGTAGAGTACTTAGTGACTAAACTCGGTTTAATCGCGAAATCAGTTTTTAAGGTAATGCCTCAGGATCGGGATTTAACAATCCAACGTTGCATATTATTCAGTGTTCCCACTACCGCCAAAGGAAGCAAATGAGCGTGTTTTTTTGTAATAGGTTTAATGCTGCCCAGATGCTCGCTCAATAAGAGAATCTCACCACAGATCACACATCTGTTAATTAATGCAATGCTTTGATTGATTTGAGTGGAGCCTCCATACCCTCATGAGCGCGGGGTTGATTTTTTTAACGCCGCGCCATTTCCTAAACCGCGCGCAAATGCGGCGCGATATTATTACGCGAATATTCAAACAAATTAG
Source organism: Hetaerina americana (assembly GCF_022747635.1). NCBI lineage: Eukaryota > Metazoa > Arthropoda > Insecta > Odonata > Calopterygidae > Hetaerina > Hetaerina americana. Next base: position 7,700,472 of record NW_027286292.1, on the reverse strand, counting down.
TCACGCATGTGGTGATAATGTGGGGAGGAAGAATGAAAAATAGGATTCGTTATTTTTGAGCATCCGCGTAACCCGCATCGAATCCGGTATCTCTGAGTCGGAGGCCAGTCCAAACGCCACGGAGCCAACCCGATCCTATTATTGATTTTTCCGGAGTTCATGTGAAAGGAGGTACACAGTCGGGTGCGGAAGAAGGGAGGGGTGTAGTGGTGATTGTCTGGGTTCGCATCCCCTTGTCGGTGATTTTCTTCATGGTAGTCTCCCGGCGGCATCGTGTTATGTGCGGGCGTTATGTGGAGGAGATGCATATCGCCTTCGTGTTGGTTGCCCAAGGATTAGGTCGTTTCCTCCGCCACCGTTGATTCACAATCGGCAGGGCTTTTGCGTCATGTTTGCCCATCGCTTTTATTACCGGAAAAAAATCTTGTTTCTTGGTGTAGTGGGATACGAGTCGCAAGGTTTTTTTTTTGTGTTGAGCCTGCTGAGCGCTGAACTGGCGTGACCGCTTCCCCTCCGTCATAGGGACCGATATTTCTTTCCCCCCCTGTGTCATATTATATTTATTTATTTGCCTGGATTCACTTCCGAATGTTGATCCGTCCGTCGCGAAACCCTGTCGTTATTCCAGCATGCAACTCGTTTCCAGTAAATACATGTTGGCACCGAGCCAGATTACTCTATTGCTTTCCAATCTCAACGGCTGTAAAGCTGCTTGAGTAGAATTCAATGATTTGACTCCATTTTTAAGCATTTACGTTTCATTTTATTGCCAGAGTTTGATGGCAATTTTTCGATCACGCATTTGTTTTACTCTAGGTTACCTACTTCACTTCGATTGATCGGGTTCCATTTTCCAAGCTCACGTTTCCTCTTATAGCCAGAGTTTTTCGTTTATTTTTCGATCACACATTCATGTTTCTCCATGTTATCTGCTGCCTTTTTCGGATACGAGGTGATGATCGTTTCCTTCCGATCTCCTCAGTGGAATGATCAATTTGATTACTTAAAAATCGTTTGCAAAATGAAGAACGCCATAGGGGAAATTGTACTCATTTAATTCTGAAGAATTGAAGTTACATAATCGATGTTCGTTTTTTGACGTCGCTTTGAATCCGTTCTTTCGTTTTATTTTTGTCACTTTCATGTGGAAGCTCGATCCCAACACTTTGGGTGTATTTTATTCATCGTTCCATCACGAAAAATTCTCGCGACTAGGGTATTACCTGAAGCGGTTTCCTGCGCCCTTCCGGTCATCGCATCCCTCAAGGTGCTCGGAATAAACGTCGCTCCCTTCCCCATCCTGGGTGGCAATGGTTGCACCACCACGAGGAAGGAAAGGGGGGGGGGGGTTAGCCTACAGTTATTAACCCCAGGGAACATGGGCCTCCATCTCTGTGCCTAATGAAACGCCAACGTCATCGCCGTCATTCACTTTCCTTTCCTCGCGTCGCGAATTTTTCCTGTCTCGGATTTTCCCTCTCGCGGACGGCAACGTCGCTCCTGGGCGATCACTCTCAAATTCGCGACCTCCTCCCCCCATTCCCTCTGCTCCGCGCCGCCCTCCTCCTTCCCCGTTTCTCCGCAACACTCCCGACCCCCCTCTTTTCTTTCGAGGATGATTTCGAGCTCAGCCTGATTATGAATTTTTCATCGTCCCCTTTCTCCGCCATGGCGTGTCCGGTAATGGCCGGATCGGAAACTCATAAGGGAGCGAGCGCTAATTGCGCGCGTGGCGCGGCAACGCTTAATAATGCACTCGCGAAGACCCTTTTCGATTGACTACCCCATGGCGTCCATTCCTACTTCCCTCATTTCCTCCGCCCCCCCCACCCTTACCCTCTGAGCCATACATGCCACCGACACACAAACGCGAAGCGCAAATCCGCTACCTGCACTCCCGGGGGGAAAGCATTTGAGGGATGCGGTTGGAGAGGTGGTTGGTAACTAGATTTACACCCTGGGGGCCTGAGTTCGAATCCAAGTGGTGGAAGAATTTTTCAGAGGTTTCTTTACTTGGGTGCTAAATGGAGGGCACTTGATGTAGTGTACGACATCAGTCGAATGGAGCGTTAAAATTGGAACCGTTGGCGCCATTATTTTAGACTCGGCCATACGATGGGAATATTTCTATTTTTCTCGCCACCCTTTTCGCCAATTCCCCGACATTCCTAACCTTTTTACCTTGTCCACCCCTTCCAAATGGCGCAAATTATCCCGATTTTCGGATGTCTCGAGTAATAACTACTACCCTCCCGAGGGAAAACTTTTTTACGTCGAAGTGAGAATGAATGAGTAAGGCAAGTGAGAAGAAAGCGTCTGTTCCCGGATAGTCGGCGCCTTGTCTCGTTCAATCCATGCCGTTAGGTTTGGAGTGGGCGTCTCCGTTGCCATGGCTACATCTCCCTCACACGTCCACTTCACTCCCTATCCCACCCCCTCCTCGTACGCCTCTGTTCGCTTCTTCATCCTTCACGTGTGCCCCTTTCACGGCACCACTCCAATCCATCGTCCCTCAAAAAAGGCACATAACCAAGCAGTCTCTGATGTGGGGATGGAAGGGAGACAAAAGGATTCCATGCCAGGGTTCGGAAGAATGGGGGAAATTCCCGTTCGTGGAGTTATTCTCATCTTCCTCGCTAATCTTACCTCGGACCAAGGTGGCGTCGGAAGTGCGAGCTCATTAAAAAAGAATGCAGCCTTGCCAAAAACTCTCATGCAAGTAAGAGGGCTGCTCTGAGGGTTGATTAAAATTAAAACTTACGGAAAACTGGACTCGATCCTTGCAGTTTCAGAACAGAATGAGAGCTGCTGAAGTCAAGTGGGTCGAAAATAAAAATCGCTCTGATCGCGCGTTACAATTTTACCGCTCCGTTTCAATTCAGTGAATTTCTTTTCACGGTCGCGGGGGCATGGGAGGACGATGGAGGCATATGATTCCCCAAGATCGATATTGAATGCGTCCCACGGACTCGTTGTGCAACATTCCAATGGCCAATTAGCCCTACACGCGAGGAGTTCCCCATCCAAAAGGTTCTCGTCAAATGAAGTTATTCGTTTCCGCCTGCCATCTTGACGCGCAGCCCCATGACCTTTAAATTAACCCGCGCTTGAATTTTCATCGGTCCCATACGTACGTAATGAAGACACAAGGCCGCTTTACTTTTGTCTTGATCGCTACGAGCGTCCAATGTTCCGATGCATCCGCACGTCGCGTGCCCTTGTGTCTCGTGGGTTGGCGTGATGCGTTTTCTGATTTGTTCAACGTCGCGAATCGGGCCAGAACCGTGGTAAATATTTCAGCGGCTAAGTACCCACTTAGAGGAGAGGATTATCTCAGACCTGGGCACCTTTGTTAGATTTAATGGTTGGATATTGTTTTTCGAGCAATTTAGTGTAAGGGGCTCGATGAAGCGAGTACGTTCAGAGGAGGGATGGATGGTTGGGAGGTAAATAGGTCTCCTTTGTACTTCCATAAAACGGTTAGTGCACCAGAAGAAAGTTGAGTGTAATTGGGAGGCGCACGTGGTTGATTTTGCGAAAACGAGGAAGACCGCAAAGAGGTTAACAGCTACCGAAGCAGTAAACCATAACTTTCCCGTTCTTTCCCTTCTCACGTCCCGTACTGTTCAAATGACATACCCTCCTAACGGCACCTATTTTCAGCCCGACGCGGTTAATTCACCTGAAACACTTTTGTGATTCATCACGGGGCTATGGAATTGGATGATGCACTTCGAGGATACGTTCCGCTCTGGGTATTTCCAAATGCGACCCGTTCTTAACGTCCTCAGTCTGTTTGTTCCAGTTTAAGTTTCTTCCCACCGGTCGACAAGAATCGGGTTGACGGATGAAGATGAAAAGAAAATAGAACACCACCATTTGGAATAGCCCCCAATCACGTACCCCATTTAAATCGGTAAAATGAAGCAAATTTCCATTTGGAACTGCGACTAGGGTCTGGCGGGGAGTGTTTCAATACGAGTTTTCCGCATTGCCGACTCTTGCCAGCGTGGAGAATGCTGGAGAGTGTGCGTGTGAACCGTTCGGCGATTTAATTTCAGTGCCATTTCACGAGGCTTCTCGGAAGAAAATGTGTCAGGCGCATCTGCGGCGCTGGGTTCGATTTCACACCCTCCGCTCAAATTCCTCAAGCGTTAAATCTAGTGTTGTATTGGCAGGCCGCCAGAGGGGGGGGGGGTCGCACCCCCCCCCCCTCTGGCGGCCCCTCCCCCGTTAGAGTGAATCACTCTCCCATACCTGTAAATGAAAGAAACCTAGCGTCGCTTTATACATGCAGGGTAATTTCCGAAAGTAATGCAATTGAATTTCCCGCGCCGCTCCTGTTGGTCGGAGGTGGGGAGGGAGGGGGGGGGCGCTTTGTCTTAACTTAACTTAACCTTAGCTTAAGCTTTGTCGCGAAACCTGTCTCACTGGCAGGACGGCATCATTGTAAACCCCCGCGCGGCGACCGTGTCACGAAAAAAGTGGAATCGACGATTGTTCAACGTTACGGGATTTCTACGTTTTGCGCTAAACTGAAAAAATCTCTTGAGGAGACTAACAAAATGATTTGTGAGGCTTACGGGGACTCTGCTTTGTCCTAATCACAAGTTTCGAGGTGGTTAAAGGCCTTAAAGAAGGGCCGGGAAGAGGAGGTACACGACGAACAACGCTCTGGGCGTCCGCCAACCAGCAAAACCAACAACAATGTGGCTCGTATTCGACAATTGTTGGACTCCGACCGTCAATTGAGTGTCAAGATGGTTGCCAATGAACTGAACTTGTCGTCTGCTGTTGTTTTTCGCATTGTTACTGAAGATTAAGCGATGAGGGAAGTGTGAGCCAAGCTCGTGCCCAAGGTATTGTCAGACGACCAAAAGACCAACCGAGCGGAAATTTCAAGTGAACTTATGCGACGTATTGAAAATGAACCTGATTATTTGGACGACGTCATCACTGGTGATGAAACCTGGGTTTTTGAATACGACCAAGAAACAAAACGCCAAAGCTCTTGAGTGGCACACCGACCAGTCCCGCAAGCCCATAAAGGTAAGAATGAGCAAATCAAAAGTGAAAACAATGCTCATTGTCTCTTTGGACAGTAAAGGAGTGGTCCATAATGAGTTTGTTCCTCAAGGACAGACAGGATGCTGGAAAAATTCCGAAAAATGGTCATCAGGACGAAAAAAGACATCACCGGTACCTGGCAACTGCATCACGACAACGCGATACGAGTCCGTGAGTTCCCGGCCAAACACCAGGTGCCAACGCTGCCCCAATTGCCCTATAGTCCTGACGTCGCCCCAGCAGACTTCTTTTTGTTCACTCGGATCAAGGCAGCCCTGAAAGGAACCCGTTTTTCGTCCATAGAAGAGATCCAATCAGCCGTGACGAAGACCTTGCGAGAGGTCCCCGAAGACGCCTTCCAGGGCGCGTATTGGTCATGGCAGAGTCGCTGGAAAAAATGTGTGGAGGCCCAAGGACAGTACTTAGAAGAATTTTAAGTGTTTGTGCGAATCCGTGCAATAAATTACTTTTTAAAATAATTGCATTACTTTCGGAACGTCCCCTATGCATGTAATCCGGGTGAAATTTGGGGTTGTCGAAAAGGATGGTACAAGAATGGTACAAAAATTCACGTCAATCAGGAGAAACGGAACAAAGTGACAGTACGCGTTGATTTAGAGTGCTGAGGAAGTGGGGGAGTACGTTCCATGTGGGGGACAATCCGAATATTTTGGGGGCATCTAGAAATTGAAATCGCTTTTCACCACTTCATCACCGATAGTGTACAAACTTTTAAGATTAGATCCATTAAATAAATTGAAAAAAAGCGTTAAAAATTTGGAAAAACGGGAAAAAATCCTCAATGTTCCTTTTATTTTTGAAGTACTTTAAGTTGATTGGCTATTATGTTAAGAGTTGGCATAAAAATAATTTAGGCATTGCCCTGGGGCAGGCTTAAGAGATGTTTGGGAGAACCTGTTTTAAGTACACCTCGGCGTTAAAGGAAAAAGGTGTATAATGAAGGATTACCATTTCACCTTCACCTTTGAATTAGGGATATCACCATGGATCATTACACTGGGAAACTAAAGAAGAGAAAGTATGGAGTAATCGATAGAGAAATAACAATAATTAGGTGTTTTATGTCATAGAAATGCAATTGATCGTGCGTGTGTGTGAATATAGCACATTTATTCTTAAAGTAGTCTTAAAATCTCAATCCACTGAATCCGTTGCACATTGACAAATGTCCTTTCTGTGAAGTAAATCTCCGTTTATATGAGTATAATCAATAGCCCTAAATTTTTTCTACTTCGTAACCCCCTTAATATTTGCTGGAGCTGCATTTCGTAGTGGCGTGTTATTGGAAAATGGGAATTGACCGCGCTCTTCATCTCTGCATGGTTGAAAATTAATGGTCCCTTCGCCGGCGTTTCTTAATGGCTAGTTAGAAAAGACTTCCCTGGAAGTACGCATTACAACATTAATACGATTAGCATAGACGAAAACTAGTACACTAACCTCTAGAAACCAATCTTTTTTATGATTAATAAAGTTGAGGGCGTTAAAAACGTGCTTTCGGAAGAATCACGTTGCTCTACTAATGGGCAAATCATGTTCAAATGTAACCGAAAATCCATAATCCTGCCTCTATGGAAAATGTTTCAGCCGGAGAGTTCATTTTTATTGCTTTTTAAAAAATGAATGAGTTAATGTGATTCCAGTCGCATATTCAAATAAGGCGGAGGTCTGTCCTTAGTAATTGAGAATATATTGAAAATAATGCTTTGCGGTGTGCTCGGTAGATGTCGACTACTTTCATGCCTTGACTTCTCTGGGGTTTCTTCGCGTTGGGGATATAGTGTGAATGTCTTTCTCCTCGTGGAGGACCTGACAAGTTTACATTCATGAGATGGATACAAAGAACGTGGGAGCGTATTGTAAGTGAATACCCAATCGATAATTGATATTTTTCCGTCTGGGTCGGCGGCTTTCAAGGTAAATTCAATAAAAAAGCGGCGAGGTTGTAAATTATAATTTAGTTGTTTCAAGTAATGTGTTACGTAACTTTCACTCAAGTGTTAATGAATGGAAATCACAGTAAATTCACATGATTTCCCATTCCTCGTAGGGCATTGACATCGTCTTATCATGAGATGGTTTTTCTCTTCCAGTGAAGGATTATTTTGCGATATGCGGTCAAATATAACGAAACGGAATCGCTCCGTTGGGTACAAACCCCATTCATTCGGTCTGCTGCGTACTGTTTCTACCTTTAACCGTAGACAGTCTGAATTCAAGCTGCCCGCTCCATATTTTCTCACTCTAGAAGCGCGACCCCAAGGCGGTCGGGAAGGTTTTTAAATGGAGCAAGGCAAGTTGGGGGCTGACGAGGTGTGATGGTGCGCCCCCATCTCTCCAATGGCCCCTTTGACATTTGACAGGCCGTACGAATGGGTTCGGCGACCCGGCGGGGATGCTAATAATCCAGTACTTACGAGGATATTCGTATACAACTGCGAGTAACCAGATTCAATTAGCTGTTGCTCTAATGAATGTTGTTACTGTGGCGGAACCTTAAAATTAACAAAATAATAATATAGATGAAAATGTGAGGCCAGCATTAAAATAGCTTCAAAGGTGCGTTATCACCCTCTCCTTCCTTCTTTACCGTAATCTGTTTAGATCCGGACACGTCGAGCGAAATTAATTTAAGAGAACCCCATTTAGGCGGTAGACGTAGGCGTAATTGCGAAAGATTTGATTCATCGCGTTTCAAATGAACGACGAACATCGAATTCCTCATCTCCCGCAACACGGAAAGCATCTGGCAAATCCCATGATACTGTACGTATATTCGAGGATTGGGGGGGGGAGGGAGGAGGGAAACACTTATATTTCGCCCAGAGAACGCATCACCACGTTCGCGACGCACATAGCATTTACACGGCGAGGAGCCACGCGGCGTCTCTTAAGTCACGTGGTAATGTCACGCGGGTATGTCACACGGGTATGTCACGCGAGCGCATCGAGCGCGACATCGAACGCAAGAGTCGCAATCGATACATCACACGATGTCACGCGGTCCTAACCGAGTGGAGAACATCGCAAAGGTTGAAGCTAGCAAGCAAGCTATGAGTTGTGTCGTTGCCGGATTTCGGGGGGCGGGGGGGGGGGGTTTAGCTATAAATCGTGCCAGTACAAATCGCTCAGCGGTGGCGGCGGCTTGGATTCGTGTCAAATGAGGGCGAGGGCGGCGAGGGATGGTGGAGTGGGGTCGGGGTTGTTTTGTGTGACATGGAGAAAATGGATGACCCGAATGTGACGGGGAAGAAGGGTGCGACCCGCAGGGGGGGGGAAGCGGTCGGCCACGCCCCGATTCGGAGGGCAAAGCCGTGCACTCCATACCTCCGATTCCAGCGATTGGGAGGGCGCCAAGCGAACGTGTGTGTTCAAATGAAAAGAGACGTTACGTATTCCGTGGCGGTGCAATAAATTCAGGCGCTCTCCCCCCCCCCTCCCCCCCCCGCGGCTTGACGCCGTTCCCTCGTGCGGGGCCGCTGGGATCACAACATTTGGGTGTGTGCACCCCTCTGATACGTCTTCCTCATATGACCGGCTCCACCCTCAATCCCTATAGCGACGGACTCCCTGCACTTCATGCATTCACTCAAGGGCGTGTTTGCTTTTTGGATTTCCCGGGGACCCTGTTGTATTATAAAATGCGTCCCTCCCGATTTTCCCCCTTTGCCCGTGCGGTGTGATGTGTACCCTACATTTTCTTCAGTGACTTTCGCTCGATTGAGAGGAATCCTACTGATTGACGTCCGAACACACTGTCTCGAAAGATTGGTGAGTGGGAAATCAGTCCATCGAAGATTGATACTTGGCAGCGTGTATCACTAATGGTATTTTTAGATAGTTGAAAAAGATACTTTGGCGAGGATTTTTTGAATTGAAATGTGTGTGCCATGGGTTCATTCAATATTAAGTTTTGAAAACATATTAACTTAGTATCTAATCTCGTTCCTCAATATATTAGCGACACTATTTTAGAATGGTAATACGGTTATGTTTTCGAAGTTTACCGCTAAGTAACCCATCCTTCTGTATAACGTACCTTGGAATCAAAAAATGCTCTCATTTCATTGGAAATTTTTAAATTAAACGGCAAATATTATTTATTCTTTTAATTATTCCCGATTTTTAGAAAATTCCCGTTGTTCATTATTCTTTTAAAACTATTGTATTTGCGCGCGTCTTTTCCCCCTCATTAACTATCATATTATTTCTTCCCGTGAGTTTATCTTTTAACTGTAATTAGGGAATAAAATTAGTGCCAATTTAAAAGACCCCTCCTCATGAAAATTAGTCTTTAATCTCATATCCGCGGAATAGCTTCTAGTGTTTAGATGATCGCATTTTTCATTAATATATGATTATTCATGTTAGTTATTGAAAAAAGGGGTATTCGATGTCTGTCCGTAAATGATCCTGCCATGCAATATTTTGAGAAAAATAGCCTATATAGAACAAGGAGACCTATAGTGCCCTTGGGACACCTCACGCACTTACCCCAGCGTCTCTTCCACTTTTCAAAACAATCGGCAAGATTCTATTTCGGAATGGTCATCAGAAAACCGCAGGATAAAAATGAATGCGACGAGGCAGCTGATCGCCTTTCCGGAAGAGAAGTTTGCAGATAGCCCTGAAAAGTACTAGAGACGCTGTGGTAAGTGTGCGAGGCCTCAAGCGAAACACTTCAAAGAGGACTCGGGCATTGCTCTAGGTAGGCTATTTTTCTCAAAATATCCCATGGATGGATCCCTTTCGGACATACCTCGTAATCCTAATTATTTTTTATCGCTTTAGTTTTTACCGTGATCATTTGAGCTAATTTTTACGAAATACCTATTCGGTGAAAGACTAACACCCTTCCGCCATGTGCGCAGTTTAGTTTGCATAAAAATTGGGCATCTTCAATTTCAAATATCTTCAAAGATTGATAGGTCGCGTCAATTAATTTTCTGACGCACGGATCGGGAAGTGGAGAATCTGATATGTGAGGGAAAAAGCGGTTGTTAATCAGTATTAATTTTAAAAGAGGTATCCCCTTCATGGATTCATCTCATGAAGAGAACAGCAATTAGGGTTTCATTATTCCCCGCTCTACATTTTCCCTATTACCCGTAGTAGTAGTATTTAGGGGAGGCGACCGACTGCTGAGGTCATATGCGCCATAGGGGATGAGCATGAAAGGATGAAGGGTGGAGAGAAACTCGGCGTCGGCATTAGACTACTCTTTACGAAATGCGCCAAGGGGTCCGCAACGCTCAACGCCCAATCCGACGGACGGCGTACTTACTCAAAGTGCCCTCCACAAAGCACCTCAAGTAGGGATCGAGATACCTCCGAAAAATATTCAACACCGCCGGGATTTGAACCCGGGCCCTCTGGGTGGGAAGCTAGTACATTAGCCACCGCACCATCTCGAGCCCCCCCCCCCTAATTACCCTTGCTGAAATGAACCGTTATTCGTTCAGCATTTCCTTCGTAAGCCCAATGCTAGATACTCGGAGAGCGGCGCCCACCCCCGTCTCCACGCGATCGGATTACGCCATCAACTTTCCTCCCGCAACAAACAAACACTTTGAATTTGTTTATCCGTCTATCCATTTTAGTTTCTTCACCCTTGCCAGCTGACCCGAAGGTCGCGAGTGTGAAACCTTTTCTCGATGAAATCCTCGATTTCATTTTGTCACCTTCGCATTTTCTGTAGATGAGTTAACAGTATAACATGACATCATGCGTCAAATGGGCTTTCAAAAACCAAATAACTACAAATAATCAATTTTTCTTCCCATTTGTACTAATATCACTTAAATCTCCTTTTAAATGGAATGCAAACTGATTGAATTAAAGGACCTCAATGAGAAGCAGTTTCACAGTTCGTTTCAGTTTTCCATTTCCTCAAAATGTCATAATTTCCTCACGTCCGCATTTCAGCATCGTTATTGTTCCTTTACCCTTTGGCAGGATTTATGACGCCCTTCGTTCCCGTTAACGACCGCGTTGGATGAATCTCTTTGGGAAGTGACTAGGCGCTTTGCTGATACGAACGGAGGCGCCATTATGGGTCGCGATCGCATAAGGTGAGGGAGGGAGAAGGAGAGAGGATGCAATTCGAGTATCGTCGGAATTAATAAATGATCGGTTACGGCGTCGTCAAAATCCTTTACGAAACACGAAGGCGCGGCACGCAGCCTTCGTTCGAGGGAACGAGCGAAATGTGGATTCCCTTTCATAATCAAGCCGCTCGGCCCTTCCTCTCCCTCCATTCGGAAGAATGCTCCGGGCATTTTCCACGCAAGTGCGTTCATCCCCATCTTCCCGCGGCATACAAAGGAGTTTCTTTGTCAACGGTGTCGACACTCCCATCCATCCATCCTTTCTCCGACGCCCTCGGCCGGACAAGCTTCGAGGACTCCCGCGTCCGACGGCCGCCGTCACCTCGATCGGCTCGTGTGCAATCCGTGTGCATTCTCGGGAGTCGGGGCACAAGGGGATGAGAGAGAGAGGGGGTCAAGATCCTGAGTGAAATGGAGACGCTCCCCCACTCAACCCCCCCCCCCTTTGCCATCCTCCCCCGTCCAAAGGAGGATGCCGAGCCTCAGGAGGGCCGGAAACAGGTCAAACTCGGTGTTGTGTGTGTGTCTGGGGGGGGTATATCTTGTTTCTCTCGAGGGTCTACCTACCTCTCGCTATCCAGCGGTGGGCAAGTCCTCGGAGGGAGAGTTGCTCGTGGGGAGAGAGTCCCCCTTTAATCATGGAAGAAGCCCTCGGTCGTTCTCCCGCGACGGGATTCTCGTGGGCGCTCGAGGAGCGCGAGTGGTGTGCCCGTTTTACATGACCCTCCCATCGGTCGACCCACTCCCACCAACCGCGTCGCTTTTTTCGTCGCTGTAATCCGATGCTGGCCGCCCTGTTCCTAGTCCCGGTGAAGCGCCTGTGGGGCCGGAAAGAAACGTAGGATTGGCAATCAGGGGGGTATGACGCGGGAGCGTATTGTCGTCTTGTCATCATATACGTGTGAGCGTGGATCTATATCTTAATAGCTAAAGGTTACATATTTCCACACACTGTTAGTCACAATAGGAGTGCAAATCATTGGTCATTATATGGTCTGAGGAAGCTTAATCTAAGAACTATCCTTCGACTATTTCTTTCTATGATTACGGCTAAAGAATTTTTTTGCTAAGTTGATCAGGCATGCCTATTATAATTTTATTTCTTCTTGAAAATTTTTTGTTTTGCTTATTTCTACCACACACTTAGTCATCTCTCCGTCTTTTTGTTTACGTTTTCCAGAACTGTTAAATAAGTGGTTTCATCCTAAACGTTGCTAGGGTGTTATATTTTCCGCCTCTGCTTCCGATATTGAAATTGCCGTATTTCATTCAAATACATAATGTTTTATGTAGATTTTGCGACAACCACGTAAATACCCCGCGATAAGCCAAAAAGGTGGGTGGCTGGGGGAATATTTACGTTCCAATTGTGGTTCCTATAGGGTTTGCGATTGATGGTATCGGCTCATCATAATTTGGATTAATACGAGTCGCAGCTCACTTTTCAAAACGGCATACTCTGTAGGGAAAAGAGAAATTCTCAAGTTAAGAGCGGCGTGGCAACGTTGTACGTGAAATGCATTGGAATAGCCGTTGCAGTCAAGAAAGTGGGAACGTTCACCAACAATAAAGCTGAGGGTTAGTAGTGACTCGGAGTAAGAGTGAGAACTGGTCGCGAATCATTCAACAAACTCATTTCGCAGGTACATGAAGCATGAATTGTGATGGAAGTATTTGATAGCTTCGTTGAATGAAATGTATTGCTAAAGCACGTTTTATAGTCTTTCATCTACTAATGGGTTTGAGAATATGGCATTCCGGACACTCTGTTGCCAAGACGGTAAAATACTGGAACTTTTATTTATTTAAGTGTGCACTTAGAATGCCTTTGACGACAAATTAGTAAGGTGTGTTCTTAGCTCATATTTGGACAGAGAATGATGACCCTTAAAATTAATTATGGTGTTTTTATATTTCAAACGGAACTTCAGAAATGAGGTAATTATTACCGCAGGTAACTGATATGAGCCATAGCTCAACAATTAGGACGTCTGCTATTCGAACCCTATTCAAATCCGTAAAGTTCTTATGAAATGTGGGAAACAGTTAAATGAGCAATTGCTCTACATTATTAGTAAATTCCGAAGGTTCCCTTTTCGTAACTTGGCTCCAGGGTCACATCCCCTGAATCCGAATGCACGCAAACAAAGGTGAGACCTACTGCGCTCTTAAAGTATCTTTATATAAAATGTAAGAAGTTTCAGCTATCTCCTTCTCCGCCTTTAATTAAAGGAAACACATTGGCGAAGGACTACTTTTATCCTTCACGTGTGAGTGAGCTCGACTAGAACATCCAGCACTTTTCTCCTTTGCCTTTTCTATGGTTTGAGCACCATTTTCACCGGGAGGAAAGGGATCAAACGAAGAGTTTTTGAGACCAAGTGCGAAGCCACCTACTGTATTGCTCTTAAATTTACGTGGTAGCCCGCGAGTAGTCGAAAGGATGTGTGTCTGTGCGCGAAATCCTATACTACAATATAATATAAAAATATAAATTTAATATACAAATACGGCGTCAAAATAACATAGGAGTGACAAATATTGTATACTATTGGAGATGTTAAGGAATTAAAAAGATGGATATAGTTCTTAGAATCAACTAAATGCACTACGGTATCAAATTTTGAAATACCACTCCGGACGTATTCTACTAATTAGTCTTACAATAAAATAAAGGTGGGGTGCAACGAAAAGCTAGTCTGCTACAGGAACAGTTGTTTTCTTGGCGCCTTGGTATAGTCCTTGGTAGTTATTCTGATTGCACTAACAGTTAGAGGGAAAAAATGACATGCATTCATTGGTGCATGATGTACTGCAATTTTGATACAAGTATATACAAGCACGCATTTAATCTTTCTCTGTAATCTAAAATAATGCCGGACGAAGGGGGTGGAGGAAATTACTTCGACCCCCAACCGTCGGCTACAACCCAGCGCGGGACTCGCAGATAGTGTTTGTGTTGTCATGGAATCTTCCATGACCTGAAAAAGTCACGGTGGTTTGTTTGTCATCATTATACTTCGACTCCAAGGAAGGGATCGAATTGCTGTAAACAAAGTCGAATGTTTGAACGAGTTCCACGAGGCGCACGAGATCATTTTCCATCCATTACGTTTTGTTATCTTCCCTCGTCGGAGCTTTTCCTTCCCGGTGAACTCGGATCGATCCCTTCGGATGTGCCTCGTGCAACCCCTCAAAATGTCAAGTCGTCAGCAGTAATTGAATGCAAGCCCTCTCTCCGCACTTCGAAATATCCCTCCCTTCACATGGCTGTATCCACTGCACTATCGATCGGATAATTACATATGTCAAGAACGCCCCGAGGAAGTTACATGGTTCGAAGTCGTTAATTAAGGATTCCCAAAATCCCTGCGCTAGAAAACTCTGGGAAAGAATCAATTTCAAAAGCGCATGAACACACTGGGGGAATTTCAGTCTATGTAATTTTATTGAGCATGTTCTCGCTACATGTAACTCCCGACTTTCCACGGAATGCAGAGTGGTGGAATAGGGTGGTGCATTGGATTATAAATAATTTGACACACTCGCGATATCCAGAGAGATTATGAATCTAGAGATGAGTCAATATACTTCCAGAGTATCCCCTCGTAATAAGTGTTATCGAATGAGGTATTATAGGATTGCGATTAAAATTTATAAAACTTTTCATCTTCCGTTACGATAAATTGCATCAGGTCACCTTTAGAGGCACCAATTGGTTGTGCTGTGACTTAAAATTATCAAATCCTAAATAAATTGTTAATTGTAGTGTCATTTAGCATATAGTGAACATCCATGATGAACCTTATCTTATAAATTTTCCATCGAAGAAAAATATTTATCTCCCAATGAAAAGTGTGTGACCCCCCTCCGGTCCACAGAGGAAATTGTATCGGAAAAAATAATCACATTAGAGCAATCATCAAATGGATGTGAAACCTCTGACGACTTAGTAAGATCATTTCCACCCATGCTGCACTCATTCCGCTTAAATGTTGCAAGAAATACGATCGCAAACCTCTCTGTGAGCCCGATCCGTTATGTGCACATTTCGCCCGTACCAGGACCACTTGAGCGTGGAGGCAGGCTTCGCACCCCTCTTTTGAGCGACCTGCGATTCCTTGACTCCTGCCTTCCTCATTACCCCAGTGACGGAGGGGCTTGACGCGCAATCGAGATGAAGAGAAGTCGTCACGACTCGAGAGAGAGACCATTGTCAAATTTTATTCCCTCCCTTTTGTGCACCCGAGAGCCTTTATAATGGGTGAAATCAACATTTGTTCGGAAGTATGTTTTCCGCTAGCATGTATGGGGATCTGCACGTCTCTTCGGAGTTTTTAGTGATTGTTTTTTTTCCCTTTTCCTAACCCCATAAACACCCTCTCCAGTATCCCTCGTCTATCCTATTGCTCGCACCCCCTGCCACAGATCTTTTTTTGGATTGCGTGGTATTTATATAGTTGTAGATGAAAGGGGACGCGGCGTCGCTCGCTGGCCGGCCACGTTCCTATACTCTGGCGCCCCCTCACAATTTGATGATAAGGCAGTAGGCTTGTTCGTCGACTCCTAAGGCTGTATTGAAGTGCTTCGCATCCATCCCCGCCGCCTGCTGCGGCCCTCGTCGACCATCGTTTCCGCGCAAGTGAGGAATTCCGATCGTGGCTTGTTTTTCTTTCCTCGCCCTACGTCAGCCAATAGGTTGAATTGTCAGTCGGGAATAAGTCTTAAGACTGGCGTTTTACAGTTATTCATCCGCGATCCGGCTGGTATGCAATGATGAGATTATTTGAAAAGGGGCTGTGGTTACTCATAGTTTTTTCCGGGAAAGAAATCGGGCTATGGTTGGAATTTGTTCGACTACCAGGAAATTCCGATGCCGAGGGGAAATCAGAAAAAAATAAGTATTTTTCGGTGATTATCCCTGAGGGTCAATGTCTGGCGTCGTCTCCTAAAACAAGGCATCCAGCCGTGCCCCATTCATCGTTATGATATAGGGAGTTCTTCATTTTCCCTGGACATAAAAAAAATCACCACGCTCGAGTTGTAACGAGTAAAACGCTTGTGAAAAGAGATCATCTCGGAGTTTATTTTCCATTCTTCATAAATGCCCGATTTGTCCTCTGCAAAGGGCACTGCGCACCAAGTGGATAATCTATATTTGTCCACTTCTACGTGCAATGGATCCGGGTTTCATGAACAACTCGTACAAATGGAAAAATAAAGTGGAAGCGTGAGTCAAATATTCACTGTCTGGACTAATATGAGTGGTTGTTTTCGTGTGTCTTAATCTGATGTGGGAAGCGTAGATCGTCATTGGCAGATTAAAACCATTGATAAAAATAATCCATTTAGAAGAGATTAATCCATTAATAAAAATTCCAAATATTTTAGGCTAGTTAAGTTTCCACTAAACATGGTACTCTAGAGCAAGTCAAGATTTTGCCGTGCTTGAATATCTGACTTCTCTCTCTCTGCAAATTTTGACGTATTTGCTTTTATCCGATAACACCTCCCCCCGCTAAAGATGGTGCAATATGCAGATGCAACTCGTATAGTAGTAGCAGTATTGAGGGGAGGCGATCGACTGCTGAGGTCATATGCGCCATAGGGGATGGACAGGAAAGGATGAAGGGTGGAGAGAAACCCGGCGTCGGCATTAGCTTGCTCTTTACGAAAGGCGCCAAGGGGTCCGCAGTTTAACGTCCCATCCGACGCACGGCGTACTCACTCAAAGTGCCCTCCACAAAGCACCTCAAGTAGGGATCGAGATACCTCCGAAATGTATTCAACACCGCCGGGATTTGAACCCGGGCCCTCTGGGTGGGAAGCCAGTACATTAGCCACCGCACCATCGCGATCACCAACTCGTTTATCGATTACCTGACTATTTATCCTCAATTTTTCTGAATTATTGTATTTAGTTTTTCTTACGGAGCTCATAAAAGTGATATGAGTGCGTCAGTTCCCCACCAAAGAAATAAGAAATAAGTGGGTAGAAAATATTACGGAAGTTTTTGCTTTTCCTTTGAATCCAAGAACGTTCGGTGTTGATTATTGGTGGAAATATTGTACTGGTTTTCATTAAAAGGCGTGATGGATTAAGTCTCTAATGTGGTCCACTAACTTGTATGCAGTAAATAATCGATTTACCACCAAATTCTATTTTAGCGGATCCCTTATTTCTTTATCTTATATTTATTATTATCCTGTAGATCCATCTCATGAGAGGTTTTTTCATATCGTGATCATATATTTGAGAGGTTCTTCACAATTGTGCCACATAAATTCATTTGCCAAGTATATCCCCGTAGTTAGTTTCTTCATTATCCTAGAAAATGTGTATAAGAGCAAGCAGACTTCATTGTGTATCTCTTGATGGTGTATTCTTTTTCTAAATCAATTTTAAAGCTCGGAATAAAATTCATTTCACGGAAGTTGTCACCTCCTATGACAGTCACACCCCTTGGCTAAGTAGAACAAAAATATATTTACGAGTGCTCCGAGATACTACAATGATCCTTGAAAAAATAATGGTAATGCAAGTACCTAAATTTTTTGATATACCTGTAATGTCAAATGGTCTTAAGAATTTACACTCACTTAGAGGGGTAAATAAAGGGGTAAATAATAAAAAAATAGTTTTTAATGCCCCAAGGTATACAGCATATTTTTTTCAACTGTCTAACCAAGGTATTGTAAAATCCATAATTAAATTTCAATATTATTGATTAGTCTAGGGCTTCTGAGAACCCCCTGACGAGCCTAAAATGGTTCAGAGGGACTCTGAATTTGAGGGGTTATGATTAATATAATAATATTTTCTATCTTGAAATTTGAAATTTTGTAAGATTTATGATATGTATTTGTGTTCTCTATTTCGATAAAATTAATATTCAGCATGAAATATATTGCTAAATAAATGCACATATTTCATCATCAATAAAAAACTCTGTTATTCTTTAGTGTAATATTGTGAAGCGTCGGAGTTGATTTTAATCATTTCAATTTTTACCCGTTTTAACATCTAAGTAGTGCATACGCTTGGATATTTCTCATTCCTTGAAATGTAGTAGCTATTTACATAGATGATTGCATAATAACCGAGGAATTGTAATTTCTTCTTGTTGGATTTCGAACTTTTTATTGTAGGCATAAAATCACTCCGACCTTTTTCTATAGCTTACGTAAGCGAAATGTGTGTCTAAATATTCTATGGACGGAGGAGATACGTGCAATGGCGTTGCTCAAGCCGAACAACGGGTATGATTCTTCTTTTATGGAGAGGAACTAGCACTGGGAGGGTAGGGCGAAGGCAATCAAATAAAAATGAGTGTCTGTTTCCGGTTTTAGTTTCTCGCTCCATATATTTTTGCTTAGGTTGATGCATCAGATGTATTTAAGGCATTCGTCTGCCTTTCCCTGTTTAATATTCAAGTATATAGTCCCATTATAAAGATGGCAATAATTAAAATAAAGGTAACCCTATTTTCCATTACCATGAGGGGGGTTAATGGGCGAAAAATTCTTCTTGCATAAATACTATACTTTTTTGCATAGATACTAAAAATGAGATAAATCCACGTTTATAGCCATGATTTTAAAGTTAGGTGGAAAATGGGCAATCCGCTAATTTTACGCTTTCCTTTCGTTCAATACGAGCACTCCAGAGATCTTTAGGGCAACTGAATGGTGTCATCGAGGTAAGTTTTTGTGGATATTTTTTTATTTAGCCCACCGGTTGATGTAACAAAGGGCCACTATTGTTTCCGCAAAAATATATTTCCCCATCTGGGAAAAGGTGAACGGAGAAGTTTTAGGGCTACCGAGGTGCGATTGGAGAGTGGATTGGAGAAAGTGAGTTGGGAAAATAAACAGATGAGTGTGTGTTAAGGGGAGAGGAAAGGGGATCGGTGAGTGAGATACAACGGAAAGTGTTGGATGAGCAAATAAAGAGACCTGTAGCGTGTTGCATGGTTATCAGCGGGAGGGTGAATAGGAATTTGAATGTGGGCAACACTCTGTAACGTGGTGTTAGAAGATTTTTCGAGTGTCGGCTGATGCTTTAGATTTTGCTCTTAAGAGTGCCCTGAGGTCATCAAGTAACACAAGAAGTTCCAGAAGTAACACCAGCCGTTCGCATATATGGATATGAACACTTTTTCGAGTGTTTAATCTTTCCCCGACAATCACTCTAATTGTCATGTATGTAATAGCTTTAATTTCAGTCCTGTTTACATTTCAGTAGCTTTTGCCTTAGCGGCAGAAAATTCGAGTAAAACAAGATGGCCAATTGAGGCAGTCTTTCGGTCCGGAAGATATCGAAAGAGGAGGAAATGTTCGCACCTGGTATTTGTTCCTGCTTAAGACCGCTAGGAAACATCTGTCGCTAGCCTTGAACTGAGGTAATTTTAAACTATCACTAATAGGAAACGAAATTATGGTAGTGGAAATGGTAACTGTTTAGGGCTAGAATTATGTTGCAATATTAAAAAGTTCCTTCTGGAATATCATCAATCTCTGATTCTTATACGATATATTTTTACAGGAAACTAGATGTGTTGGTGTATGACACGAATGTTGGCGATGGATTTTTTTCGAAAATTTGGGAAGTTATTGTTTTGTGCAAATTAAGTTTTATTAAAAATATGCACTGTAGTTAAAACCCCAACCTGCAACCATTATTTCGGTTTACCCAAATACCAGTGAAGTTTTTGCTTAAAAATGGTGTGCACCATTACAATTTACTATTAAATAATATATTGCCCACAAGAGTCCTTCAGCGGATTCCAGATCAAGAATTTCTTCCATCCTTCCCTATTTACGCACTATCGCCCCTACAATTTACCGATACCGAATGAATTATAACTGCAGTCAGTACTAGTGCCTATATGTTTGGGAAATAAATTAGAAAAAATCACTCGGCTAGTGGTAACTAGTACCTTTACCATGGGTAATTCTACTGAGTCATGGGTATTATAATTTTCGTGTCCCTGGTAACAACCGCTGGGTTGATCTTTTACACTTCCATTGTGCCTTAGATGGCTACTGCTTTATTAGTGGAGAGCTTATTCGCGTGATCATAATTGAATTCACTTGCAGTCCAAGCATGATGAAGTTAATCCTCGCAAAATGGATGAATGGTTATGCCCCGCGCGTCAACTCTCCGTCCCTGAGGTCGACTCAGTCGCACCCCGTGGATATCGCCGCACAAACCCTTTGAACAACGCATACGATCCACCGACCTGCCGTCGCACGCTTCCGCGCCCTTCCATCGTAAACCGCGGCGCGATGTCGTGTGCAGACCTGCGCGGAGCAGACACCTTCGCCCGATCCACACACCCCAAAAAACCCCTCTCGAAGCCGCCTGCCCTTCCCCTTCCGTAATTCGCGTTCCTGAAGGCATGCGCCGGCGTGCCCCCTTTGCCTGCGCGCGAGGGTCGGGGCGGCAAAAATCAATAAGGCAAAAGAGGGGGGGACACGACGTATAGGGAGACTCCGGCCACGGAGACTCACTAGTCGTTCGCTAGAGAGCGAGGGATATCAGAGAGAGGACAACGGGGGCGGGGAAGGTACCCTTCCCGCGAGAGAGGAAGAGCGAGAGAGGGTGGTTTTGGAGCGAGGAGTGGTGTGGACCCTCCCCCACTCCGGCCCCCTCCTCGCTGCCCCGTTCACCAGGACACCCCGCCCACCACGGACGCCGCCCCCTGAGCCAGGAGCGCGGGAGAGCGACACCACGGCGTCAACGGTGACGCATCGGCGGCAGCACTGCGGCGCGGTCGCCAGTTAAGGTGAGCCGGGCGGGGTCCCTTTCGGACTAACGCGCTCTATTTGACTGGAAATGTGGTGACCAGTTCGACCCCAGTGGCCCACCTCCACGTGGGCCTCAAGGTCCGTCCCCTCCGAAGAACGGGGTTGTTCCGAGAGCCCCCGCTTTGATGGTGGTGCTCTTTCTCTCAAGTCTCCGCGCTGCTCCGGCGAGAGAGCACGTGTGGTCTCTGGGGTCGCGTGGGGCAGTCGATACTATCGTAGCCCCCTTCTCTCCCGCACCCCGCCAGCTTTCACTTCCCCTCGGCCAACAGCCAATCCACTCCCCAAGCCTCCCCCCGCTAAAATACGACATCCCTGTGTAATTCATTGGAGCAGTGTCGTAATGTATTCGAGTCCGGGGAATCGCATTGGTGTGGTCTGCGAGGTTTGGTGCGCCAGCTTTCCACACCGAGGGTACGCGTTTGAATCCCGGCCAGTTTGTGGATTTTTCTGTGACGTTCCGGTCCCTTCCTGGGTGCCCTGTGTAGAGGTATTCTTCGAACACAATTGGCACTACTTCCCTCGGGTATGAAGTAAAACGGTGGCATTTTGTTGCATTTTATTAAGTCGATCCAGAATTCGAGTTCCTTTCAATCAATCCTAATATTTCCTAAAAATCTGACCCATTCTAAAATGGCTTCCTTGGTGTGAATACCCAAAGCTATCATTTTTGTATGCTTTCGAGAGATCACTTCGATCTCGGTACTTCCGTCTGTCGGGTGGGACTTTAAACTGTGTTACCCCTTGATTATTGGTTTACCCTGGCTTCTGCGTGCACCGATGTTGCTCTTGCGACCGTTGCTGGTCGCATCGAGGACAATTGATGGCACTCGTATTCAAATGCTAGCAATATTATAGTGGTATTGACTTATATTTTTTTAATAAAAAGTTTTAACTGCAAGTGGAACCATGATACTTGTGAGGCGTTGTGATTAACTCGTACCAAAATAATCGAATTCCAAGATGCGACCTGAAAGGGTTACGAAAGTTGGAAACAGAGGCATCGATGAATATGACAAAATTATCTCTTTCGCGAGAAAAAAAATCCGAAAATTTTGTGATCCCTCCCCCACTGCCCTACGTTCAGGGTTGATGGATTCCTTTCCTATTCCAGATCCGTAAAAATTTTCCGTGCACCTGAGCCACAGCCCATATCTGCGCAATCCTTCCGGCATACTCCGTCGTCCCATGCCCTCTCATTATTCGATTCGGTGGGGACGCGGCGAATGTCGCGGGGCGCGTCGGGCGGCTCCTGCGGACGGCTCGTAGTGGGGCCGGACCCCCGCGTCCCTGGTGTTACGTGCCCGCGGGCACGGCCGACGCCTCCCCCTTGGTGCGGCCCGCAGTATCCTTCCCTCTTCCGCACCGACGACTGCGGGCGTCCACTTATTGATTTGAGCGCCCCTGCCCTCATTAACATGCGTCCGCGTGTACCACGGTACCTACGTACGTAACGTCTGAGGGAGTTGTTCGTATCTCCGGGCCCTCGGTACGCATTGATGGGGACCCCCACCTCGAATCTTCCACACGAAGATTCGAGGTGGGGGCCATCTTTCCCCCTGTCGCGTTCCCCGATCGCTCCGCTCACGTCTTTTGTCCTCGCTCCGCAAATTCTCCCGGTCAAATTAGAATTCCATTTCATTTCCCAATTTTTTTCCGCCCACAAAAAATATTCTCTATCCGGTGCCGTGCTCTCCAGTGCCCATTGCTTATTTCCGCCCGGTCCTTTATTGTGAGAAGGAATTTTCTTCTGTTGTGTGAGCATGCCTTCAAGTTTTGTGTGAAACTCTCACACTCTGTTCATGATTTCGTCCCTTTACGGGATATGAATATCCTCTCTTCCTTTTGTGTTAGGCACTGATCCCTCTACCCTGTGAGTAATGTATCTGGACAGTAGCCCTGGTTTTCTTTCCCCAAGTTTCTCTTAAGGTGCAATGAATTTTAACGATTAACATACAAAACTGTGTATTTTAAATGGCATGTTGTTTCACATATAGTATATAGTAATAATGATTTCCATTTAATTATTTTTTAATAACTGAAATTCAGATTTACCATTGCACTCAACGCCTCATGGGTTTTGTTATTTTGGCTCGGATTATGATATCATTAGACTGAGCAAATACCCATTCTCCAATCCCTCTTATTCATCATTTAACCTTGGATATATAATAAAGCTGTTTTTCTGTTTTTTTCCAAAGATTTGCTCAAAGTCATAATATGCATGTTTACAGATTACACATTTATTTTACAAATTACGAATTTATTTTACAAATTACAGATTTGTTTACAGATTACAAGATTTATCCTAGCTTGGTTCATTGTGGCTGTTTACGCTACGTGATTCCTATGGAAAAATTAGTGCCTGTAATTAAAATTCGGGAAAATGGGGTATATCTTCAATACGCATTTGTTTTAGTGCATTTTTCATTTTCTGACTAAGGCTTGGAATTTCATAAAGTATTTCCTGCCCAAATATATTTTCATTCTGTGGGAAATAAAACTCGATTGAATTTCCTTTTCTATCATTGCTCTTCGATGATATCTGTAGCTATACAGATTGTAAAATGTATAATTCGTGCCCATCAGGTAATCGTTAATCGTTTGTAGAGTGAGAGATGAGAGTCGAAAAATGTCTTTTTTGTAGTGTACTAATTTCCATTAAAAGCTAATTATTTAAATAGATTTACTAATTAATTATTCAAATGGATTTACATTGTAGCTGAAAGTCGATAGTGAATTAAAGGAAATACTTCTTTAACCGAAAGAATTGTGAGTGCAAGTTGTCATCATGGAAGAATAATTAATGACTTGGTTCGATTTTGACTCATTGTTTGCTGCGGAGGTAAAATTAAAGGAACTCGGTAGAGATGCGCGTGGTATTGGGGAAACATTCGATGCAAAGTCAATTTCCCTGTGCACGTGGCGCTCATTCCACTTTTGTCACGGCAAGTGTTATGCTCAGCTTTGATTTAATTTTCAAGATGTTGCAGATTGAAAAAAAATCACTTAATTCCTCAATTGTAGGTTCCTCATGCGCTATTCGTTTATGTTGTCGAGTTTTATAAATACATGTCTACTCGGGGAGGTAGTATGTTGTTTTTCAAAAGTGATGTCATAACTCGAGGTTATTTCTCATTTGCATTCTCTCGTGGCTCACTGTTTTTGTTCATGCCTTCCCCGATCTTTTTCAATCTCGCACCGTGAGGTGTCCATGGTGACCTCGAATGCCAATGTCGCCCCAAAGATCTCTTTTTAAATAAAATCTACTACGCAGATCCTGGATTAACGCAAGGGTTTCCCTCGTTGGAGAGTTGTTTTGGTTTATGTCTCATGAAAGCACGAGTCCTGGATTTTTATTTTAGAAACTGGGGAAGGAATTTCTCCTTTCGTACTACTATGGTTTTGTCTTCTCCCTTCCAGCGATTGCCAAATGTCCCGCCTATCCTAATTGGGGCTCAAAAGTGACTACAGAAGTCGCTTGCCTTCCCTTTAATCAACCCCGAAAACGAGCCTGCAATTTTCCAAAGGGATTGATCTTGCGATCACCATCGCGCGGCGATGGGGAGGTAGAGTACAGGAGACCCTCGTCACAGGAGAGGCGTTTAATGGATCCCATTCCAGGCTAGTGTCGCGCTGTGAGGCCCAGGGATGAGACCGTCGATTGAGTGCGTCAAAAGGAGTTGCATGGCGGCGAACGCTGTTCCTCCGTTAACTTGTCGGGTTCAGCAATGAGGCGGCAATTGGTGCGTAGCATCACAGGAACGACATCTATTTCCCATCTTGTAACCAAAATGTAACGCTTTTTAAATACAGTGGAATAAAATTTGTGATAAATTAAAACGAAGAACTCGGGACGTAAGCAGAGAATGATACCACAAATGAAGGATAAATGCGCTCAGGATACGAACATTTACGAATTGACAATCGAAGATCATTTTGCCGAGTTCCTCGTCCTTTGTGAAATGCCTGCAGTAAGTGAGCCTACTCGTATGCGTCGTGAAAATGGGATCGTTAATCGAAAACCGGCTATTGAAAAATCGGGCTCAATTTTCTGATGATAACAGCAGGTGTATGGAAAGTCAGTTTTCGGAGAATGTGCTCACCATTTCGTGGCACATCGAAGTATTTAAAATTCATTCCAACGTAAATGACTTCCTCAGGGCATCGGCTGTTCGGAATTTCCATTCCATCGTACGCGTGTTCACACTCACTCCCCTATTTGCGTGAATGGATCCTAATCGCTTCGTTCCTACGTTCCCAACGGTCAACGGTGTCACCATTCAAAGGAGTCGCCGTCGGAACGATCGCTGGCGGCAGTGGATGTAGCTGGCCGCGATATCCACCACGGAATACATTCCGACCTCCCACCCACCCCTCACCTCCCGCTCCCTATTCTAATGTAAATATTCCCTCTTCCTTCGTCCCCTACAACGATAAGCCGCGTATTCCCCCCTCTCCGGCTCCACGTCCACCCTGCCACACCCCCTCTCTCCTCCCACATCACCTTCCCGAGAAATCCGATCCTATCCGCGAAAATTCCTGTCGGAATACTGGAACAGGAAATGTCCCTCACCCTACATCTACCTTCCTTCAAAAACCTTAGTCATGTGTTTGTCCGAAGTGTCGAGGGGCCGTGGGGGACGAGGAACGGTCTTCCGTCTCCAAATCAGGTCCATAAATTATGTCGATGTCAACGAACTGTACGATGACAGTTCTTTCAAGATATATAAGACACTTTCAATCACACGTGTATACAACAAGCACAGTAGTGAACCCGAAGTTTGGTTTGATAAGTGAGAGTAGAGCTCAGGCAATATTAAGCCCTTCGTGGCGTGTGGAAATCGCGCATTACGGAAGCGTAGTTCGTGCCTTTCATTGTGTGCCACGTGTGGTCCCAGGAATAAGTGGTACCCGAGAAATCACGCAGCTTGGGGAAGCCAAGGGCGTCCAGAGGAGTCACCCGGAATAGAAACTCTATCCACTGTACTACCAGGGTCCTCGAAAATGTATACATGTAAAAAAATTGCTTGTATTTCGGTCACCCGATGACCATCTACATAGGGGAATTTTTGTTCGGATTAAAGATTTCGAGATATTATTTATCTCCAATAAGGGGTCACGCTAGGATCGGAGTTAAACTGGGTTAACGCAGTGTATCACTCCATTTCTACCCCCTAATTTTCAGACTCCGCTTTCGAAAAGTTCCTACTGTGCCGAATCTCTCCCCCACATGCTTTTATGCTTTTCTCAGTAGTTTGACCGAAGTCGTGGCGTCGGAATCGGGGTGATGGCATTCGGGAGGCTTTCTCGTGCTCTAGTCCACACCTTGTCCGCCGTGGTGTCCCGGAGCTCCAGGAATTTTCATCTGCAGGAGAAGGCACTAGACGACGCATTTCTCTCGGGAGTTCAAACGCTTGAATTTTGGACTGACTGGCGATTTAAGTGATATTATCTATCTCTATAAGCATGCCGTTTCCCCAAACGACCGATCTCGACTGAAATGAAATCCGTGAACGAATGGGAGCATTTTTTTCTCAAAGGGTTAAGCTTCAAGCGCCACCTCTCTGTATATCCTTTTTGACCCTTCAGGCTAGTTTTAAAGTTTGGCCTAGTTTCCAGTGATATGCATTGCGGGTGTCTGTGGCTCAGCCTCCATAAATTCACAATTACATACATAATTGTAATTCCGATGGGCGGACTCAGCCGGCAATCACCAAAGAAGATCCGATTTGTCTGGTAAAACCACGCCGCTACCTTCCGTTCTGAGTCAATTCACGACTCTCCATTAGCGCGTAATTAATTGAAACCTTAATATTGAAAATGGCTCGGCCTATTTTTCTCCGGTGTACTGCCGTATCTGTAAAAATAAATCTTATTCTCGAGTGGAAGCCGATGTAATTCCTCACGAAGACGGTATAAAATATTTACTCGGTTTTGTCGCTCTAGCCATTCATGGTAAGCGCATCCTTCTATCCAATAAATGAGAATTTGATAGCAGGAAAATATAGGTGACTTCGCAAAGGTAAAGAAATATTCCGTTACTGATAACTCACTCACACTAGGTTAATATTAATAATTTAAACTCTCTTTATCATTTCCATCCAAGGAAATCACTGAAGTCGTCAAAATCTTTGCCAGGCTTAGCAATACCTTTGCTTCTTCTTTTGCGAATGATCCATCTATACCAATGTACATTTATACCAGTTAGGGGTAGTTAATGAATGGTTACCAAAAATATTGCACATCGTCGTGGGGTTATGCAACACTTTTTAATGACAAAAAAGCCTTCCCTTGGAACGGAAGGAGATCGTGACACTAAAAGCTCTCCTCCTTCCGCCCCGCTGTATCTGTTCATCTCGCCTTCGTGTCGTCCAGAACGCGTTCTCTTTTGCCCCCTTGCTCCTTCGCTCGCCCACATTCTCCCTTCCATCGCAGCGATAAACATGGCACCATCCCACCCGACCACTTCCCTGACCTCTTCGATTCTCTTAATCTAGCAGTCTCCCCTCCCCCAGCCATACCCATAGCTTCTTCATCCTTACTCCCCCCGTCTAGAGTACATTTTTCCCCGTCAATTTCACCCCCTTTAAACTCCAAGTTTCCAAACCGTGCAGCGTTTTGCTTCTTATATGCATTCACGATTTTTTTCATTCCTTAACCCAGAGTAGCCGTCATCAATTTCCTCCCGTTTGCAAACGCTACATTTCATAGACCTAAATTTTCTCGCCATCATATTTAAGAGGAAAATGACGATAGTAATTTTCGTCTTAAATCTAAACCAAAACGCAAATTATTCCCCCTGGCCTTATTCTTATTAAAACTTATTCCCTCCCGATTTTTCCTCGTATACTACTTGTTTATTTACTGTTTAATTTATCTAATTCTATTATTATTTATCCCTTACTTATTCAAAGTTGTCACTTTGAAATATGCTCAATAGTGGTTGCGATTACTCCTGTGACAGTGCAAGTATATCCGTCTCATCCACAAATCGAACTCACTTGATCAGCCTGCAGCCCACTACCGTTTCTGTCTCTCATCTCACGCCCATCTTAACCATTTCCTTCGTGTATTTAATAGGTACGAGGAAAAAGGCTTAGAAATAACGGACAACCCTGGCTCTCTATCTGCTGCCCACGCTCGTGCAGTTAGATTAGTGTGTTCGGTGCCAGTTTCGAATAAGAATACCATTTTCCAATTCAGCCACCGATATCCAGTCCACATAAAATTTGCGCCACGCCAGTCCCCGTGAAATTTGTTTGAACGCGTTCTCGTTGGTTTCGCAGCCTTTCGTCACCACGTCGTGTGCACCGCGGTGTCACGCGTCGACTCATCCACGGCGACAGTAATCCTTTTCATGCGGTTATGTTATCTCACCACTAAGCATGTAACGAGTGGCGCACAGATTGCGTTCTGCAATAGTCTCTCTCTCCGCCGAAGGTTTTCAGATTCACAATGACTACACAGAGTCAAGGGGGGGATGCCACCTTAGCCCATTCGCTGTTTCTTCCTTTGGAATTTCTCCGAAATAAATGTTGAGTGGGTGGGGCACATCTTTGTGATGGATGTAGACCGCTGCCGTGAAGCGCTTTTTGCGGTCATTGAATCGCTTTTACCCAGTGAAAATCGTCTCTCATTTCTCATAATTTTCATTATAATTATCTCGTGGATTTCTATCTTTCGCCTTTTATGCGTCCCTTTCGCCATTCTCGCCAATTCTACCATTCAAGGTCGTTTTTTCCATCATTGTAAGTTATCGCCCTCTTTGAGAATAAAATCTAGTTTTGTTTCTGTTCAAAAGAAATTTCTCAGTCGGAATGGCGGAAATAGCACGCATAGCGATTGAGATAAATCGCTCAAGTTTATTAAATATCTTACCCGTCGTACGAGTAGAAATAGTTGTGCTTTGTAGCTCTGCTTATATGTATGTATATACTGTATGCATGTATATACTCGTGTGTATGTGTATATATATATATATATATATATATATATATATATATATATATATATATATAACATTTGGACGGCACAAGAGAACACAAATAAAAGTCTTACTTGAAGAAAGCCGTAAGCTCAAACAATCTACAATGTGAGTGCTATCTATTTTATTTGTGTGCTATTATATATATATAGCTATATATATATAACACTTTTTGAAAGACTCACGGACGTAAATAATAATGTATAACACTTAGCACTAGTGGACACAGACAAAAACACAGAAACACACAAAAAAAGAGACTCACTATTTTTCGAATTTTCGGTGGTCGTTGCCACCTTTATCAAGGAGGAGAGGGACAGAACTCTATATATATATATATATATATATATATATATATATATATATATATATATATATATATATATATATATATATATATATATATATATATATATATATATATATCCATGCCTTAGTCGTACGCATATATCATGATACAGCGAATAATATATGTAATGTGTATGTGTTTATGCAATTGTGAATCGTTTATAGTAGTAGCAGTTATAAAGGGAGGCGACCGACAACAGAGGTCTTGTGCGTCGGAAGAGATACAGATGGGTAATTCGGTGGGGGTAGGATACTTAGGGAGGAGGGAGGGTGGAGAGAAACCCGACGTCGGCATTAGCTAGTAAACTAACCAAGGGGGGCACATCTTAACGTCCCATCCGGTGGACAGCGTAATAACTTAAAGTAGGGATCGGGGTACCACTGAAAAATCCGCGTATATTTTGATCGAACGAATCGAACCACTAGGATTCGAACCCGGGCCAACAACCGTAGCCAATGCATCATGCCGATCGACGATTCGCTTAGATGTATATGCAGTTCCGATCAAGGGCGAAAGTGTGAGCAATAGTAGCTTAAGTAATGGCAATGCATGCATGCAAAATATTTATAAATACCACCCTATTATATTGAGGGTTTCCTTACGCAGAATCGATCCAATTATATTTTTTTAATTTAACTTTTTCTTCGCGCTTGTTCTTATCTGTGGTGGAAGGGAATCCTCTTCATTTTCCCCTTCCCGGGGAATTTCACGCCATCCCTCCACATCTGTGCGAGGCTCGATGGATTTTCTGTCAGTTCGTTAAGAAGGCGGAGATTTTTTTTCACCACCCACCCCCCCTTTTCCACCTTCGTTCCCCGTTCTCTCCTCCTCGCATCACCGGGGACACGTTTCCCGTCCGCCTCCGCACCCCCAGCGAGCACTTCAATTTTCCTTCCCGGGGTGAGTTAAGTTTCTCGCCCGGCACCCCGGCCGCACCCCACTCTTCCGCTCCCCTGCGCGAACGTCAGTACGCGTCCAACTCCTATCGGCGAAGGCGACGGGGATCGCGGTTCCAATAATGGGGGTGGATCGGATATTTAGGGAGGGGGAATATACGTAGACGAGCGGGTGGAATGTCTCCCGAGAGGTTCCCTGTCGGCCCCGCTTCCCGGTGTGGAATGCATGCGGTGTCGC